>NW_023994062.1:600000-1067500 GCF_015586225.1 Lucilia sericata | reverse complement strand
CGTTGCTTAACTATAATTTTGAAGCATGTTATAAGAGTTAAAGTCATTTTCTGAAGGAGAGCTTATATGGGGGTTGGGGTCAATTATGGGCCGATTTCTAAAAAATTTAGCAGAGATATTTATGTTCCCCTAAAACTTCTACATGTCGAATTTCGTTGCATTGCTATCATTTTGAAGAAAGTAATGACCGTTAAAGTCATTTTCTGAGAGGGACCTTATATGGGATGTAGGGTCAAATATGGGCCGATCTCCATAAAATATCACATATTTTAGTTCCCCAAAAACTAGTTTACGTTGAATTTCGTTACTTAACTATCATTTTGAAGCAAGTTATAAGAGTTAAAGTCATTTTCATTTCTATGGGGGGTAGGGTCAATTATGGGCCGATTTCCAAAAAATTTAGTAGATAAATTAGGTTCCCCTAAAATTTATATATGTCGAATTTCGTTGCATTGCTATCATTTTGAAGCAAGTTATGACCATTATTGTCGTTTTCTGAGAGGGACCTTATATGGGGGACAGAGTCAATTATGTTGTTTATGTAGAATTTCATTGACATACTTCTGTTTTTGAACAATCTATGACTGTTTACACTGTTTTTCGGGGGGCCACTTGTATGGGGGCTATTCGAAAACATGGACCGATATGGCCCATTTTCAATACCAAATAAACTGCATCAGTATATGCAAAATTTCAGCTCCTTAGCTTTTCTCGTTCGGACTCTATCGTGCTTTCAACAGACAGACGGACGGACATGGCTAGATCGTCTTAGAATTTAATAAGAACCCAGAATATATATACTTTTGTGGGTCTGTGTCCAATATTTCGATGTATTACAAACGGAATGACCAAAACAATATACCCCCATATTTTTTAATGGTGGGTATAAAAATGTGTGCGGCAAAGCCGGTTTTACGACGGTGTTAAAAACAAAAAGTTTATGAAAAATGTGCATGTGTTGTAAAAAACGAAAAAAGATGAGCGTGAGTGTGAGAATGCTTGTGCGAAGAAATATGTCTTTGTCATTTGTACTCGTTTCATAACAGAAATGTATATTCCGCTCTATAAATTTAATTATTTCTCGTGAGATTTTTATTTAAACTCAGGCGAAAAATAGATATACTCACAATAAAGTAAATAATTTATTTCGCTCGAATTAATATTTCTCTAAGAAGAATCGTGACGTCCAATCATGATTTTATATAGCCTAATAGCTACACCCAGTGTGCTTTGCTACCCTAAAAGCAATATAAATAAAAAACCCACTTACACATGGAAAATGCCATGCAAATTATTGCAAGTTTGGCAATTTTTCAGAACGCTAATAAGGATTTTAATGTAAGCTATGAAAAATGTGAATAATATTGTATTGTATTTAATTCATATGGGAAGGGCCAATCCCCCATTGATAGTCCGCCCATTTTTTCTCTAAATGTTCACATGAATGTCAAAGTTCTTCATGTAAAATTTGAAGATTCTAGCTTCTAGAGTACCTCAGATATAAACATTTTTCTATATAATTCGTATGGGGGTTCCAAGCCATCCCCTGATGAAAGTCCGCTTTTTTCCCAAAATTTTCAGATGAATATGAAAGTCCTTTGTGCAAAATTTTAGGAATCTAGTTCTATTAGTTTCTTAGTCCGCCAATTTACTACCCAAAATATTTACATGGATGCTAAAGTTCTTCGTGCAAAATTTTAAGCTTTTAACTTTTATCTTAGTTTCCAAGATAAACGAATTTTTGTATTTAATTAATATGGGAGGTACCACGCATATTAAGACTTATGTGGCTCCGACAAAATTTAAGGACTCTGTTAATTTTCTGAGATATACTGATTTAATATTTTCTTAATATGGAAGGTGCCACGCTCATTATAGTCATTCCGCCCATTTTGTCCTAAAATATTCTTATGGATGTCAAAGTTGTCCGTGCAAAATTTGAGGATTCTAATTGTACCAGTTATATACGAATTTTAATAGTTGTTTAGTAAGTAGGCATGGCACCTCGCCCACTTGAAATTTAAAAAACAAAAAGTAGCCTGTTTTTCCTTCCAGGCATACAGGAACACACTGAAAACGGTTTAACTGTTTAGGCGGCTATAGACTTCCTTCAAACATACATTCATACATACATACATACACACATACATACATACATGCATACATACATACATACATACATACATAAATACATACATACATACATACATACATACATACATACATACATATATACACACATTAATTTTTATATATCGTCAGTATCCCAGGAAAAACTTACATTTAACACGGTGATGTCATTGGAGGCAAGTACTTCTACGCACGCTTACAAATAGGGAGTTAAAGAAGTACTTGCAATTTCTCTTACAAAACAGTTGTTAAGTTGTTTTGTTTTTTTAATAATAAAAAGAGCCAGCTAGAATATGAACCAGGGACTTCGGTTTGTTAGTCAACCGTTCTACTCACTGCACCACTGCACAGTGGTCAATTCCGGTCAAAAATTATTTCTTTTAATTATTGAATTCTGATAAATTTGAATTTTTGATTTTGATAAACTTCAAATCACACAATTTAAATCATATTTTGATTATTGCTTAACCTTGTGACTGTTTATACATATGCAAAGTCGGTTTAAGGTTTTTAAATTAGATTTTAGACACCTTTACATAAATGAAGGCTATGATTTTTCCTTAAAGTTTTTCTTAGTAAAAAAAGCACGTGTGTTAAAGTAGTCTTAGTAAGTAATAATTCCATGTGGTTATTGCGATATTGTGCGGTTCAACTTTTTGGATAAATTAAGTGATTGTGGCCTACTTTAAAAACTATATAAATCCACTTTTTGAAAGACCGTAGAAAGGGAAAAGAGGCTATAAGAGGTTGGGTGAACATTGCATCTACTACTGTTATATATCAGGAATTAGTATTATAAATTTCATCTGCAACTCTAGTAACTAGAGCATTTTATATTTCAACTTAATAAAAATAGAGAACAGGCATATTATCAATAGTACAAAATCAAATGGAGGAGGGAAGGGTCAATTACGTACAGAACTAAATAAAATTTGACAGAACGATTTAACCGCCTATAAAACTTGTTTATGTTTATGCTGATATTTATCACTCACGGACCAATTGTCATAAACTTTGATACACATATTTATCTTCATATAAAACATGTTTGTGTCGAATTCCATTGCTAGACAGATATTTTAAAGCCAGTAATGAGTGTTAAAGTAATTTTTTGAAAGGAACCTAATATGGGAGGTAGGGTCAATTATGGATCAATTCTTATAAAATTTTACAGTGATATTTAGTTTCCTATAAAACATGTTTGTGTCGAATTTCATTGCCATACAGATATTTTTAAGCCAGTAATGAGCATTAAAGAAATTATCTGAAGGGGACCTTATATGGTAGGTTGGTCACTTATGGACCGATTGCCAGAAAATTTGGTCGAGAGGTTTAGGTTTCTATAAAAATATTTTGTGTCAAATTTCGTTGCTTTACTAGTATTTTTAAGCCAATTATCAGCATTTAAGAACCTTATACGGGGAGAAGGGTGATAAAACTGACTTGTGCTAAATTTCATGGAAATTGCATCATATTTAACGTATTTATGAGTATTTAAGGGTCACTTGTATGGGGGCTAGGCGATATCTTCAACCGATATTGCCCTTAGTCAGTACCAAACAATCCTTACCTATAAGAAACATTTGTGGAAAATTTCAGCTATTTATTTAAAGAAATAAAGAAGTTATAGATTTTTGGCCGGAATTTACCACCGTGCACTGCTTAGCTATTTTATTGCGCGTCAAATAATGGTTTTCACATACAAATTTTATTTTGTTTTCTTTTTTGTAAAACACAATTCTTAACACGCAATAAAATAACATGTGCAAACAAAATGACAAAGCCGAAAATAAAGTACTTCTATATCAGATTATAAGTCATTACTAGAGTACTGCTAAGTAATGCAGACGATAAGTAGTAGTCATTGAAAAGTAAGTGGTTATGGAAGTACAACCCATTACCGAGTTTTTACTGGAATATTATTGGTTTGACCCATACGCCAAACACTTGTTATTAAGAAAAACGACTTAGAAGATTTACATAAATTTTTCTCAAAATTTACGCGATAGATTTTTTTTAATTTTCTCAGTTGATTTCGACATATATTTTGAACAAAATTATAGATTTATACACCGTTATGTAAAATTTAAAAAAGTTATTAAGATTTTAATGACAACAATAATTCCTGTTTTATGGTCTATATAAATTTTTTATTTATGTTTTCCCTTTTTAGGGTCTATATCCATACAAATTGAGTATTTTTTTATACCCGTCATCAAATAAGATCCGAACGAAAACAGCTAGAGGGCTAAAATTTTCCACTAATATTTTTTATTGATGCAGGTTGCTTGGTGTTGAAAATGGACAGTATCGGACAATAATTTCACCCATACCCTCATAAACAAACATAAGTGCCTGCACAGATTACATTATAAGTAGTCAAACCAGACTTAAAAATAACAGTATAGCAATGAAATTTGACAAAAACTAGTTTTATGGGAAACACAAACTCTCTACCAAATTTTATGAGGATCGGCCCATAATTGACCCTACCTCCAACAGATTGTCCCCATCCAAAATTACTCTAACCACAGGCTTAAAAATACCATTATAATGATGAAAATCGAAATAAAAAAGTTTTATATTTATAGTAACTAAAATCTCTTAACCAAATGTTATGATGGTTGGTCTAGAATTCTTTCACGTATATGGGACACCGGTCTCCTAAGATTATTTTTTTAATTTTTCTCGATGTAGTGCGTAATTTTGAGTTCACATCTACAGTAAATGATTATTTCCCATAGAAAACTTAGTTCTTTTTTAGAATTTTACGGCACTACATGCTAAAAGGGATAATATCCTGCGATATCCTTCGAAAACACTTTTTCCATTTTTCATCAAAATATATGTACGTCAACATATTCATAAAAAGTCCAGAGGTTTGGTTTTGGGCGTGAAAGGGATAAAGGCCTCCTTTAGAAAAATTCTTTAACTGTCTTACAGTCATAGCAATGAGGTTCAGCAAAAATATGTTTTACATAAATCGAAATCTTTTCATAAAATTTAATTGTGATCGGTCCATTAACCAACCACCCCCCTAATAATGTCATCTTTAGAAAATACTCTTCAACGACCACTACTGACTCAAAAAATGCCACCAAATGTATAAAAATAAATATGTTTTATATTACTCAAAATCTCCCTACCAATTTTTATTTTACAAGAACCAAAATTTTAAGAGGATCGGTCCATATTTGATCCTATCCATATATAAACACTCTTCCAAAAACAATTTATTATCAATGACTCCAAATGTTAAGTATTATGATAGAAATATTCAACAAACTGATTTGATTTAAAAAAGAGTCACTCTTTGAAATACTAAAGAACATCGTCCATAATTAAACTAAGCCCTCATTAAATAATTTATTCCGATGTTCACATTGACTTTAAATTCAATTCATACAGTGGCGTATGGAGCAAAACAATATTTATTTAGTTTTAAAATTGTGGATATAGACTAAAGTCTAGAGAGATCTCGATCATATTAAATATCGTGAAATGGGGTTCGGAATCGGAAAGAGGATGTCCAAATTATATACAATCCACTCCTAACTCAATTTTTTTAAAAATGGTCGGTGGGTCAAACCAATAATATACTGGCGATATAAAGATTGTCATACTTTAAAACAGAACTATTAGGATAGAATATAGGTAAGGATAGTTTTATAAGAAGTGGGCGTAGAAAGGGTCGTGGTATCTTATATATCTGTCTTATATATAGCCTATAGTTCTTTCCGAGCTTATTTCTATCGGTTTGTAAGCCCAAAATTTGTTGCATAGTGTTATTTATGTTTGATGGCAGAGCGGGGGAGAAAGAGCAAGCTCTTTTCATTGGTTTGACGGTTAAATAGTTAATGTTATAATTGGGATCTCTTATATTAGTTTGCACACCCTCCGCGTTCGGAAATATATAGGCATTCCTACCGTTCAAACTGAGCCTAGTCTCATTATGCTCTTTAAAAAAATTAACTGTTATAATACAACAATAAATTTTCTGATTACACTATGCAACAAATTTTGAGTCTTTGAATCTTTCCCGAACAAGACCAACGGGAAGTAAAAGTAAACAATTAATAGACCCAATTCCCCAAAGGGTTTAAAAAAGTTAGCTCGTATTGTTAATTTATAGGCATTTTAAACTTAGCTTTTTCAGGAAAATTTTCTCATATGTAATATCAAAAAAATTTTGGCAGACCCTCTCTGATTTTGATGAAATTCGGTACACACATTCTTTTCATACATACAAAATTTAAGGTTCTCCAAAATTTCCAAAATCGTTACGGTTTTGATTTTATCGAGGTTTAAAGTTCATATTTCTAAAAGTTTTTCTAAAAAGGATTAAATTTGATATTGTATATATTCTAAAATATTTATAGGATTTTAATCACTGTAATTAATGCCTGTGTCGTAGTTAGGCATAAGGATAAGGATAAAGATATCAAAAAATGTCCTTGAGTCAAGGATATCTTAAAAACGGTATCTCCCATTTTCATTATTCTTTTACTACAATTAGTATATAACAACAACATATAAAACATCAAAGCTGGACCATGAAGGGATCCATAGAAAATCTGATTTTAGTAAACTAATCCATTTTACTTAATTACAAATTTTAAAGTTTTTAAATTTATTTTTTGATAAAATTTGAAAATTTTTAGTAGTCTCTGATAACAACTATTAAAATAGAAAGGAAATTAAAGGACACAAATTATAAATATTAACATCTTAATCACATCTACAAATGCGATTTCATATTTTTCGCTTTTATAAACCAAATACTTCCTTACAAATTAAAAAACCAGTTAAGAGTGAGGAAAGAGGTGTAGAAAAGTCACAACAAATAGCATATTCGAAGTACATCAAGTTTTGGTGAAAAACCATTGTAATTTACATAAGCGTGTCATTGAAAGATTGTGGTTTATTTTTGACATCCGAATATCGTATTTTTACAGCAAAATGATATTAGATGTAGTTCAAAGTTGTCAAAAATGAACAGAATCCCTTCAATGACACTCTAATGTAAAATTCATAGGTTTTTCACCTGAATTTGAATCACTTCGTGTTACTAGTTGTTGTACTAGTACCCAGCAAAAAATAATTGATGTCATACTTTACAAACGACATCTTAATCACATCTAAAAATGCGATTGCATACTTTTCGCTTTTATAAACCAAACATATACTTACAAATTAGAACACAGTTAAAAATGAGAAAATAGATGTAGAAAAGTCACTACAAACAACATATTCGAAGTACTTCAAATTTTGATGAAATTTACATAAGCGTTTATGAAAGAATGTGGTTTATTTTTGACATACAAACATCGGATTTTTACAGCTTCTAAAGATAAGATTAGATGTAGTTCAAAGTTGTCAGAAATGAACAACATCCCTCCAATAACACGCTAATGTAAAATTCATAGGTTTTTCACCTGAATTTGAAGCACTTCGGGTTACTAGTTGTGATGAAAATTCTACATCTTTTTCCACACTTTTTTTGCTGGGTAGTGTTGGAATAATTGTTATCTTAAAACATACAAATATAAAAAGATAAAGATATTTTGGAGAAAACTTTGGATTTTTCAATTTATCTCTTCAGGAATAGATGTAAATAGACCAGATGAACACTATACCGTCGAAAAACGCGATTTGGGAAAAGTGGTCTTTACGCCCTTATTCGGATCCATGCTTCAATTATTGTAATATCATCAGAAGGGTTAGTAATGTGATTGTTGTACATTTGAAAGTTTTTTGTGTGTTTGTATTATCTGGTTGGCGATATTTAGAGTAAATCAAATGTGAGCTTTGTATGTAAGCTATGCCTAAAAAAAATAATAATTTGAACGATTTTTGTGTACGTCAAAATTTTTTTGTTGAATTATATGGTGATATCAGCTTTTTATATCAATTAATGTTAATTCTTATATTATTCTTATACGGGAGCTATTTTCAATTAGAATTAAAATATACGGACTAATTAACTTTCAATAATATTGCAAATTAGAGCATGGGAAATTTTTGTCACATCACGTCACACGTAACGGATTGTAAAAAAATCAGAAAACTTGTATTTAGTTCTGAAAGCTGAAAAACAATCAATAAATATTCCAAATTACATTAAAAAAGCTTTTATCCAAATAGCCAGGTGAAACTCGCAGATTATTATATATACTATTTTAAAGTATAAGGAAAATATATATGTATGTATATATTCATCTCTTTTCAACGTACGATCGTCACATTCGGACGATGGAAGTGTCCATATGTATCCAAATATAAGGATTTAACATGTCCCTTGGAACCTAAAATCCAACATATAAATTTGCTATATTAAATATTTAAATCAGTTTCATTAATAAATGTTGAAACAAGTTTATAATTATCAATTTTTCGCGTTTTCAAAATATCTACCAAACTGAAATGAGAATTTCGAATAATCGAACCAATGCAATTTCAATGATTCGAAAACGATGTTTCACTAATCCATGCTATTTGTTTTGTATGTATTTTTGGAGGACATTTTAAATATTTTTAAGGAAAATATTATAATAAATTAGGGAAAATATATAAAATAATATTAATAATCAAAAATATTTCTAATAACACATAAATTTCATTTGATTAAAATAACAATCTGAATTCATTTTTGAAGTTTCAAAGAATTTTTTTTAACTGCGGAATAGGTTGAATTTTGGAAGGCATTTAGAATGAGTTGTATTAGCACTGTTATTAAAGAAGTCATGAAACTTGCATTCACTTTGCACTACTGCAAAATTTTTTTGCTGGGTAGCTTTAGTCAATGAAAGCAGTTCATAATGTTTATGCTGAAACTTTTTTCTATTTTTGAATTTATAATTCAAAAATTCTAAAAATATGTATTTACATTATATCAAATGTTTATGCTTATTAGGAAATTACATATTGTATTTATTTATTTATACAGATTATACTTTACATATGCGCACGTATTGTCAAAAAATTAAATAGAACTTTAAAAAATTGTAAATTATTTATATACAAAAAAGTAAAAAATAAAATTAAAATTATTAAATAATAATAAAGGAGTTAGGATAACTTTTTCAAAGATGATGAAAAAACAGAAAAATAAAATTAAAAATTCATTATATTTTTGGTAATATAAAGATCTAAATTTTCGTAAAAATAAATACATATAAAGCCCCCTTCACAAGGGCACACAAGTAATATGATCTTTCAAAATTTTGAGTAGAAGAGAACGGATGAGATCGTCTAAACGCAATATGTAACGAAATCATCACACACTGAGAGAGAATACGGATGGAAACTTTGACAGTCGTATGGCTCTCTTCATTTTTTGAAATGATTAAAAAAACAAAGAAGTCGCAGTAGATCAGGGATGTATTTTTATGTAAACACATACAAAAAAAGTGAAACAGCTGTTTCATCTTATTTTGTTTTTGTTTTACACCAATCGTGTAAACACAAAAAATATAAATCATACTACTTTTACTTTCTTTTTTGTCATACGGATGGAATTTCATTTTACTTTTTCATTAGACTTGTCGTACGTAAAGTGTGATCGTCTGAAGGGCCCTTAATAAATAATACTGATCTCAGTATTAAATTTCATGAATATTGTGCTTTTCCAGACTTTCGATAATAATTAGTAAGTTCGCATTTTGCCAGTCAAATATTTTCTCCAGAGGTTGATCTATTTTCGAGAGCTGAATATGTGGTATGGTAAGGTAAACATTGCAGTGAGAACAATTCGGGGAATCAATCCTTTCATAATAGTGTTTCAAATTAAATACTGCCTTTCCAACTTTTAGACGAGCAAGCATTATAAATAAGTGTGCGTCTTTGCAGCCTGACCTAAGCATTATACATTGAAAGAATTTCGCTGTATTTAGGCCTTTTTGGTACGGGGTTTTGATGGTCATAAAGGGCGTTAAATGGTTTTATTAGAACTTTAGGGAGGCATGGAACTTCTATAACATCCTGCAATTCTAAGGCTTCTTTAGAACCTCTGTCAGCATGTTCATTTCCAGGAATTCCAATATGTGATGGAATCCACATTATGGTAATATCATTTGCCATATTACCCATGTGTAAAATAATTGTTTGACAACGGAGTAGGAGGTCAAAGTGTCACGAAAGAACCCGTCTGTGTAGTAAATTTGATATGGCGCAAAATATGAGATTTTCTCCAAAAACATGCTCTTGAAACGCAATGGGTTTGTGGAGTTCTTGTTGAAAAAACTTAAGCTGTCGTCCAGTTTGACAAATATTCCAGTATTCGTGATCTATAATACCCCAGCAAAAAAAATTGCAGTACTGCAAAGTGAATGTAAGTTTCATGACTTCTTCAATAACAGTGCTAATACAACTCATTCTAAATGCCTTCCTAAATTCAACCTATTCTGCAGTTAAAAAAATTCCATTAAAACTTCAAAAATTAATTCAGATTGTTAATGAAATTTATGTGTTATTAGAAATATTTCTGATAATTAATATTATTTTATATATTTTCCCATATTTATTATAATACTTTCCTAAAAAATATTTAAGATATCTTCAAAACAAATAGCTTGAACCAATGAAACATCGTTTTCGTATCATCGAATTTGCATTGTTTCGATTATTCGAAATTCTCGCATAAACACATGATCTCCAATGACACGCTAATGTTAAAATCATGCATGTTTCACCTAAATCGAACCACTTCGTCATCACTTGCTCCTCTGATTAAACAACATCTTTGTCATGTAACTTTTTGCTGGGACTACAATATCACTTCCGAATAACTTCCAAAAAAAAAGAGCATAAAAATTACTTCTTGAGAATGACTTCAGAAGTAGTGAATGTGGAATCAAATAAAAAGGACATCACTTCCATGACAAGCCTGTGTTAAAATCATCACTTCTTCAGGTCTTTTTCAGTACTTCCATGGAGTAAATTCTACTTCTTTTTCTCTTCTTTGGAAGTTATTTTTTTGCTGGGCAGTAAAATTTGCTTCAACACTTATTTTTTCGATAGGTGTTGTTCGCAGCAATCAAGATGCGGTTCTAAAACACATATTAATGGATGTATTCATCTTGTTGACATTTCCCTTTAAGGTCCAGCCATAAATTGTGATCCCATGTAGTATCGTACCCATCGTAAGCGATTTGCAAAAACTAAGTGCTGTTTCAATATGAAGATTTTTTATTTTAGCCAGTTTATATGACAAGTTTTTTACTAGTGCATTCCAATGAAGGTTTTTGGTAAATATACCCAGAATTCTCATCTGGTCCAGGATGGGCAGATTCTCGTTGCCCAGATTGTGTTATTGTCACATTTTTTCGTGGGGATAACGGCACTATGTTCCTTGGTCCAGTTTTGTATGACACGGTCCATGTTGTTGAGATTAATTCGGGCAGATTCCGGGTTTCCGGAAGCCACTCCAAATATGTTGTCCGCATAGATTCCAACGTAATCTATGCCCGGTAAATTTTGTATAGCATTTGCCAAGGAAATTTGCATATATGTTGTATAAAACAACTGATAGTGGTGATCCCTGCGGGACTAAATTGTCAAGGTTATAAGTAGGTGAGAAGTATCCCTTCACAGTTATTCTACGGTTTTCAAGAAAAGACTTCACAAGTTGCAAAATTTGAACTGGGACACCCCATCTGTGTAGTTCCATTATAACAGATGAGGATATTACTCGATCGAATACTTTCTCGAGATCCTCCAACTGGTGACATATGCTATGAACTCCATGCCTTGGAATAAAGGCATGTTGCATGCGTTTTGCAACAATTCTCTCAAACAATTTCGAAAGCACGGGCAATAATGAAATAGGACGATATCCCTCAATTTGGCTTTGGTTTTTCCCAGGTTTGGGAATAGGTGATAATACAGCCAATTTTCAATCGTGAGGATAGACGCCAATGGTCATTATTCTGTTGTATAACTTGCAAAGTCGTTCCTTCAAAATATGTGGCGAATGTTTGATCATTGCATAGGTGATCTTATCTCATGCTTGTGTTGATTTAAAATTGCACCAAAATTTTGCAAAGTTGTCAGCAATACCCAGTGAATGTGAAAAGGAATTATTATCCACAAAAATTGTAGGAAAATTGTTAATTTTTTGACTTCTTAAATTTTTTACCTTGTTCCAAAAAATCCTTATATTTGATGGGTTCAAAGAGTTGAGGAAGTTAGACCATGTAGTTCTCTTTGCTGTTCTGAATTATATTTTCACTTTAACACAGAATCTTTTAAAATCAATTAAATTAGTCTTGTTTCGACATCTTTTGTAAGTTTTCCAAGCAACCTGTCTCAGACTTATACATTTTGAGATCTCCGAATTGAAACAAACAGGATGTTTTTCTCCTTCGGTTTGTGACTTAGTGGAATAGATTCGTTAGCAGCTTTGCTCAAGATTCGTTTTATCTGAGCAGCTTCCCTGTTAATATTTGATGATTTATTAAACTGTGTTATTATTCCCGCAGCCTTTTCCTCAAAAAATGCCAGTCTGCATTTCCCTCCAAAAAAACGGGGTGAAAACTTCCTTCTTACTGCTTCATTATTATTCGTAATTTTAAAAGGAAAAAGATCTCCCACTTCAGGCCTTGTTTGCCTTGGCCTGAAGTGGGAAGGTACAATATCGGTACTACACATCTGGGTATTGTGAGTACTGAGCACTTCCTTCTTACTGCTTCATTATTATTCGTAATTTTAAAAGGAAAAAGATCTCCCACTTCAGGCCTTGTTTGCCTTGGCCTGAAGTGGGAAGGTACAATATCGGTACTACACATCTGGGTATTGTGAGTACTGAGCAAAGTTGGAGAACCATCATTAATTTCAACCAATTTGTTAACATTTTCCATAACACTTTTTGTGAGTTAAAATCTCCCAATATAATGTTATGTACATTACCGCCAATTGAAATACTATTTACCAATGTGGGAGACAGGTTTATATCACCTTCCTTGTATATATTGTATACATATAGAAAGTGTATATATTAGAAAGTGAAATTGTAATATTATAGAATACAACTAATTTGACTTAAATAATATTAACATCAATTAGGGTAATATACATGTTTAATACGAAAGCCCAAATATAACGTTTTTTAAGAAGGTAAAAAAATCAATTAGTGCTACTTTTGAAGCGGTGATAAATGTTATTCTTTTGCACGTCGTTTTAATTTTGCTGGGTAGTAATTGTAAATTCTTGTGTCCTGCAGCGCTATTATGTTGAGATTATGTTTAGCTGCCAAATGTTCCACAGCATATTTATTGTTAACAAAACCTTGTATGTTCCACTGGAGAAGCGTAATATTCTGGTGAACATTATAACGTTCAATTGTGGGAAATTATTATAAAGTTGTGAAATTGGTGTATTTTCCCATATGCAATCCATTTCCTCTCTTAGGGGGTGTTAAAACCTAGACCATCGCTTATATCCTGCATGATCAATTCCTCAGTTAAATTTTCATCGATGTTCTGATTTAAATCCTCGTCAAATGAGCCATCCATCTCTGGTAAAGGCGGTTTCCTTAAAACAGTCATCTGAGTTAGAATTATCTGTTGTTATTGCCTTTGATTTTGTGTTGAGTGACATAATTTGGGAGTATTAATTTTGTAAAGGCGTGAGGGAATTTCGATTTGACAGTTGAGTTTCTGCTGTACTATCAGTGTTGTTTGTAGTGATTGAATGTTGAGCTTTAGTTGTGTTAAAATTTTCATTGAGATTTGTGGTTGAATGATGAGCTTTTCTTGCCCAGCTAGCATTTGGAAAATTGTTGGATGATTAATCAGTAAACTGAGCCATTTTTGACCAGGGTTTCAAAAAACTGCTAATTGCAGTCGCAAATTACTAAATATTTGACTAAATGTAGTACCATGCTTAAAAAATAGTAACTCGTTAAAATTTCCCCTTACAAGCTAACTGAAGTCAGTCAACTGTGTCAACACATTGCTGCAATAACTTGCAAGTGGTTTTGTTTTTCTTCAGCAGCCACACACACAAGCAGCGGCCATGTTAAGTTTTTCAACTCAGCCGAACTGAACACAACGACTGAACAGAAAAAACAGTTTTGCGTGTGCTGCTTACGTATTGCTTAGTTTTTGGTTTCGTTTTCTTACTAAGGGACGTAAAAAAAACTGATAGTTTGACTGGTTAGTACAAATCAAGCCGACTGAACAATAAAACTTGATGGGTTGTTTGTTCAGTAAGACTTTGTTATTGTATGCAATTTGTTTTAGTATATTGTATGTTTTTGTGTTTAAATTTGACAAAAGTAAACAAAGTAAGTGATAATTATTGCTAATAGAAATTGTTAATTAATTTAAAATTTATATAATTATAAATTACTATACTTATAAATTTAGATATTTTCTTTAAATAAAAATTGATTTAAATTTAAGCATTTTGATGATTTTTTAGTGAGATTTTGTTATTGTATGTATGTATATATGTATATTAGGGTGGGTCGAAAATAGGCTTTTCGCTCGGATCAACATCTAATAGTGAAATTATGTTGTATTTTAACGTCAAATGGAAGACTGTAAAATATTATTCAATTTTCAATTTTTGAGGGTAAGAGCCCGCGCATCGCCGCCAAAGTTTGTAAATGCGTTTATATGGGAAAAAATGGCATTTTTTTGGAGTTTTTTCACAAAATGAGGCTTTAAGTATTAATTATTGCACCATTTTATAGCAAAATCGTAATGTCTACAAATTGTCTTTCCAAAATGATGGAAAAACTCAAAATTGGTTAAAAAAGTTTTGAGTTATTAAAATTTCCCCCGAGAATTTTGGGATTCTGAAGACATATAAAAGTAAATATAAGAAAATTTTTGTTAGTTTTGAAAAATTTTACAAAAAATATTATGTTTATCTTTATAAGGTTCATAAATGTGCTAGTACAAATTTTTGTTCAAATTGGATAACGCTTACTCGGTTTAGTCTGTGGTCAAAAAAGGGCCATTATTTTAACAGCATCTCCAAAACTCCATTTTCAAACTTTAAAAAATTTTGTTAAATGTATTATTAAAAATTAAAGTTTTTTATGCTGGATATTATAAAGGATATATATAAGAATTAAACACAGAAAGAATGAGCTTAATACCTCTCATAGTTTTACCGTACCTGCGATGTGAATTTGAAGGATTTCGGGAAAAAGGCAATTTTTGCCAATAATTAAGTAAAAATTATATTATTACCAATTGTTGCTTAATTTTGATCAAGTAAATTGCGATTATTATTTCCGAGTCCATGGAAAGTTAGTTCTAATCAAATTTTTGAAACTAAAAATCATTAACCCTCTAACACCGGTGTCAAAATCAAATTTTTGAATTTTATGTTCTTGAAGAAATAAGAGCATGATGTTGTTAATTTGTTGATGGATATTGATGAAACTTCTTAGAAGTTATTTTTACTACATTCAAATTCAATCCATTAAATCTTTAAGAAAGTTAATTTTAGAAAATTCCTTTTTAAAAGTGTTTTTTGTAGTGTTTAAAAAATCGGTCTTGAATTGACCCCAAGTATGACAGAGGGTTAATTTTTGAAGAAGTTTGATTCCTAGATTTCTGGATATATTTTCGTGTAGTTTGTCAAAATCAATTCATAATTAAATACACAATATTTTGCTATTTATATTAAATATACAAAAACTTGATTTTGACCCCGGTTTTTAGAGGGTTAATGATTTTTAATTTCGGAAATTTTATCAGAAATAATTTTTCATGGACTCGGAAATAATAATCGCAATTTAATTGATCAAAATTAAGCAACAATTGGTAATAATATAATTTTTACTTGGCAAAAATTGCCTTTTTCCCGAAATCCTTCAAATTCACATCGCAGGTACGATAAAACTATGAGAGGTATTAAGCTCATTCTTTCTGTGTTTAATTCTTATATATTCTTTATAATATCCAGCATAGAAAACTTTAATTTTTAATAATCCATTTAACAACATTTTTAAAGTTTGAAAATGGAGTTTTGGAGATGCTGTTAAAATAATGGTCCTTTTTTGACCACAGACTAAACCGAGTAAGTGTTATCCAATTTGGACAAAAATTCGTACTAGCACATTTATGAACCTTATAAAGATAAACATAATATTTTTTTGTAAAATTTTTCAAAACTAACAAAAATTTTCTTATATTTACTTTTATATGTCTTCAGAATCACAAAATTCTCGGGGGAAATTTTAATAACTCAAAATTTGTTTAACGAATTTTGAGTTTTTCCATCTTTTTGGAAAGACAATTTTGTAGACATTACGATTTTGCTATAAAATGGTGCAATAATTAATACTTAAAGCCTCATTTTGTGAAAAAAAACTCCAAAAAAATGCCATTTTTCCCATATAAACGCATTTACAAACTTTGGCGGCGATGCGCGGGCTCTTACCCTCAAAATAATTGAATAATATTTTACAGTCTTCCATTTGACGTTAAAATACAACACAATTTCACTATTAGATGTTGATCCGAGCGAAAAGCCTATTTTCGACCCACCCTAATATACATACATACATACAATAACAAAATCTCACTAAAAAATCATCAAAATGCTTAAATTTAAATCAATTTTTATTTAAAGAAAATGTCTAAATTTATAAGTATACACAGAAAAAATTAATTTTAAAAAATTTTCAATTAAACGATTAATCAAAAATTTTAAAAGGGTTCAATTCATTTTGTATTTGATTCATAAAAATGTATAATCAAATACGTATTTAACAACAACAAAAATAGAAAAAAATAAAAATTTTGTGTACGAAATCAATTATAAGTAGTAATTGAATATACAATTTTTGTTATAGGTTGAACTTCAAAAAATAAAATAATTGAAAACGAGGTTTTGGTAATTGAAATCGTTTTCAGTTTTTTCTGTGTAGTAATTTATAATTTTATAAATTTTAAATTAATTAACAATTTCTATTAGCAATAATTATCAATTACTTTATTTACTTTTGTCAACATTAAACACAAAAACATACAATATACTAAAACAAATTGCATACAATAACAAAGTCTTACTGAACAAACAACCCATCAAGTTTTATTGTTCAGTCGGCTTGATTTGTACTAACCAGTCAAACTATCAGTTTTTTTTACGTCCCTTAGTAAGAAAACGAAACCAAGAACTAAGCAATACGTAAGCAGCACACGCAAATCTGTTTTTACTGTTCAGTCGTTGTGTTCAGTTCGGCTGAGTTGAAAAACTTAACATGGCCGCTGCTTGTGTGTTTGGCTGCTGAAGAAAAACAAAACCACTTGCAAGTTATTGCAGCAGTGCGTTGACACAGTTGACTGACTTCAGTTAGCTTGTGAGGGAAAAATAAATACTTGAACTTTCTTCAGTTCAGTCGACATTTAAAAAAATAAAACTAAATATTAAACCCTGTTTTTGACTCCTTTTGATGACCTAAAAGTGATTAATAAGTTGAATTTTTAGAATTATTTTCGAATCATATTATAGTAATTTTTGACTCTTTTCTGAGTAATTTTAATGTTTGTTACAGACAAATACAATACAACTACAAAATAAATTTATAAACAATCAAATTTCGAACACCTGGAAGACCTATTAGTGATTGCTGTACATTTTGTTATTGTTTTTCAAATAAATCAGATTTTAAACATTAATTGGAATTATTTAGACTTAGTTTAGTGATTAGTCACCCAACTGTCTTCCGTATAAGATCATTAAACATATAAAATTATTATAATTACAGCATAATATAATTTCAATTTCCTTGACAGAAAATCGACTTTATAAATATCACTTAAATTGAAATACTTATACATTTAATTTTATAAACGAAATGAGAATTATATCAACTTATTTTAGGCCACACAAAATTTTTTGCCAACTCTTCTTAAAGAGTCTTTCCAGAGCCCATTTTCTAATCAGTTTCGACTCATTTTTGACTCGTTTTTGAGTCATTTTTAAGTGTAAGTGTTGCTATTCCATTGCAAACAAAAACAATTACACAAGAAACACCAGAAAACCGTCATATTTTAAACACCAGGATGATCAATTTATGATTGCTATACATTTTGTTATTGTTTTTCAAATAATCAGTTTTCAATCATATATCGGGATCATTTTCGAATCATTTTTTAAGCGCTCAACTTATTAATCACGTTTAGGTCATCAAAAAGAGTCAAAAATGAGTCAGTTCACTGATTAATCATCCAACAATCTTCCAAATGCTAGCTGGGAGTCTGGTATTTGAGTTTCTGCGTTAGTATTAGTGGTTTTGTTCGAATTTGTTGAATTGAGATTTGTGGCAGAGTTGTTTGTCTTCATGTGAGAATTTTGTGTTTGTTTTTTAACGGCTAATCGTCAGTATATTATTGGTTTGACCCTCACGCCAAACACTTGTTATTGAGAAAAACGAATAAGAAGGTTCAGATAAACTTTTCTCAAAATTTACGTGATAGATTTTTTTTTAATTTTCACACTTGATTTCGACATATATTTTGAACAAAATTATAGATTTACACACCGTTATGTAAAATTTAAAAAAAGTTATTAATATTTTAATGAAAACAAAAATTCGTGTTTTATGGTCTATATCAATTTTTTATTTTTGTTTTCCCTTTTTAGGGTCTATAATATAGAAAAAATACTCATTTTGTATGGATATAGACTCTATATCCATACAAAATGAGTATTTTTTATGCCCACCATCGAAAAAGATCCGAACTAAAACAGCTAGAAGGCTGAAATTTTTTACAAATATTTTTTATTGATGTAGGTTACTTGGTATTGAAAATGGACAGTATTGGACAACAATTTCACCCATAGCCCCATATACATACGTAAGTGTCCGCCCAGAATACAGTTTAAATAGTCAAACCTGGCTTAGAAATACCAGTATAGCGATGAAATTCAACAAAAACTAGTTTAATAGGAAGCACAAACTCTCTACCAAGTTTTATGAGGATCGGCCCCTCATATATAGTCCCCATCAAAAATGACTTTAAGTATAGGCTTAAAAATGTCATTATAATGATGAAAATCGAAATAAGAACGTTCTATAGCAACCAAAATGTTTCAACCAAATGGTTTGAATATTGGTCTATATCTCTTTCACGTATGTATATGGGACACCGGTGTCCCAAATTTTTTTTTTATTGATGCAGAGCGTAATTTTGAGTTCACAGCTACAGTAAATAGTTATTTCCATAGAAAATTAAGTTTTTTTTTTAGAAATTGATGGCACCGCAAACTAAAAAGGATAATATCCTTTGATAAGTATTCCAAAAACCTAAAAATATTAGTTACCTATTTCTATATCCCATAATACATTCGAAATCTGCTATGTTGGATGAACATTCTGATGGTGTTTTTATAGGTAGTAAATCTTCATCAAACATCCTAATGGCATGGAACTATAACAAAATATCAGACAAACAATTAAATACCACTTAATTAATAATTTATTCGGAAAAAACGGAGCTGGTGATGAAAATTGCATATTTTACTTCGGCACTCAAATTATTTATGAATTGTTGTTGTTTATGTGCAAAATTTTCACTAAATTTGTAAGATGGTTTTACCAGACCATTTTATATGTATACAAAAACTGTCAAATTATGTATGCTGAAAAATAACAATCAGTGTAATAGATCTGTCAAAATCCATATACAAATAATGTAAACAAGAGTTTTAAAAACACCTTGTTATGTGTGCTTTGATCTACGTTTTTGTTATGGCAGTGAAGCAAAACAATAGTGATTAATTTGTTTTAAATTTTTGTATGAAAATTGTGGTCTATACGCCAAACAGTGGGATATGGAGCAAAACAATATTTAGTCTTAAAATTGTGGATATAGACCAAAGTTAACACCCGATATCTCGGAAATCGTATCAAATATTGAAAAATGGGTTTCGGAATCGAAAAGAGGATGTCCAAATTATATACAATCCACTCCTAACTCAATTTTCGTAATGTTGAGTTGTTTTTGTCTTTTGCATAGTCAATTTTGTCCGGCTAGTTTATTTCGGAAGTTTTGTTGTTATTTGTTGTCAAGGCACAAATTGCCATTTGTGCGTATATGGGATTCTTCTTGGCGTTTTTGTAGACAGGTGGTTGAAGCATATTTACGGATTTTCATTAATCATTTTCCATGCTTCCCGAGTTGTACATCTTCTTGAAATTCTCAAGTAATTAACCGATTTATGCTCCCAGTACGTAGGACATTTAGGGTCGTAGGATGTGTTTATACAGTAGTTACGGGTACATTCCTCAGGTACTTGAGTAAAACTAAAGAATGTGGTTCTGTTCCACATTTTTGCACGATTTTTATTTTTTCGTATGACCCAATCTTTGGCAGTTTATACATCTCATGGTATTTGGTATGTACTCGTCGACAGGGACTCCCTCCCAGCCGAGCTTCAAAAAGTCACGGCGGTAAATCATGTCAAATGTAATTATCGCTGCTCCTATGGCTACTATCTTATTCTTCTCATTTTTTGTTATCTTACGTACATCAACGACTTTCTGTTCCTTAAGAGATGTCAGTAAATCTTCTTGAGAAATGTCGATTAATTTTCTGGAAAAGATGCGTCCTTGTACCGTATTCAGCGTTTTATAAAGAAAGAAGCGTAAGAAATTTCTCAGCAGTTTTGTTATCAGGTGCTTTTAATAGCAGATCTCCGCTTTTCATTTCCTTAACCTCCAGTCTGTCACGTGTGATAAAATCAAGACCCCTTTCCACTTGAAAAACATTATGCGAAGCAAGTGGGAGAACCTGCAAATCTTCTCTCTGCGGTATAGTAACCACTAAATAACGTGGGAGATTTTGTTGATCGGACGATGTTTCTGGTAGTAGTATGAAGTCTGAAGGGCATGAACCCCGTTCATCTCGCGATATTAAGTAATTTCATGTTAAAAAAACATAAAATTCTTCAAAAATTATTAAAAATAATACAAAAAAACGAAAAAGTTACTCATTGAGAGAAAAAGATTTTTCTAGCACTATACGACTACACTTTATTCAACCGGTCACTGAGAGAAACACATGCGTACTCGGAAAATGCCTGACACTGGCTGGCATATTGTATTTATATTTTGTTTTTTTTTACCGCGGAAGTCTATTTTGTGAAAAATTTTTTTCATTTACATTTCTTTCAGGCATGGACCAAAAAAATTTGGATGAAAAACTCTGTGAATTTTTAGAAAAGATTGACTTTTTGATAGGTAATTTTAAGTTATAACACTAGTGAATTTAATGAGTGATATGTAGGTAAATTAAAAATATGTTTTAAGCTAACCTTAAATCATATAAAGTTTTATCCATATCCTCGTCCGTAAATTTTCCTTCACTCGATGCAACCAAACTAAATTCCATTGTTTCATCTTGAAGACACGATTGGACGAATTCAAAAATATCACATATTTTTTCATAAACACTGAAAGTGCCCTGTAAATTTGAATTAAATTAGAATATAGCCTATTTTTTGTGTTTTCAACATACTTGTATATACAGCCCATTGGGAAATTTTACTCTCACTAAAGCATATTTATACATTCTCAAGGCTCGCTGTTCTTCGCGTTCTCGCATAGCTTTTGTTTTAAGAATTTGAGCACTTTCAATTGCTTCAGCTCTCAATTGTTGTTCTCGTTTAATCTCTTCAGGTGAAATACGGTAGAAATCATCAGGCAAAACGACACGTTTAGCCTGAGAAGGCAACAACACTTTTATGTTACGATCTAATACCAATTGAATTGGTTCAGAATTTTGTAAAGCTTCTATTAGTGTTGTTAATTCGTAGTCTTGTTCCACATTATCTTTCGACCATATTAGAAACTTCTCATCATCCAAATCCACTTCGCGAAATCCTGCAGCCTGAAGAAAGTCTAAAGCGCCTTCAACATACCGAACTTTTTCACAAAATATGCTACAAAGACATGAACAATTTAACGTCGGTATATCACATTCTATATTATTTAAAAGTTACCGATTTGACATTCTGATTTTGTAGTATTTCTCATCTTCTGGAAACTTTACTATATTCTCCAAGTATTTTGTTAAAGTTAGAATGCAATCTTCTGCCTATACAAAAATAAAAATAGTTATTAAATAGAATTTCTCTTTTTAATTACATACTTAACTCAGAAAAACAAAAGCAGTGCGTTCTTTTTTGAGTATCTACCCTACAAGAAACGAATGGCCGAAACTTCATATTGCCTTAAAGAACTTGGTAGAAACTTTGTTCTAAGCAATAATATATGGGCAATTTCGTGTCAAGTGACCCAACTTTTAAAATCCATGCCTTCCGATTTGGATTGGAGGACAAAGTTGGACATTTTGGTCATACAAGGTTTTGTTCAAATGAGTGTAACTTTCACCTATTGGACCTAGCCAAAATTGTCCACAGAAGTTCAGATAGCTATTAATTCATTGTTTCCAAAAAGTATTTTTAATTTGTTTCATTGCCTCTTGTATATTGTTTTTGTTTCTTGGTGTATTCAGTTTCGTATGTTTGGATGGCTGTTGGTTTCATTGCGTTGTGTATTTTGTTTTTTCTGTATTTCGTTTCGTATGCTTGGATGTCTGTTGGTTTTACTGCCTTGGGTATTTTGTTTTTTGTGTGTTTATTTCGTTTAGCGTTGTTGTTGTTCATTTTGTTTTGCTATAATACACTGTGGTGAAGGGTATATAAGATTCGGCACAGCCGAATATAGCACTCTTACTTGTTTATTTTATTTTTTTGCTTAAATATAACGCCCATGTGATGACAACCGCATTTCGCCTAATATTCATAGCATAGATCACAATCGTAAGAAGTTTGGCGATTTCAAATCACAAATATTTCTAATCAACGCCTATGAGATGACAATCTCACGATTAATCAAATCTCATACGATTTGAAAATCGCCAAATTTATTTAAGTATGTGATGGAGTTCGCGCGTTTTGTTTGCGTTTTGTAATTTTTCTAAGTCGTTTTCGAAACAATAAAACATAAAATTAAAAAGAAAATCGTCAATACAAACGAAAACAATCGAAAAAATTATGAGAAAAATCCAAGAAATAATGAAACGATTAAGCAAAATTCATTACTTCACTTTAGTAAATGTTTGTGATATGAAATCGCCAAACTTCATGCGATTGTTATCTATAGCACACCAATTTTGCGATTTGATTTCACAATCGCCAATGTTAGGCGAAATGCGGTTGTCATCACATGGGCGCAAATGATTGAAAAATGAAATCAGACATATTTCTTCATTTTAATAATTTTATTTAAAAATAACAATTTCAAAAAAGTCTTGGATTTTACTCATAATTTGTTCGATTGTTTTCATTTGTATTGACGATTTTCCTTTTTATTTTGTGGCACAAAATATCGCCCATGTGATGGCAATCGCACGATTATGAAATCGCATACGATTTCAAATCGCCAAATTTATTTAAGTATGTGATGAAGTTCGCGCGTTTTCTTTGCGTTTAGTAATATATATAATAGCTTTAAAAAAAGAAAGAATTATAAATCAGTATCACTAGCAATATACATTTTTCGAATATAAAAAAATCATATGTTTCTATTAAATCGTCAATATAAAAGAAAACAATCGACAAAATTATGAGTAAAATTCAAGACTTTTTTAAATTGTTATTTTTTAATAAAATTATTAAAAACCATTATTAGTTTTTAACAATACTAGAAGAAAATATGTCTGATTTAATTTTTCAATCATTTTATTAACTTTTAAAATCGCAGATTAAGCAAAATTCATTAATTCACTTTAGTAAATGTTTGTCGCCCATATGATGACAAACGCATTTCGCCTAACATTGCCCATTTCAAATCACAAACATCTACTAACGCCCATGTGATGACAATCGCACGATTATCAAATCGCATACGCAATCATTTGATTAGCTTTTAAAATCGCAGATTAAGCAAAATTCATTAGTTCACTTTAGTAAATGTTTATGATTTGAAATCGCCAAAATTCTTGCGATTGTGATCTATAGCACACTTATTTTGCGATTTGATTTCACAATGGCTAATTTTAGACGAAATGCGGTTGTCATCACATGGGCGTAAAGTGAACTAATAAATTTAGCTTAATCTGCGATTTTAAAAGCTAATCAGATGATTGAAAAATGAAATTAGACAAGTTTTCTTCTAGTATTGATGAAAACTAATAACGCTTTTTAATAATTTTATTTATAAATATCAATTTCAAAAAAGTCTTGGATTTTAGGCCTGGACATTGCTGTAGAACCCCCAACTAGATTATTGTAGTTTTAGCTGTAACAACAACAACCTAGTGTGGGCATTATCGAGATTTTAACATAGAAACAGAATTATAAGATGCCATCACAATTTAAAAAAAATATTGTTCAGATGATTCCAAGTTCACAAAATGAACAAAAGTTGGACCGAAGCTGCTAACATCTTTGCATTTTTTTTTTCGATTTTCAAAATTTTGTTAAGAGCTTCTGCAATATACATATCTATCTAATATCTAAATTTTCTTCATTCAAGGACATAGAAATTATCTGCTAAATGCCACAAAGGAATTATATTTTAATTTATAAAAAAATTAATTTATTCAAAAAGACACAGAAAAACACCGAAACACCCCGTTTTTGAAAAGTTGGGTCAAAATCGGGAGATATTGCATTTTAAAGTTTAAAGTGTTTCTGGGCTGATTTTTGATTATTTAAATTTAAAAAACAAAACTCACACGCATAGAAAAATAAATACATGAAACTAGAATCCAGTTTAGGTGTCTCGGCGTTTTTTTTTTTTTTTTTTGTATCTTTTTGACATACTTACAGAGTTATTTTCAAAGTTTCACTCAATTTCGAGCAAAATAAATAATATTTCTTTTTTTATATTTTACCCATGGTAAAAATATCTAAAGGATAACCTAACTAAAACAATAACTTTTTAAATCGGGCCAGCGGTTCTCACTGAACCTAAAATATTTTTGAAATCTTTAACGTAAATTCCACATACACAACACAAATTTCTTAAAAACTAATTTCCCCCTTTTTGATATGTGGCAACGATTTTTCTATTTATTTACAAAATACAAATTTCATAAAATACCAGTAAACTTCAAAAAAAATTTTGAGAGAGTGAAATGACACTACCTTCATATTTTTATCATGATTTTACCCATCAATCATTTTAAAGTTCATTTTTGGACAGCAAAATTTTAAAATCGAACACTGTGCGGTAATGAATCAAGCTCACCCTGTGGTTGTAAAAGTACTACTGTGAAATAAGGCCAACACGGCATTTGTTCATTTAAAGCATTTCGCCTTATACACACAGCCAGAGGGAAATTGCTAAAACGGCTAGTGTCAGAAAATAATATTGTAAGAAATGCAAACGGACGACAAACTTATATAAACTCTTCTCGTGAAAGTGAAGGGTATAAAATGTACCAATTTGCCAACACTGGTATGTAAGTATTTACATAGATCGTCTTATTGAAAGTGAAACAGGCCAAATTTGCAGACACCTTTCTTTAGTTACCTAAACCAAACAATTTCCTCAGTTAAAACCCTATATAAAATACCTCTTTTTTCTATGAACACTCAAATATTGTCACACTGCTTATTGTTTGAAAATATTATTTTTACTCAAACCTTTTCCTTGCTATTGCAATTGTAGATTATCAAACATGATGTTAACGCTTTTTCGGCATCAAGTTGCTGATACAAAAAATCCTTAATTTTAACTTTCCATTCCTTCTTTGACAAAATTTCATCACTTATGATAGGACAGCGAAAGAAAACTCCTTGGCAAGCTAAATTTGAATTAGGATTATTTTCAACGTTTGGCTCCGGTGTCGGAACTTCTTCCTTAAGTTTTCGTTCAGCTTCAAGTTCTCTTTTTGCTTGAGCTTTAATAGCTGCCAACGACGTATTAAATTCCTTCGAACCCTTGTTTTCTACTCTAGCCAGAGCTGCTGCTGCTGCAGCTCTAACTTCATTGCTTAATTCTTTGCGTTTAGGTGGAACGTAAGCATCGGCTATAGGTCTGCGATTTGAGGTAGAAGCCTCGGTATTTTGTGCACTTAGTGTGTGCCCCTGTCCTAAACCTCCACCTAACTTTAGTTTAAAGGCAGCTTCTTCTTTCTTCTTCGAAAAGAATTTCTTTATTTTAGACATTTTTGATATTAAAGAATGTACGTATGTTGTCTATATTCTAGGTGAGTGTTCTTTAGGCAACTTTAACTTTGCAACAGACAGTTTAAGTTCTTCAATTTCCTTAAGGGTACCTAAAATTTAATCTGCAATTGCTTAAAACACATTTATAAATATTCAAGATTTTTGATACCCACTTGGTCTAACAAATTTATCCGTAATTACTTTACCATACACCCTCCAGGAATAACAAATCAATAACGATGTAAGTAATAAAAGTATACACAGCAGTTTAAATAGAGTCCACTGAAGTGAAGTAAACTGTATTGGACTTTTCCACGAGAAGGTCGGATCGGAAATTTCTTTACCAATTTTTCCAGCAGTTTTTATAGCAAAATCTACAAATTTTTCAAATTGTAAAGCGAAAGCATAAAGCGTTTCGTTTATAGACTGCCGGTAAGAATCAATACTCATTTGCTCAAAATTATATATCTATTACTTTAAGCAAGCATTCTCTAACAGAGTTTATATGTTGTCTTTCTTCTGCTTTTAATATTATTACACTTTGTGATTAATATTAAACAATTTACAAATACAAGTCGTGTATAAATTGTCTTTGACAAAAAGTTATAATTCTCTATTCTGATGATTTATCATCAGAGCCCTGCGCCGACAAATATTTACGGCGGCGGCTTTTGACACTAAAAGTTTCGACGACGGCTTAAAATCTACTGAAAGCCGGTTAGTAGATACTTTGAAAGGAGGATGTAAATTATTTGATTTAATTCCAAGAATTAATTCCTAAAGCTTTCGATGTAGTTGAATTAATTCTCAAATGAATTAATTCCTATAGAATGTTAAATTCCTTCTGAATGAATTAATTTTGTTTGCATTCAATCTGTTACAAAATGAATTGAAATAAATTTCAACAATTCCTATTGAATTTAAATTCCCTCTGAATGATATAAATTTTGTTTGAATTCAATCTATTACAAATTGAATTTAAAAAATTTTCAACCATTCAATTTGAAATAGATTGAATGAAAGTTTTGTTTTATAATTCAAAAGCATTCAGTATATTAAAAATTTAATTAAATTTTTTTCTTTCATTCAATTTGTAATAGAAGGATTTAGACAAATATGAATGATCATTCAATTGAATTCATTCCTATAAAGAATGAATTCTCTTAGGAATTAATTCAATGGAATATACAGCCAAGGAATTCAGCTTTAGAATTTAAATTCAAAGAATGATTTTAAAGAATGGTACATTCAAAAATTAAAAGCCGAATTAAAAATATAAGGGAATTAATTCCAAATAGAATTTATTCTTTTCAAGCTTTGATTACATGTACATACAGTTTTGTTTTTTAAAAATATATATTTCAAGCAGTGTTTAAAAAACTAGACTATAAAGTAGCTGTAGTAACGAAAAATAACTACTTTAGTAGTTAGAAAATGTTCAAAAACTAGCAGCAAATCATTTACTATTGCTACTGCTACCTTTAGATTTTGGTAGCAAAAAAATAAAAAGTTTGATAGCAGTAGTACAGTCATTGGTATTTAAATGTTTCAATGTAGCAGTTGAATACTTCAAATAGTAGCAGTAAATATTTTCCTGAAGTAGCAATAAACGATATTATATTTTTCAACTATCAAAAATTTGGTAGTAAATGCTACCTAAATAAAGTAGCAATCTTAACAAAATTTTGGTAGATATGCTACCTAAATTTTGGTAGCATAAAAAAAATTTTATTAAAATACGGAAAATGCTAGGACTTTGATTCGTCGGCCTTCTAAAGACATATTAACATATTATAAAGGTTTCTCATTGCCTTTTCGCAAAAGATATTTTAGGAGGACGTTGTTTCCTCTCCTAAAGGATTCATGCACATTTATCAAAAGATTATGTATCAAATTTTGTATGAAAATTTGCTTTATACATATATACAAGCCATTAACGGAAGACCATCTACAGGCCTTTTTAAGTAAGCAAGTAAAATTAAAACGATTTTGCAATGCGGCTGAATGTACTTGTGTCTATAGAAAAATGCCCTTAGCAGGGGCCTTGCTATACTGAATCTTTTTCCCGTTGGGATATGTTATTTGTTAGTTTGTTTTTTTTTGTCGAAGTTTTTTGTTTTATTCTATTGCTACTTCAATAATTTGGTAGCAATAGAACGATCAACTAGTAGCAAATATTTCTATTGCTACTTATCAAAAGTATCAATAAAATTATTTATATTTTTATGCTACTACTCCATTTGTAGTTTATGTTTTATTTAGAACTATTTCTACTGCTAATGTTTTATTACTACTGCTATATTTTAAGATTTACTTTTTTATAAGTAGCAAAAGTTTTAAAAACGTATGATTATAAAACAAAACAAATGCTACTGCCACAACTTCAGACAATTGTTTGGAGCAGTAGTTAAAGCAATAATATAATACTTGGTAGCAACGTATTTTTCTAACACTGACTTCAAGCTTCCGCTTTAAGTTTATTTATTACCAGGGCAAGGATTTGTATGCAAATGCATGTTTGTAGTCAGTAATTCAAAATAACTTTTAAGTAGTTTTCCTTTCGAATCAAAGAATTTGCAACAAAATGGCATCGATTAGTTGTTGCATATTTTGTTATAAATGCATAAATTGGATATTTTGCTTTAAAATACGTATATTTTGCATATTTCTAACATTTTTATAGCACATTTTTTAATTTTTTGCACGCAAATTGTGTTTTTTATTACATATGTATTTTTAAAATTAACAAGAAAGAGTCCTATATTCGGCTATGCCAAATCATATATACCCTTCACAATGGTGTCTTAAATAGAATAGCCAGTACAGGTTGTTGCGTATGTGCAAATGTTGAAAAAATCGTTTCCTCCAGATTTGTATTATTATTTTTTATTATGTTTATTGTTTTGTTATGTTTATTGTACATTGTTAAGTCGTCTAGTAAACATCACACAGTCATATACGCGGTAACTATTTTAAATTAATTTGTTATTTGTTTTATTATTTATTAATTATTGTTTTTAAATAAAGGTTAACTTTGGGTTAGACTTAAACTCCATTGTTTCACTCAACCACCTCATAATCATAACACACTTTATATACAAAATTTCATGTTTCTTGGTTTAATATTATAGAAAATTCAAAAAGTACCTTTTGGAGAACGAAAAAGTACCAAAAGGTCCTCCTTTATAAATCCTCACCTGATACGGGATCTACATGATTATAGGTTCAATATTATAGAAAATTCAAAAAGTAAATTACATGTTTCTAGGTTCAATATTATAGAAAAGTCTAAAAATCCCTTTTGTAGAACGAAAAAGTACCAAAAATTACCCTTTTATAAGTGTTCACCTTATTTAGAACGAGAAAGTACCAAAAAATTTTATTGTAAACGTTTATTTTCGGATGAATAAAAATATGAAACATTTCTCAAATACAAAATACATACAATACAAGGTTTTACAAAAAGGTTGTTAACTAAATCTTAACACAAATACATTATTAACATCAATACTTTCCCTTGTTAAGATAATTTTTTAAGATTTGAAAACACATTTTAAACCCCAAAAGAACATTATTATAGAGTGCTTCAAATTTTTCAAAAGAGAACAAAAACCATCAGAAACAGTTTCAGAATATATTGTGGAACTTAAGCAGCTCGCACAAGAATGCGATTTTGGGTTGTTTCTGGAAAAAGCTCTCCTGATCAAATTTGTTTGTGGGCTAACAAATGAAAATATACAAAATAAAATATTAAACGAAAGTGGATTAAAAAGTTTTGAGAAAGCATGTCAAATTGCATTGTCGATGGAAATGTCAAACAACAATATAGAGCTTATGAGAAATAATTGCAAAGTAAACCAGCTTAACTATGGACGACTTCGGGCAAGGAAACAGACTGCGGACGACTATCAGGCTACAAAGACGCAGGAGAGGAAAGTCAACAACAGGTCCGATATAAAGTGATTCTATTATAAAAAGCGTGGTCATTACGAGAGAAACTGTTGGCATAAAAGAAGAGATGAAGAAGATGAAAATAAAAATATGTATGCAAAACGTAAGAATAGAAATTAGATTAAACATATTGATTATTGTAGTGATGAATATGTTAGTGATTATTCTGGTAATGATTATTTAAATAATTTATATGATTGTAATTATACAAAATCGTTATTTGTTTTTGTTAAAATTGAAGGTGTTCGTATCGAAATGGAAATAGATAGGAGGAGCTTGTATTTCCATTTGTCATATTTCAAATTACAATAGTTATTTCAAAAATTTAAAGTTAGAAAAACAATGTGAATATCTTAAAGTGGTAACTGGCGAAAATGTTGACGTGGTTGGTTCTGTTGTTGTTGAAGTCAAATTTGAGGAAAGAATTCATAATTTGAAATTGGTTGTGTTGAATTCGCAACACATATTTAAGCCCCTTTTAGGAAGAAACTGGCTAGATGTAATATTTCCTCAGTGGCGTAAATCATTTAATAATGTAAATTCTATACAACTCAATACAAATATTAATTTTTCGTTTGATACATATAATAGTCTGTTTTCTAAAGGAAATGATTCGACAATAAAAGACTATGTTGCTGAAATTGTTTTAAAAGAGGAATCATACCCAATACTTGCAAAAGCATACCAAGTACCGTTTGGATTAAGAACCAAAGTTGAAGCGGAACTTGATAAAATGTGTGAAGAAGGCGTATTAGTTCCTGTAAACCGAAGAAAGTGGGCAAGTCCTATAGTCATTGTTAACAAAGGTGATGGTTCTATTCGAATATGTGTTGATTGTAGCAGAACTGTGAATAGATTTGTAGAAAATGAACACTATGTATTACCTAGGGTAGATGACATTTTGGCAAGTTTGTCAGGTTGGAATTATTTTTGCAAATTGGACCTAACTGGAGCATACTTACAAGTAAAAGTGTCTGATCGATCTCGCGAAATACTGACTATAAATACGCATAAGGGACTTTACCATTAAACCCGTTTAGTTTACGGTTTAAAAACAGATTTTCTCGAAAACAGTATGTGAAATTTTAAAAGGATTGGAAAAGGTACAAGTATACTTTGATGATATCTTAATTGGTGGGAGCGATGTATATGACTGTAAAAGTAATTTAACTGCAGTTTTAGATAAATTGTTGGAATATAATATAAAAATTAATTTTGATAAATGTAAATTTTTCGAAACGGAGATAAATTATTTAGGATACACAATCAATAGAAGTGGTATTTCACCATCTAAATTAAAAATAAAAGCAGTTCTGGAAGCCCCATCACCTACGAATAAAAATCAATTAAGATCATATTTGGGAATGATTAATTACTATAATCAATGTGTACCTAATTTGTCGTCTGAATTACATTTACTATATGATTTAACAAGAAATAATGTTAAATGGGTGTGGTCGGAAAAACATCAATACATTTTCGAGAAGAGTAAGGAACTAATAACTATTATTGGAATTTTAACTCATTATGACCCTACTAACCAATTATAATATCGTGTGACGCTAGTCCCTATGGCGTAGGTGGAGTTTTGTCCCACATTGTAAATGGTAAAGAGCGCCCTATTATGTTTGTATCCGGCTCATTAAAACCATCTGAGAAAAATTATTCGCAACTCTATCGTGAGGCCTTGGCAATAGTGTATTCGGTTCGGAAATTTCACAAATATATTTATGGGTTACAATTTACTATTGGAAGCGATCATCAACCATTGCGTGAAATATTTTCCATCAACAAAGAACTTCCATCGGTAACCTCAAATCGATTACATAGATGGGCTATTTCTTTATCATCGTATAATTACAACATAAAATATAAAAGCGGATCGAAAATGTGTCATGCAGATGCACTATCCCGTTTGCCTATGCAACATACAGGTGATGATAATGATAGTATAAATATTTTCCAAATAGCACATGAATTGCCAGTAAGTATGGATGATATTAAAAATTGTATGAATAAAGATGAGGAACTGACTAAAGTATTTAAATACATACAGTATGGTTGGCCTAAAAATGTGCCCGAGTATTTACAGAAATTTCATAATAAAAGAGTGTCGTTGGCAACTGAAGATGAGTGCTTATTCTATGGAGAAAGAATAGTAATACCCTGTACTTTGAGAAATAAAGTACTTGAGCTATTACATTGTGGACATATTGGAATTGTAAGAGTGAAATCGTTAGCAAGGACGTATGTTTGGTGGCCAGGAATCGATTATGATGCAGAAACGTATGTTAAGTCTTGTCATGCTTGCAGTTTCAATCAGCATTCTCCAAAACCTATTTTAACAACGTGGAAAATTCCAGAGAAGCCCTTTGAAAGGATTCATATTGATTTCTGTAAAATAGAAAATATAACTATACTTGTTATAGTTGATACCATAGAAAAATAAATAGAACTGAGACTGAGAATAAGAAATATTACTCTCTCACATGTACAGGTTCTGTGTGAATTTAATACAATTGTATGAGTATTTTTATTTTTGTTTACATAAAATAACAAAAATATGAAAGTACAAAATGTATCTGAATACATCATACCCTACCACATTGCGAGTAAGTAGCAATAAGTTATTTAGTATTTTTTAATGTAGAAGTTATATTCAAGAGATTGATGTTTGCTTAATTAATGAATGTACTACTCATTATAACAATATATAGTCAAAATTTCGTATATATAAAATTTGTTGAGTCGAATTTTATAAATACCATATTCTTGTATAGTATATACCGCTTACAAAAAAGTTCAATAGGCTAATTTATGGACGGATTATATAATTACATCGACGCAGGTGTTACAAACTTTAAGACATAAACAAAATGCCGCACAGTGGTATAGGAAAAAAAAAGAGGGAAATAATTCGGTAACTTCTAAACGGTTAATCCGATTTTAATGAAATTTGGTATGCACAAAGAGGAGGTGTTATCGAGTTTAGGTTTTGAATTTGGACCTTATAGGCCAACCAGGGGCCCGGCGGGGGGTCCTCAAATTAGGACACCTCGGCTATGTTAAATTTTTAAAACGATCCTATTTCTTCATTTGAGTTCCGATTTAAAAAAAATTTCGTATATAGAATCTCCTCATCGAGCACTATAAAAAATGTCGTCGTAGCAGTAAATTATCTCTTATAGTTTAGGAGATATTCGCATTTGAATATTAAAATTTTAAAATTTTTACCGTCCTTACTTTAGTTTTTTTGATAATAGCAGGTCCAAATATTTCCGATTTTCGCCATTTTTTTTATTTGCTTAACAACAAGTTTATATACCAAGCAGTGAAAGAATTATGTAAAAATCATGACTGAGTCCAAAGTTATAGGCATTTAAATTTAAAAAATTAAAAAAAGGCGATTTTTTGTCATTTTTTTGGGAAAAAAGTATCTTTTTCTTTTTAAGTTATCTAAAAAGTTTCTAAGAAGATGTATATAGAATTTATACTTTTTGGAAAGCTGACTTTACATAAAATACGATAAATGAAACAAAACCTAAAAATTTTTGATACCGAGGGGACCAGGTCCATCCAAAAAAACCCTATTTTTTATGGAAAATTAAATTTTGAGCAAAAATTCTCAAATCGCATAGTCGATATCAAATTATAGTGACCTGTTTTATATGACCCAATAAGTTCTTAATCATTTTGTAACGGGTTTCGATAACCCCGCCCCTGGTATGGATATAATAGGCAAAAAACCAAAAAATCCCATTTTTGGGATTTTTTAAAACTTTTTTGGGAATTCCGGGATTTCTAATAAGAAAATTCGAAATTTTTATTTAATTTTGGATTTTGAGTAAAAAAATCTACCTAACTGTAAAATTTCATCAAAAAATATTCATAAATAAAATTTTTATTGCAATTTGAAAAATTTGTATCTTCGCAAAAACTGAATAAAAAACATTTTTTAATTTTTTTTAAAAAAAGTATTCCGCGAATTTTTTAATTTTCAAAAATTATATACAGTTTTGAAAAATAGACAAAATTACCTTTCCATTGATATATAACATGCCTACCTAATGTTTTTTAAGTGACAAATTAATTAGGGAAAACTCAACATCTTTTAGAAAATTTACCTAGCACTATTATTTTCATAATATCTCCTAAACTATAAGAGATAATTTACTGCTACGACGACATTTTTTATAGTGCTCGATGAGGAGATTCTATATACGAAATTTTTTTTAAATCGGAACTCAAATGAAGAAATAGGATCGTTTTAAAAATTTAACATAGCCGAGGTGTCCTAATTTGAGGACCCCCCGCCGGGCCCCTGGTTGGCCTATAAGGTCCAAATTCAAAACCTAAACTCGACAACACCTCCTCTTTGTGCATACCAAATTTCATTAAAATCGGATTAACCGTTTAGAAGTTACCGAATTATTTCCCTCTTTTTTTTTTCCTATACCACTGTGTGCCGTTCCCATTAGTGTGGTGTAGGGTGTATTTTGACTGCATTTGGGCTGCGTTGAAATTAACAATTATCGTTCATATCAAGCGTTAATTTTAGCATTTGCACAATTCCTTTGGCAAAATAGCCCTGGCTGCTGCAATAAACACTGCTAAAAGTTATGTTGTTCCTATAAAATTATTGAAAACATTTTCAGAAAAAAACTAATTCTTCAATCGTTTTTATTTTTTTTATATAATTTTCAAGTGTCAATATTGACTCAACCCAGCAAACACAAAGAGTTTATTTAAAATTAAGAATAATTTTTAATGAAGATCTTTCTTACATTTGTCAACTGATATTGAATAAAAATGGCTAATTCAAAACATTATTTCATAAAATATCGAAATATAATATCAAACAAAAATATAAAAACTTTTTAAACGAAAGAGTTTGTGTTTGTTGGGTTACATAATTTTCAACTAATACATTCTCACGACTTAGGTTTTTGACAGCAGACTTAGGTTTTGTCATACTCAGTTTCAGTTCTATGTATACCTTTTCTATGGTTGATACTTTTTCTAAATGGATTGAGGCCAAAATTATGAAGTCAACAACTGCTAAAAGTGTGAACGAAAATCTTAGATCATTTTTCTCTATTTTCGGTTTGCCGACAGAATTAGTAAGCGTAACGGCCCAACCTTTAGTTCAAAGGAGTTCTCTGAGTTTTGTATTAACAGTGGAATTAAGGTCCTTAAATCACCACCCTACCAACCACAGTCTAAAGGGTCGGCAGAAAGGGCAGTACAGACTGTAAAAAGCTCATTTAAGAAATATTTATTGGATCCGAAAGTAAAACACAAACCTTGGGAGTTCAAAATAAACAATTTTTCGCTCAAATATCGAACTACACCAACAGCAACAGGAATTTCACCAGCACATATTATTCAATTTCAAACCAAAAACGTTACTAGACTTTGTTAACCCGAAAAATATGCTCAGAAAAGAAGAAAAAAATAGAATAAAGGTTGAAGAGAGCGAAACAAATAGAAAATGTAATATAGAAGAGAAAATTATTGAATACAAAGTAAATCAAATTGTTTTGTATAGAAATGTACTAAATAATCTATATAATTAATAGGCAAGACGATTTTTTGTGACCCCTTTTACTCTTGCAGTATACATCTGATCTTGGCAAAAAATATATCATTTTAAAGGTATTTGTTCGCAGATGTGCACAATATATATATTAATGAGATCGGTTCAGAATTTTACGAGCTATAAGCGTTTAAAGTTGTTACTAATACATAGAAACAATAGTCACACGTACGTATTCTTGAAATAAAAAACAAACAAACAAAGCAAGAAACAAAACAAAAAAGTAAACCGTGTTGTTTACTTTTTTAAAAAAAGAGAGGAGAGTGCAGAAACGTTTAACTTCTCTGTTACTGTTTTCTTTTTGTATTTCGCATGATATTTATTTTTGTTGTTGTTTTTAATAAGATTTTTGAAAACAAAAATGTATGTAAACAGGCTTAGGCAAAGCGAAAATAGGATTTTATTGTTTTATATTTTTGTGTAATGAGCTAAATTGTGAATGAGATAATGATCTATTTTGTTATAATATCGTTACGATTGTTACCAAATCGAAAGGAATATTTTTATAAGAATTAGGACTTCAGTTTTATGTTTAGAGTTTTCTATTGGATAATTAAATTGAAGTACATTCCCGAGGAAACTTTAACGACCGTATAATATTTTAAAGACAAAGATCTTTCAAATATTATACGTTACACTGCCGATACTTTTCAATTATGTTTAACGAAAAAAATCGGTGAAATAAAATACTGAATTGCGGTACATAATTATTAGTTTTGATTGATTTGGAAGATTTAAATGATGGATTAAAGAATTGATTCAGTGTCAGTAAGTATTAAAAAAAAGCCTGTATAAAATATAAGTAAAGTTTAGTTGGTCGTGCCGGTAAATGATACACCGTAATAAATGGATAGGTATATCGCTTATATGCAGGTTTAGCACAGCGATCATTTGATGATATTCTTCTTTTTTGGGTTATTCTAACCAATTTGGAAATAGTAGAGTAAAGTGAAAACTGTAAATTGAATAGGTGATGGTTATATGCTATATAAAAATAGATGAAACTGCTAAATATAAATCATGTCTTTTGGGATGAAGAGTGTTTAACCGTACTTAGCAATTTATCGTTTATTTAATAAATGTAGGTCTGCTGAAGTCTTTGTCGAGTGTTATAAGGGATAATTTATACAGCATATATCTGATGGATGGACTACTAATGACACCCAAATAAAATTTATTTATAATTAGATAAGACATTATTTATTTTAAATATTTTTATTGTTTTGACAAATTATTTAGAACATTTCCACTCTGTATTCTGAACAGCTAACATTTCTTTACTGGTGTGTACAGTAGAGTACTCCAGCATTGTGAAGGTAGCGTATATGTATAGGGAATAATAAGTTGATAGAAGAAATGTTCTTTATTTTTTGCTTTTAAAATAGTTGAAATACTTTTGAAAAACAAGTTGTATAACTAATTTTGACAATTGAGGTTTTAAACTTCTGATGGGACTTTTACTAAAACCTATCACATTTTCTAAAAGAAAACATTAATCAAAGCAAATTATACACTTTGATAATATCAGTAAAGTTAATTTTTTACCACAGATTTGAACTACAAAAATAGGGTTTTATTTTAGCATATTTATGCAATTTTTCCAGCATTGGTTTTGGACGAATTTCGACCGCTGGGCGAACTCTAGTTATTGTAAATGGACAAACGCAAAAATTGTAAAAAGATTAAGTAACATAAGGTATTATATTAGTGTTAATGGTACTCAGAGAGTAGCGCATGTAAATCAACTTTTAACTTATAAGAAAGAGAAGAAAAGAAGGAGAAGTTGCAGTCCAGATATATGTAGAATTAAGAAGATCGGAAATAATTAAAAGACAAAAAGAAGATAATTAACTTGTTTGTTGTATATGTATTTATATAATTCTTCATTTATTATAATATTTTTCGTTATATTGTATTCACTATGTTTTAATTCATATCATTCGTTGTGTTATATGTTCCATGTATGTAAATATTCAAAATATTAATAACTAATAAAAACTCAGTTTCCCACTTTATTAACTATGTAGATTTTATAATTGGTCTTTTTAAAGAGCTACAATATTTAATTATACAATTTGTTTTGCATGATCCCGTTATATCCTATGTATTAGGTTGAAGTCATTGTTTTTTAATAAAGACTAGTTTGAGTTGAATTGTAAACAGCAACACGTGAGTTTCAATTTGTTAAAAACATATCATATCTAAATACTCTTTTTACTCTGACAATATCTTCTTTTGAGGGATTATCTAATGTTCTAGACAAGTATCCAACACTGTATGCAAGATCTGGTCTAATATCAAGCATTAAATACATAATTCCTTCCATTGCTTGTCGATACGGAAATTTAGATAAGTCCTCATCTTTCCCTGTTTCGGAATCTTCTACTATTTTGGCCATTGGAGTAGATACTGGTCTGCATTCATCAAAAGTATTTTCTTAACATAAGCTGTTTGAGATATATGTATTGCACCATTTGCTTTCTTTAGCCCTCAGATTGTTTCATAAATATTTCTTCTTCTGATTCTCCATAACGAAAAGCTGTTGCGACATCAAATTGAAATAGATGCATATCATTGCTACCTGCTATACTTAACACTGCACGTATTGTTGCTAATCTTCCTACTGGGCTAAATGTTTGTGTAATATATACCTTCTCTCTGTGTAAATCCTTTTAGAACTAATCTGACTTTAAACTTCTCTATGGTACCATCTGGATTCATCTTTACTTGAAACACCCACCTTGACGGTAAAGCTTTTGCATCTTTTGGAAGATATGATAATTCCCATGTGTTGTTTTCTTTTAGGGAATTAATTTCAGAATCCATAGCTTTGATCCACTGTTTGCTTTCTTTGGCATTTATAGCTTCTTTATAGCTCATAGGAGTTTCAATTTTATTTATAAAATCTTGGATTTCCATAACAAAATCATCATATCTCGGATTTGATATCAACGTACGATCTCTTAATCGTTTTGATAATATTAAATCAGAATTGTCATCATAGTCAGCATATCTTGTACGTTTTCCTCTCAAAGTTCTATCAGGAATAACTTCTTGAACATCATCATCTGATATTACAATTTCATCTTAATCATCCTCTAAAGCATCATCATAAAATTCTTCATCACTCTATTAATTCTTCATTTTGTTGTTCTTCATCTATCAATTCAGGTTCTTCATTGGCTTTATTATCTGCATTTTGACTTCTGTATTCTTCAAACTTAAGCTTAACTTCATTATTATCTTTAGTATCTAAATTTTTGTTGTCATCTTCTTTAGTATTTTGATCATCAGATACGCATGATTTAATTTTCTCAATAAATTTGACATCTCTGGAAAGTATAACCTCTTGTTTATCTTTGATGTAAACCCGATAACGCTCATCGTCATAACCAATAAAAAATCCTTTTGTAGCTTTAGCATCCATCTTCTTTCTCTTTTGTTTAGATATATGAACATAACATTCGCATGATATGATTCCTAAATTATGCTCTCTAGGTTTCTTCCCCATTCATAACTCATAAAGCTTGTTACACACCATAATATTCAGTAAAACGACATGTCAAAATATTCAAATAAAATTAAAAATATCATAGGGTAGATACAAAATGTAATAAAACTTACTGAAAATACGGATAGAAAATTGAAAATCGTATGATTTTTTTAATTTTTTTGAAAAATTTCAAAAAGATTGGATTTTTTCCTTTTATTTTTATTTAAACATAGAAAAACATACAGAAAAAAACAGAAACAACTTTCAAATAAAAACAAAAACAAAATGAAAATTTATGTTTTTTCTTTGAATTTTTTCAAATTGAAGTTTCATTTTATTTCAAATCTGTGTAAAAACAAAATATATTTTCTATATGATTTTTTTGATAATCATACCAATTTTCATTTTATTTTGTTTTGGCAGTTCAGTTTAGTACATACATATATTGCTGTTCTTACTAATTCAGCCCATATAGCATCTGGAAACTTTGCTTCTGTTTTGGAATATTTGAATGTACGAGCCATCTCAACAACTGTACGATTTTCTCTTTCACTAGCGCAATTCTGTTATGGTGTATAGGTACGGTGACCAGACGTTCTGTATTATACAGAACGGTACTGAATTTGAGAGCCCTGATCTGTATAAATTATTATTTGCTAAAAAACGTGAAAATGTTCTGTATTTTATTTAGTGTTCGGTATTTGTTCAGTATTTCGTTATTTTTTCAGTTTTACATAAAAACGCATAGGAAAACGCATAAGAAATACAAAAATATTAAAAAAGTTCCGACACAAATTTTTTTTCAACTATAAACATTTTATTAAATTACTTCATCAATTAATAAATTAATACATAACTGGAATGAATTTTGTAATAAATTGTATGAATCGAACATGACTTTTTTCCCAAACCATTTTCATACAGAATATTAAAAGTTCATAAAATTCATACATTTTATTGTACATGACACTTATTTTTTGAATTTACATATTAACAGAATAGTAATCCTATATTAGCGAATTTTATATAATAAACAAGTAGGAAAGTATAGTCGGGCATGGCCGACCATATAATACCCTACACCATGAGTATATTTTAAATTTTTTATTTTTCACAAAGAAACTTTTATGTTGAATTTTACGTTAATTCCAAAGTATTTAAGCAATTTATTGATAAAAAACAAATTTTCTAAATGAGGCTTTATATAGGAGTATAGGTCAAACATGGGCCGATCCTCATTAAATTTGGGAAAAGGATATATTTTTAAATAATAGTTAATTATGTTGAGTTTCATTGCGATACAAATGGTTACAAGTCAATTTTAGACGTTTAAGACATTTTTTGAAGGGGGGTTTGTAAGGGGGCTAGGGTCAAATAAGGGTTGATCATTACGAAAATCTGCAGTGTCATTTATACTTATATGAAACTTATTTGTGCCAATTTTTAGAGAGATAATAGTATATTTGACGTAATTATGGCATAAAAAGCCCAAATCGGGAGGTACGGTTGTATGGGGGCTAGGTGAAATAATGGACCGATTTCAACCATTTCCTTCGTCCTTGTGCCAAAAAACATGCTTGGTCCGAATTTCATCAAATTATCTCGAAAATTGCGGCCTGTACAGACGGACGGACATGTCTTAATCGACTCAAAATGTGATTCTGAGTCGATCGGTATACTTAAAGGTGGGTGTAGAACCAATATTTTTGTGTGTTACAAACATCATCACAAACGTATAATACCCTCCCCACTATAGTGGTGTAGGGTATAAAAATTCTTACCATTTAGGAACTATTTTTAAATATTATAAACTTTTGTCAATGAAAGCAGTTCATAATATTTATGCTGAAATTTTTTTCTATGAACAATCAATGTAATAATGCTTAAAACTTTATTGACAATTGAAATTTTGACGGTTAAAATAACCTGATTTAGAAAATGGTGTTTAGTGTATTTTATCTTTAGTTCTGTATTTTGCTGAAAAAATATGGTCACCGTATGTATAGGGAGCTGTTAATCTTTGCATGACACCATTCTTCTTTAGAATTGACTTTATTTCGTGGTTGTCAAACTTACCACCATTGTCGCTTAATAATTATTTTATATGATGACCGCGTTTATGTGCTAACATCAGAACTTCTTCTAAGCAGTCTTTAACTTCAGACTTTTTTTTTACAACAAATCCAAAACGATACTTCGTATATGAATCTTTAAAAATCACCAGGTACTTCTTTTTAGAAAACGACTCATTAAATGGTTCACAGACATCAGCTGTCACGAGTTCACCGGGACAAGTAGCTTTATTTCTATGACCAAACGGCAACCGATGAGCTTTTCCATAGATACACTGCTCACAAACAGTTTTATCATGTTTAACACTAATACCCATTTCTAATTTACGCATCTTCTGTATGTGTCGTTTGTCTTGGGGGTCACCAAGACAAACGACACTTTCTTTCATGATAAAGTTGAAGTAAATCGGAATCTTGAACTTCATTAACTTCTTCCATATCATACTGCTTTATCGCTTTTATATTGGCTTTATAAAGTTTACCACCTACTGATCTTGACCCACATAAAACTATTTCATCATCAACAAATAGTTTACAATTGGTTGCTGTCGATATAAATCTGCTATTTTGTCGTTTATCCTGAGCTGATAACACTGAGAATCAATTCCATGTGATGTTGGGTACATACCAAACGTCTGTTAAACACAGCCTCTCTGTTTTGTTCTTGACTTTCGATTCAATTTCTTTTGTATCTTTATCAATTGCTTGTAGTACTTCTTTACCTGCTGCTCTTATGAAATTTGGACTTGAAAATGACTCAAAATCTTTAAAATTGTCTTTACAATTAGTTATATTACGTGTTGCTCCATTGTCAATCCACCAACATGTGGTATGGACATCTTGCACCACATTTGCTTCTTTACTCGGCTTACCGTCTGCTGCCCACTTACGACAATCACGTACCCTTTCTTCTTACAGCAGTTCCAAACATCACAATTTTTCTTGTTAAATTTGTTAGCTCAGTTTTCTTAAATTTCGTTTATGTTATTAGTGCTTCTTCAGTTGAGGTAGTATCGCCTATTCCAAAGTTCCTTTGATACATAGTTATTTGCATACATAGCTCTTCAAATGTTTTTTCTTAATTTTTGCTTAACATCATGCAACTTGATTTGAACGTGTCGAATTTTGATGGTTGTATATGCAAAACCTTACCCACTAGCAATAAATCTGGTAATTCGTTTAAATTATTTTCTTTTAGTCCATTGTTCCATATGCATTGTGACATTTTGATTGTCATCCCAAACGAACGAGAAAAAGTCTGCACATACCTTGAACAATTGATCTTTTGCTGTTGCTTCAAAAAGATTTTTAAGAGCATCCCACACATCTGCAGCACTTTCTTTATCCATAACTTTTTGATAAATGTCATCACTTATTGAACTACACAACGCACAGTGGGGCAGAATCGAATTTTTTGGAAATAAATCTGGCATTTCTAAACGGCTGATCCGATCGGTATAAAATTTGGCGTGAGCGTAGCGTAGTATTCGAGTTTAAGTTTTGAAGATGAACCCTGCAGATGCCCCAGGGTCGGCGCTGTGGCGGCTCAAAGTAGGGTACCTACGACATGTAAAATTTTTAAACTCGTGCCATTTTTTTGTTTTTCACCCAAAGATTTTTATGTTTTCTGAAAGCGCTCGACGAGATCTTGAAAAAACATGCTACTTATCTCTTATAATATCCGAGTTATAGGCATTTAAAAATTTAGTGATACAAAATTTATCATACCTTGGTCCGCCTTTTTTTGAATACCAGGCGTAATTTTGGACCAATGGACTCAATTTTTTCTTGTTAGTTAGACAACAAAATTTCCAATAATATACAAAAAATCAATATCATTTACAGATCCAAAAAATATACGTTTTTTAATTTAAAAATTCAAAAAATTTTAGATTTTTTGCCGTTTTTTTGCCAAAAATGTGTCTTAACTCTTTTATTAATAAAATAAAATTTTCTTTAAGAACATATAACAATTTTATAGTTTTCTAAAAGCGTCCTTCCGAATATGACCTTTTTTTTATCAAAACTTCAACTTTGGGCGACATGTTCTAAAATACCAAAGCTGGGATCAGAAAACTGAAAGCAGTTTTGGAAACCTCAATATGTTTCCTATTTACTCCAAAAGTATTTTCCCAGCCCTGAAAGAAATGTGGACCCTATGGGCAAAAAAGTAAAAAATCCCATTTTTGGGATTTTCATTCCTATTTTTGAGAATTGCGGGATGCCCTTTGACCTTTTCAATTTTTTTTTTGCATTTTCTTATTTGAAATGACAAATTTAACAAGCGTTGAAAATTTCATTGAGTTTTGTTCATAAATAAAGATTTTGTCATATATTACATATTTGTTTAATTTCTAAAACTGTGATTTATATCAAAATTTTAATAGGGTCGCAGATAGCTACAACAATTTAGTCCATATTTATCCCTTAGTTAGATATGGAAATTCTCGATTCTTTACAAAAATTTTCAAGCCAATATCTCAATTACATTCAAAAAATATGTTCATTTAAACCTATATCCTGTCGTGTGCACCCTGTAGTAGGGCAAAATTTAAAAAGAAGAAGACGGAAAGAGAAGTTGGCAACGCGGCTGTACAAACTAACTGACAGCTGGAAAATGTAAACAAAAACAAAACTATAATGTAAAAAAACTATACGGTTTAGATAAATGGCTGAAATGGTGTTAAATTGATGGGAACCATATTGGTAACCGAGGTTTCTCGTTACCTAAAAAGTAGAATGTCGGTCCTTTTCATTTTTCCCTGCCCAAGAAGAAGGTGGAGCCCGTGGCCGTCAAGAACAACAACAAGAATTTTAATTTAAATTAAATAATTTCCTTGTTTTTTTTATTCATAAAAGTTTCAAACTAAACTACAAATAAAAGTTAAAACAAAATAAATTAGAACTTAAAACTAAATTACATCTTCATAAAACTAAATAAAACAGAAAAATAAAGCTAAATCAGCCAACTCTGAGCCACGCCATCGCCAGCTCCATCCATCGAGGGACTCCTTTAGCAGATCCGCACCATCAGTCCTGTGGTGCCCAGGTATTAAGGTTTTCGACCTTGTAAGTTTACCTCTTACCCGAACGACAGGACGAACAGAACCAGTCAGTCCTTTTAGATAATTTCTATATATAAAAAAAAAAAATAAAAAAAAATTTATTAAACAAAAAAAAAAAAAAAAAACAGCTATATATTAGTTTATAGGCAAACCTTACGGTTAGTTGCTCGAAGCCAGTCCGCGGGTTGAAATTGAACCAGGCGTGCGCGTAAGGTTAGGGTTGAGCTCAGGCCTACTTATGAATAGTGTCGCGGTGGATTTGTTCTCATAGGTTGCCGGAAACCAGTATATACAAAAAAAAAAAGAAGAAAAAAAACCAAATTATTTAAAAGGTTCTTTATAATATATTTTTTTTTTTGATACTTACCTGAAATACCCGAACAGACTGTAAAACGGACGGACAGAAAACCACACCTGCAAACCAGCTCTCCTCAATAGTCCATTTGCGTTAGTCCTGCCAGCTGTCCATGTTGAGGAACCTGAAAGTAGAAGGGAAAATCTTGAATTAAAAGAAGAAAAACTCAAAATGAATTGAAAACTTAAATGAAAATTGGAAACCTAAAACTTAAAAAACTATAATTTGCTAAAAATTAAAATCTAAAAATTTGAGTAAATCTTGAAATCCAAAAGCTAGAATCCTAAAAACTAAATTTTGTTAAAACTTAAAAACTAAAGTTAGTTAAAATCTTAAAACTAAATTTGCTAAAACCTAAATTTGCCTAATATTTTAAAATTTTTCTAAAACTCAAATTCTAAATTTCGATGAGACATTGTTAAATCTCTTGCTATAAATAAACAAAAATTTTTATAATGTTTAAATGAAATTTTAAAATTTTGTTATCATTAATATGATCGGCTAACTTTATTAATAATCGGCGGTAAGTAGGGTGAATAAATGTTTGCAGGGAAGGTATGGGACGTCGAGGAAGATGACGTCATGGCGAGGATGAATCCTCGAGAGGGAGGGTCATAATTTGTGTATAGGTATGACCGTAGGGAGATGCAGGACTACTTTTGGCCCCTTTTTCAAATAATACCCCCAAATGCTGGTATGAATTTTTGTGTTAGTGTGTGTTTGTGGTCCAGATTGCCGGCAAGAACCACCCCATCCGGCGAGCTTCAGCCGCGCAATACGCGGGCATACCAGCGCCGCTAGCAATCTGGCCACTCTGTCCCTTTTTGTTTTTTTATGTTGTCTGTTTGTTTATTTAAACAAACAGCTGGCAAACCACACCACTACATAAATGGCGCCCAACGTGGGGCCCGAAGTAGGTCCATAGACCAATTTATAGGAACTATCATTTCCCTGAAGTCTGCGTAGGCCGGTTAGGTTAATAAGAGTCCCTAGCTGTAGCTACGTAGGCGGACGGGATAGAGTATTGACATTTTTAAAATTTTCTTTCTTCCTTTTAGTTTCAATAGGTATGAATCCCTAATTGCGCATGATACCTATTGTTCTCACAGATGTAAGTCCCGGTCTCGAGGACTAAAGAGTCCCGATCGCGTTGCGACATCTAGTGTGGGCAATAGGGTCATGCAGAATTCTGGATTCATCCGTTGCCATCCTTTCCTAACAACTTGAGGCTTAGAGATAATAGACACAGTTTATTCTCTAAATGCTCAAGTTGGAAGGAAGGATAGCGACAACATCCCTTTAGTTTGCAATAGCCCAAAATTAATTGCTCTTAATGTAAAAATACTTACGTTTTAGTTCTGCAGGAGGTCTAGGAAGGTAGTCCTTGAATACTAGGAGAACGTAACCCTGGTCAAGTTGCACCTCGTTAGTCCGTACTGAAGGAAGACAATTAGTTCTTGTACATCCTTTTGTTTTTTTGTTGTTGTTAGTCGTACTCGGCATCTCCTGAAACCAGAATAGGAAAAATAATTAGGTCATATCTATACACAATTCAGCAATGTAAATTGTGAAAACTTACCTGCAAACTTTTATTTACCCGAAAATGCCGCCCGCATACAAGTTATTTAAGTTTTGAATTTTGAGTTTGTTTTCTTTTTGGTTTTTTGTTTGAAAGATCGAAAATCTTTTAGTTTATATCTTCTATACCTACGCTGCGAAAGATTCTGTACCACGAACCTTTTTTTTAAATATAAATATATACAAGCCTTTTTGCAATCGTGAATTTTACATTAATTTTATTTGTTTTTAATGGTGTTGACTCGTCGTGCAAGTCGTTTAATAGGGCAAGATAACGCTATGGCCACGACTGGAAGCAGTGTCACTTGTGCTATCGACACCTCAACCACCACATCTATCACGACATCCACCGTTCCCACAACCAATACAACCACAGCTACAACTTCAACCAGCGACTCCAATCCACTGATTAGTGCCCAAACATCCCATGATCTGTCCATTAGTTCTGACGGGGCAAATCAGAAGGTAGTGTCCCCGACATTCATCAGCGAAACAGCGCAGAACATACGTAGAGAGGTGAGAGAGAGTATGGCTGGCCAAGGAATGGAGAATTCCATCCATGTTAATGACATCCAGAATATAGTGGATGCTTCGGTGGGTTTGCGCCAAGTTCAATTTATGAAGGAGGTCGACAACAAAATACAAAAAGTATTAGATGACATGAAGCAGCTGTTTTTGTCGCTGTCAATGAATAATGCGGCTCCAGTGCCTACTGAGATGTCCCCAATCGGCCAAGGAATGCCGACTACACAGCCTCTCAGAACCTCTTTGGAGGCACGGCCATCGGGATATGGTCAACCAGCAACGCCGCTTGTCCCGCCAACTTATCAGCAGCCACCACCGCTGATTCCAGCTCCAAATTATGTGCCCGTGGGTCCAGCAGCGCCGAGAATAGTAGAGGCTAACATCCAACCGCCTCCGGTACAGACACAATACCAGCAGCAGCAGTCGCTGCTTCAGCAGCAAAATCCTCTGCCGCTTATCCAGCAGCCGGCGGCGTGTTACAGTCAGCCGCAGCAACTTTGGTCGCAGGGAAACCGCCAGAACCTACTGCCAGCGCAACCGCATAACCAGTCGCCACCACAAAACCAGTTGCCGTACGTCCAACCGTCAGCTCACGCTTTCAGTCAGCAACAGCAACTAGGGCCGCAGCCACCGCAAGGTCCACAGGCCAATTTCCAACGGCAAAGTGCGTCCCAGGCTGGGTATCCACAGGATACTTGGTCGGGGCCACCCGCTCAGCAACCGCCACCGCCTCTAAACTACAACTTGGCAATGTCCATGCCAAGACCTCAAGAGCCCTGGGATAAGTTTAAATTAGCCAAATGGGGTGTTAGATTTGATGGGACCAGCAAAACTATGAATGTCCAAGAATTCATTTTTAGAGTTGGAGCGTTGAGGAGGGATTACGGATGCTCTGATGATGAAATCCTGAGGAGTTTCCATCTCCTTCTAGACGGCCCCGCTCTAGACTGGTACTGGGATTACCGGAAAATTGTCCACATTAATACCTGGGAGGAGTTGGAGAAAGCCCTGCTGGCACAATACCGTCGTTTCGAACAAGAGCACGAAATACAAATGAAGATTCTCAATCGCCGTCAGTTACCGCAAGAGGCTTTTGATGATTATTACAATGCGGTCATAAAGCTCCGAAACCAGCAGCAGCACCCATATGCGGAGGAGCAACTTGTAGAAATCATGCGAGGGAATTTAAAACCATCATTAGCTCAAATGATGTTCTCGATTCGCCTTAAAACTTTGTCCGAGTTTTGTCGGGAGGTGAGGCGGGCAGAGAATCTAATCGCTAACCAAAGGCAACTGTACCAGCGAACTAATGTTACCCATAGGGTGAATGAACTGGTTTGTGAGGAGGAGGATTTGTCGCTGATAGATTTGGAGGTTGATGGTATACGGTCCACAAGTCACTATACCTGCTGGAATTGCAAGGTCGTCGGTCATAGTTTTGTCGACTGTCCCGAGCCCATTAATAGACAGTTTTGCTTCCGGTGTGGTAAAGATAACGTGGTGGCCCCTAAATGTCCAAAATGTCAGGGAAACAGGTCCCGGAACCCGTCTCGAACTGGGGAGGCGAGGTCGACCGAGGTATAGGCCCAGTACAGGTTAGGGAAAAACAACAACAACAACAACCACAATTGAGAATATTAAAGAATCCGAATAGGTCGGAGTTTGAGTTGAAACCTGAGCCTCGGCTTCGAGAACTCAAACCCCTGCATATTCGGATTCAAGAGTATAATGAAGCTAGAGGTAGAATATTCGGTCGAGTGACGAATAAAATTAGAAAAGCTCGAGAACGTTATAAAGTGAGGAAAAGGCTACGTCATGAAATTTCGTCGGCTTCACTTTACGAGGGTGAAGACTCACGACTGTATACGCGATTAAGTATAGGCGGCCAAAATATAATCGGTTTACTTGATAGCGGGGCAACGGTAACTTGTCTCGGTAGGAATTGTCTAAAGTTCGTTAATGACGCCGGTCTTGAGGTTCACGAATTTAGTAGTGTTATAAAAACAGCAGATGGTACCAATCATCCGATAGTCGGTCGTGTCAGGGCTGAAGTTAGGTTTCGTGATGCGGTAAATGATATCACATTCTATTTAGTGCCTACTCTGAATCGAGAGCTCTTCTTGGGGGTCGATTTTATGAAAGTTTTCAAAATGTTTGCCAGTCTCGAGAGTCTTACGACTAATGGTGTTAGTCTCTGCGAAGAGGCAGATAGTACCCTAGATGTCGTGACTCATAAGCTGACCCCGGATCAGCGACAAAGATTAGATTTCGTCATTTCGATGTTCCCCTGCTACAGTAAAAAGGGCTTAGGAAAAACCAATTTGGAAATGCATACGATAGATACTCGAGATGCAATTCCAGTTAAAGATCGTCACTATCCTGTCTCCCCGGCAGTGCAAAAGTTGATGTACGCGGAGCTCGATAGGATGCTTGACCTTGGTGTGATTGAGCTTAGTGAAAGTCCATGGAGTCATCCAGTTACTCTGGTCCGCAGGGGCGAGAAAAACCGGCTGTGCCTGGACGCACGTAAGCTCAATGCACTGACAGTCAAGGATGCCTATCCATTGCCGCACATCGAAGGTTTGCTCAGTCGTTTGGGAGACACGATATACATCTCCAGTGTTGATCTAAAAGACGCGTTCTGGCAGATACCACTAGAATCGTCCAGTAAAGAGAAAACCGCATTCACGGTGCCAGGACGACCACTCTACCATTTTACGGTCATGCCTTTTGGGTTGTGCAATGCGGCCCAAAGGTTATGCCGTTTAATGGATAAAGTGATCCCCGCAGCACTTCGTGATAGGGTTTTCGTCTATCTGGACGATCTTTTGATTGTATCTCCAGAATTCGAAACACATCTGGAATTGTTGAAACGTGTATCTATCTGTTTAGCAAAAGCAGGTCTGACCATCAATGTGGCGAAGTCTAAGTTTTGTTTTAAGGAGTTAAGATATCTAGGATACATAGTTGGAGGTGGCAAACTGAAACCTGATCCGTCCAAAGTAGAAACCATTACTCGTTTTGCTTATCCTAAGACAGCAAGACAGGTGCGGAGCTTCATGGGAGCAACAGGCTGGTATAGGAAATTTATACCAGACTATGCAACCATTGCAGCCCCAATCTTTGAAACGCTGAAGAAGGGTAAACAATTCAAGTTTTCGGAGGAAGCCAAGGTCGCGTTTGATCGTCTCAAGGAAGCTCTAGTTTCAAGTCCACTCCTTAATCATCCTGACTTCAACAAACATTTCTTCGTTCAGTGTGATGCGTCTGACGTAGGTATTGGTGCAGTGCTTTTCCAGAAGGATGATTCCGATGGAGAGCACCCAATAGCCTACTTTTCACACAAACTAACGTCAGCGCAGAAAAACTATTCTGTAACTGAACGAGAATGTTTAGCTGTAGTCTTGGCGATTAAGAAGTTTAGGCCCTACATAGAATTGATGCCTTTTACCGTCATTACGGACCATAGTAGTCTGAAGTGGCTCATGAGTCATAAAGATTTGACAGGTCGTTTAGCTAGATGGAGTCTACATCTGCAATCGTACGATTTTACGATTGAACACAGGCAGGGGAAGCAAAATGTAGTACCCGATACCCTCTCGCGCTATGATATGGACGAAATCTCGTTAAACGTACCTAAACTCATTGACCTAACTTCAGTTTCTTTCCGGTCAGAAGATTATCGTAACCTCATAGACACAGTCGAGAAAAATGCCGAACAATTGCCCGATTTAAAAGTCGTCGATGGTTTTGTTTACAAACGTACTAAGCCTTACGACGGTATAGCTACGAATGAAGATTTCGCGTGGAAGTTATGGGTACCGCTAGATCTGACAGAGGACATCATAAAAGCATGTCATGATTCTCCACAAGCGTCTCATGGAGGCGTTGGGAAGACTCTTTATAGAGTAAAAGAATATTTTTACTGGCCGAATCAAAATGTCCAAATCAGAAATTACGTAAGAATGTGCCAAACCTGCAAGGAAGCCAAGCCAGCGAATACTACGCTCAGACCACCGATGGGAGCCGAAGTTCAGACTGATCGCCCATTTCAAAGAATTTTCATTGATTTTCTCGGTCCGTACCCGCGGTCGAAAAACGGAAACGTTTATATATTTATCGTCTTAGACCATTTGACCAAATTCGTGTTTCTAAAGGCCTTGCCTAAAGCCAGCACCAAGAATGTTGTGAAATTTTTAATCACAGAGGTTTTCCATAAATTTGGTACTCCGGAAACAATCGGTTCGGACAATGGAAAGCAGTTCGTAAGTAAAGAATTCGCGGATATGATAAAGAATTTCGGTGTCAGACATGTTAGAACTGCAACTCACTCGCCGCAAGCTAATGCATCCGAGCGGGTTAACCAATCTATCTTAGCAGCCGTAAGGTCGTATCTGCTGGAAGACCATACAGAATGGGACAAACATTTGTCCGAAATTTAGTTTTCCTTAAGGTCTTCCGTGCAGTCGTCCATAGGAGTTACGCCTTATTTCGCCTTATTCGGAATGAATATGATTGGCCATGGTAGTGTATACCAGTTGGCACGAAAACTTAGAATCTTAAACGATCCCGAAACTAACGTCATTCCGAATGCTGCTAGATTGGATTTGATACGACAGAAAATTCGCGAAAATCTTCATAAAGCCTACGCTCGCAACGAAAAATCGTATAATACGCGGTGTCGTCAAGTCAAGTTCATACCCGGTCAGGAAGTCTACCGACGTAACTTCCAGCAGAGCGATTTTAAAAACAATTTCAACGCCATATTCGCCCGAAAATTTCTAAAGTGCCGAATTGTACGACCAGTCGGAAACAGTTTATATGAGGTCGAAGATTTTCAGGGGAAATCGTTAGGGGTTTTTCACGCCAAAGATTTGAAGCAATAGCTTCAATATCTTTGGTGGTTCTAGTCCTAACATTTCTTCCTGAATATCTACCAGTTGACAGCTTCTACTAGTCACCTAATATGTGCCTAAATGGGTAACTATTTTCTAATACATATTGTCGAGTCTTCATATTAATCTATCTGTCTTTTACTTATTTGCAGTGAATTTCTGTTTAATATGGTTATTGTTGTAGCCTGAACAGTACTGAGTTCTGTACTTATCTTTCATTTATATCGTGTCCAGTGAGATCCATAGCTACTTTGGAATGATTAATTATTTGTTTGGATCGACTTAAGGCCAACGTTTCTTAGCTGATTACATGTGTAACCGGTCATTACCCTATTAGTAGGTGCAACCCCATCAAAGCCTTCCGGTACCGTGCCATTCAAGGCGTAAGGGTTATTAGTCACCTAGGGCAATAACACAATTCTGAGTCCGATCTTACAGCGAGCCGATACCAAAGGAAACAATTGGGACAATACATATTGGAAGACCAACATGTAGTTGTTCATTCCGTAAGCAGATTGTCACTGGCCGAGATATAAATGATTGATGGTACAGAATCTTCAGTTTTGTTCTGGATATAATCGGTAACTATACTAAACACAATTCATTTGGAGTCAGTAGTAATAACAAGTAGTTTAGGACCTTGTTTCATAGATTTTCTAAACTTTATTTTGTTATTGCTACCGAACCCTGCACTTATTGTGAAAAGAAAAGGTTTCTATGCAGTCCGACTTAAACTACCTATACTAGCTGTCCAGTCCACTTAACATACTTTCTAGTTTTTCTACTATTTTAACGTTTCACTCACCCGGATTATCTGCTTCATTATCTGCTCTCATTTAGCTCTCTATTGTTGTTGTTGTAGTTGTTGCCACCTGAAAAAAAGTTCGAAAGACTTTAGTAGGGGTTCAAATAGTTATAAATTTAAGTTTTAAATATTTCAGTACTAATACTTGCCAATTCCCATGAATTCCACTGAATTTGGCATCTAAATGGCGTTTTCATTCCTGCAGTTCGTCCTTCTCAGGGACACTTGAAGTCTTAATAACCTGTGGGGAAACGAAACTTTAGTTTTTATTATTTTTAAAGTTAGCAATAAAATTTTCTAAAAGAATATTTATGAATTGTCTTATGAAAATGTTTATTAGGATTCTCTTTTAGAAAATTTTATAATCTAACACTCTTATTTCTATTAGTGTAGAATTTTAGTTTTAAATGAAAATGTCAAGGGGCACTTCTCGCCAAAGATCTAAGGCTTCAGCCCGAAATCTTTGGTGGTTTTGGTCCTTGCTTTTCACCGAACTCTCCCTAATAAGAGACTTACCTGACCTTTCACTAGGTTCTCGATCTTCCACTTCACTTTCCTCAGGTGTTGGATTAGTGTTCTGTAAAGAAAGTGGAAGCACTCAATTTAGTTTTTGTTTAATGTAGTTACAAGGGGTATTTCCCGCCAAAGTCTCTATAGTTTACTCTACGAGCTTTGGTGGACTTAGTCCTTGTGTTACAGTGGAGAATAAGTAACATTATTTTATTTTCTTGTATTTTTATACTTACGGATCCTAAACGAAATCTAAGGCCAGTTTGAAGTTCAAGATCCTCTAGAAGTTTAATCTGAAAGTATAGAGAATTCACATAATTAGTAAAATTATATTAAAAAAGAAAAAAAACACAAAAAAAAAATATTAAAAAGAAAAAATTATAAAAAAAATAATAAAAAAAGAAAAAATTATAAAAAAAACATATGAATTACAAAAAAACTGAATTAATACGGTTTTTTTTAAAGATTTTCAAATTTTTTATTGTTTTTCACTTTTATTTTGAGAGTTTTAGTTTTCTTCTACGCATTTATTCACAGCACACTTTTTGCGAACACCCGTTTTCGTTATTTAATTCACTTTTTTCCACAATAGTTTCTTTACATTTTTATAAACAAGTTTTTTTACTCGCCTTAATACGTTCCTTTTCATCAATTTCTTTTAAGTAATTTTTCAAAAATTTTCGTTTAATTTCCTAAACTTTAATTTTTTTTCACTTTCACTGAAATTTTGCGCACCACTGTAAAAAAAATTTTTAAGTTTCAATTAGTTCACAACACCATAACCATAGCCCAGTTCAATAGTTTTATTTATTTTATTTATTCCAATCACTCACACTTTTATCCGTCACTGTATTTTCCAAAATTTAGTTTTATTCTACACCACACAGTTTCTTTACACACACGGTTAGAATTTTCACTTAATACCATAGAATTATTTTTTTTTGTCACATCACTTTTGTTTTCCACTGTATTAATTTTTTTTACCAGCTTAATTTTCCATCACTTTAGTTTTCAGTTTCACTTTCATTTTTATTCACTTTTGTTTTTTTTTAACACCGCACACTTTTAATCGTCACTGTAAATTCCGTTTTTAGTTTTTATTTTATTTTTTTTTTTATTTACCGTCAACAATTCATTCGCACAATAGATTAATTTTATTTTCACTTTTAATTTTTTTATTTCACTTTTGTCGCACACGGTAGATTCTATTTTTATTTTCATTTAATTTCAATTTAAGTGCATTTAATTTAATTTTTTTTTTTTAATCTTGCACTTTATTTGTTTTTTTTTTACACTTCACTTTTGTCCCGCACTGTAATTTCTGGAAAAATAATTTTTAGTTTGTTAATTTTTACCGGCACTAATATTTTTCGCGTTTTATTAATTTTTTATTTTAATTGTCCGTCCGCGCACTTTTTGTACTCACTGTATTTTCCAAATTTTATTTTTTTTTAATCACAATAACACATTACACTCACTTAGAACACTTCTATTTAATTTTTTTTACACACACTGTAGTTTCCAAAAAAAAAAAATCCTAATAGCACTTTTACTTAAAAAACACTTTATTTTAAATTTTACACTTAAAATTCATTGTCACTTACCTTGCACATGTCCAACTCCAGAAATTACATCAGCACCTACCCAATAGCTAACTGTAGCCACATTCCTGAAAGAAACAAAAAAAAAATGTATTAAGAATTTTTGTTGACCTTGAATAAATTAAAATAATTTTTACTTACCAATATTCCACCCGAATCTGCAGCATCCTCCGTCTTTTCCTGAAAAGAAAATATGAAAAAAATTAAATTAGTATTTTGGCATAAATTTTTATTAAAATTTTTAAATAAAAATAAATAAATTCAAAAATAAAAATTTCATTAAAAAATACTTACCATTGTTGATCACCGCCATTGAAAAATATTAATGAATGCGTTTTTGCATTCTCTCTCCTCCCCTTCCATTTCATTCAAACAGCTGTGTAGTAAATTCAGAGTACGTCGCCGCACGACCAGTTTTAACGGCGGTACAGAGTCGCACTTTTATTCATTAATGAATAAGGGTTGCCATAGTGCAATTTTTTGGTTAGGAATAAAAAAAATGCCCAAAATTCCAGAAAATTTTTAAAATTAGGGTAACTCATAAATTCAGGGCGCAAATTTTTCCACCCCATTCTGTATCCATAAATGGATTACAGAATGGTACGGTTTGTCGTGTGCACCCTGTAGTAGGGCAAAATTTAAAAAGAAGAAGACGGAAAGAGAAGTTGGCAACGCGGCTGTACAAACTAACTGACAGCTGGAAAATGTAAACAAAAACAAAACTATAATGTAAAAAAACTATACGGTTTAGATAAATGGCTGAAATGGTGTTAAATTGATGGGAACCATATTGGTAACCGAGGTTTCTCGTTACCTAAAAAGTAGAATGTCGGTCCTTTTCATTTTTCCCTGCCCAAGAAGAAGGTGGAGCCCGTGGCCGTCAAGAACAACAACAAGAATTTTAATTTAAATTAAATAATTTCCTTGTTTTTTTTATTCATAAAAGTTTCAAACTAAACTACAAATAAAAGTTAAAACAAAATAAATTAGAACTTAAAACTAAATTACATCATCATAAAACTAAATAAAACAGAAAAATAAAGCTAAATCAGCCAACTCTGAGCCACGCCATCGCCAGCTCCATCCATCGAGGGACTCCTTTAGCAGATCCGCACCATCAGTCCTGTGGTGCCCAGGTATTAAGGTTTTCGACCTTGTAAGTTTACCTCTTACCCGAACGACAGGACGAACAGAACCAGTCAGTCCTTTTAGATAATTTCTATATATAAAAAAAAAAAAATAAAAAAAAATTTATTAAACAAAAAAAAAAAAAAAACAGCTATATATTAGTTTATAGGCAAACCTTACGGTTAGTTGCTCGAAGCCAGTCCGCGGGTTGAAATTGAACCAGGCGTGCGCGTAAGGTTAGGGTTGAGCTCAGGCCTACTTATGAATAGTGTCGCGGTGGATTTGTTCTCATAGGTTGCCGGAAACCAGTATATACAAAAAAAAAAAGAAGAAAAAAAACCAAATTATTTAAAAGGTTCTTTATAATATATTTTTTTTTTTGATACTTACCTGAAATACCCGAACAGACTGTAAAACGGACGGACAGAAAACCACACCTGCAAACCAGCTCTCCTCAATAGTCCATTTGCGTTAGTCCTGCCAGCTGTCCATGTTGAGGAACCTGAAAGTAGAAGGGAAAATCTTGAATTAAAAGAAGAAAAACTCAAAATGAATTGAAAACTTAAATGAAAATTGGAAACCTAAAACTTAAAAAACTATAATTTGCTAAAAATTAAAATCTAAAAATTTGAGTAAATCTTGAAATCCAAAAGCTAGAATCCTAAAAACTAAATTTTGTTAAAACTTAAAAACTAAAGTTAGTTAAAATCTTAAAACTAAATTTGCTAAAACCTAAATTTGCCTAATATTTTAAAATTTTTCTAAAACTCAAATTCTAAATTTCGATGAGACATTGTTAAATCTCTTGCTATAAATAAACAAAAATTTTTATAATGTTTAAATGAAATTTTAAAATTTTGTTATCATTAATATGATCGGCTAACTTTATTAATAATCGGCGGTAAGTAGGGTGAATAAATGTTTGCAGGGAAGGTATGGGACGTCGAGGAAGATGACGTCATGGCGAGGATGAATCCTCGAGAGGGAGGGTCATAATTTGTGTATAGGTATGACCGTAGGGAGATGCAGGACTACTTTTGGCCCCTTTTTCAAATAATACCCCCAAATGCTGGTATGAATTTTTGTGTTAGTGTGTGTTTGTGGTCCAGATTGCCGGCAAGAACCACCCCATCCGGCGAGCTTCAGCCGCGCAATACGCGGGCATACCAGCGCCGCTAGCAATCTGGCCACTCTGTCCCTTTTTGTTTTTTTATGTTGTCTGTTTGTTTATTTAAACAAACAGCTGGCAAACCACACCACTACAATCCTTTAATTTCATATTTTTCATATTTTAGTATTAAATATGACAGAACATATTTAAATCTTATATTTACCTATTTTCTATTTGTTTGCTTATCCTTATAATTGAAAGGTCTTATTATGCTTAAATTTTCAGAAATTTATAACTATTTTTTACCTAAATTTTTTCGACAGATCATTTCGTTCTGTTTCGTTTATGATCATGTAGGTAAAAATATACAGGTAATGATAATTTCGATTCATTCACTAATAAGAAATATCAATGACTGAATTTAGGACTATATTAATAGTAATATAGGACTATATTAATAGTAATATAGTCCTAAATGTTAATAGGTAGACAATTCGTAATTTTTTACTTTGGAATACCTGTATCGGAAATGACAAGAATTGGTATATAAGTAAACTTCTCAGATTTTAAGTATGTACCATATTTAATAAATCTACAATGAAGATTACATTAAAGTACGAAGAGCTGTGTTCCGTTTTATGGAGTGTATCTTCAAAAGGGCCATTGGATTTGAATATATAAAGGAGTCAAAGAAAACAACAAAAAATTTAGTGGAATATTTAAAAGATGAAATAAATGCATTGGAGCCCATTTGCATAAAAATAAAGGAATTCTCTATTAACGTATCATATCAGCTAAGCTTAATAATGATTGATGGAAAGGTCAGCAATGCCATAACAGAAACTTCTTCCTTCTGGAGATGCTCAATTTGTAATGAGAAAAAGTCGCAATTCTCAAATATAAACAAAAGCAGAAGTATTAATGAAGAAGTCCTGTCTTTCGGAATTTCACCACTTCATGCCAGAATACGATTTTGGGTTACCTTTTTCACATAGCATACGACCTCAAATATAGAAGTGTGCCAGAGAATCTTACTAAATCAACAAAAAATAATGAAGAATTGAAAGAACTGAGAGCTGCGGAAAAAAGCAGAATCCAAGAAGAATTTAAAGTTCAGATGGGATTAAACATCGACAAACCACTTCCAAGTTGCGGTAGTACAAATGACGGTAATACGGCGAGAAGGTTTTTTCGTGATTTTGAAATTACTTCAAAAATAACTGGAATCGACAAGGAGTTGCTTCGAAGAGTTAACACTATTTTAATGGCACTGAATAGTAAACATAAAATTAATGGAAATCGATTTGGGGAATATACATCAGAAATTTCTAAATTACTTGTATCTCTGTATCCATGGAGGGAACTAACACCAACAGTACACAAAGTATTGTGTCATGGTCAAATAATAATTGAATCGAATATTCTTCCACTTGGAGAGTTAACATAAGAAGCCCAGGAAGCGAGGAATCGAGATTTTAAGCATGTTCAACTATTCAGCTCAAGAAAATGCTCCAGGCAATCACAGAATGAAGATATTTTTAATAGTTTACTTCTATCTTCTGATCCTGTTCTTTCAACTATGCGAAAAAGGTGGATTTGTTATGAAACTCTATCATCTCAAAACAAGGAAGATTTAAAGGACTTATATTACCTTCTGGATATGTATACCGATATGACAGATTATTTTATAGAAAATAAGTAGTGTTAGGAATTAACTATATAAGTAGGTTGTAAGAATTAATTGTATTATGTTTAAGATAAACAGTTCAAATAAAAAAAGCTATTATACTAACTGATGATATTGTATTAAATTGTGTTTTATATTTCGGTGGGCGGGAAAGGTGGTTTGTGTTGGGTGATTTAGGTGTTGTTGTGCGTGGCTCATAATAAAATTATAATTTTTTTATTGTATATACAATATTATAGTCTTTAATAAAATAATTAACTAAATAATTTTTAAAAATTGTCCAAATATTTTATTCAACACCAAATGTATGTTCTGTCATACTTAATACTAAAATATGAAAAAGATGAAATTAAAGGACACAGGTTTAAATGAACATATTTTTTAATGTAATTGAGATATTGGCTTGAATTTTTTTGTAAAGGGTCGAGAATTTCCATATCTAACTAAAAAATGATATTAAGGGATAAATATGGACTAAATTGTTGTAGCTATCTGCAACCCTATTAAAATTTTGATATAAATCATAGTTTTAGAAATTTAACAAATATGTAATATAAGACAAAATCTTTATTTATAAACAACGCTTGTTAAATTTGTCATTTCAAATAAGAAAATGCAAAAAAAAAAAATTGAAAAGGTCAAAGGGCATTTCCCACAAATAGGAATGAAAATCCCAAAATTGGGTTTTTTTACATTTTTGCCCATAAGGTCCACATTTCTTTCAGGGCTGGGAAAATACTTTTGGAGTAAATATAAAACATATTGAGGTTTCCAAAACTGCTTTCAGTTTTCTGATCCCAGCTTTGGGATTTTAGAACATGTCGCCCAAAGTTGAAGTTTTGATAAAAAATAGACCATATTCCGAAGGACGCAGTGGCAACATTTTCAAAAAATAGGACAAGTTTTTTACGCCAAAGCGTTCTGCGTAAAGATACCTTTTAGAAAACTATAAAATTGTTATATGTTCTTAAAGAAAATTTTATTTTATTAATAAAAGAGTTAAGACACATTTTTTGAATTTTTAAATTAAAAAACGTATATTTTTGGATCTGTAAATGATATTGATTTTTTGTATATTATTGGAAATTTTGTTGTCTAACTAACAAGAAAAAGTTGAGTCCATTTGGTCCAAAATTACGCCCGGTATTCAAAAAAAGGCGGACCAAGGTATGATAAATTTTGTATCACTAAATTTTTAAATGCCTATAACTCGGATATTATAAGAGATAAGTAGCATGTTTTTTCAAGATCTCGTCGAGCGCTTTCAGAAAATATAAAAATCTTTGGGTGAAAAACAAAAAAATGGCACGAGTTTAAAAATTTTACATGTCGTAGGTACTCTACTTTGAGCCGCCACAGCGCCGTCCCTGGGGCATCTGCGGGGTTCATCTTCAAAACTTAAACTCGAATACTCCTTGGCTACGCTCACGCCAAATTTTATACCGATCGGATCAGCCGTTTAGAAATGCCAGATTTATTTCCAAAAAATTTCGATTCTGCCCCACTGTGCAACGATGATTTTGCATAACTGTTGGCTTTTCTGTACAAACCGCTTTGTTCTTGATATAATTTCTTTTGTTCCGATGTGGCTGTTGATTCTAGAGGAGTCAGCTTATGTAATTTCCTATCAATTACATGCAATGTTCCTTTATGGTAATCTAAAAGATCTCTTATCTTTCTTTTCCAAAATTGCCATTCAGTTTCATCTTTAAGTATCTTGATGTTCTTGCTAAAATCCATATTTGGTTTTGTATTTTCTTCTTGTCTTGAAATAATATATACGTTTGTACTGATGTTTGTAACACAAACATCTTAAAGTATACCGATCGACTCAGAATCTCTTTTTGAGTCGATTAAGACATGTCCGTCCGTCCGGCTGGCTTTCCATGTAAACCTTGTGCGCAAGGTACAGGGCGCAGTTCTCAAGATAATTTGATGAAATTTAGACCAAACGTGTTTTTTGGCACAAAGACAAAAATGGTTGAAATCGGTCCACCCGATTTGGGCTTTTTATGCCATAATTACGTCAAATATATTATTATCTCTCCGAAAATTGGCACAAATAAGTTTTATATAAATAAGTATAAATGACACTCCAAATTTTCGTAATGATCGGCCCTTATTTGACCCAAGCCCCCATACAAACACCCTTCAAAAAATGTCTTAAACGTCTAAAATTGATTTGAAACCATTTGTATCGCAATGAAATTCAACATAACTAACTGTTATTAAAAAATATATCAATTTCCCAAATTTAATGGGAATCGGCCCATGTTTGACCAATACTCCTATATAAAGTCTCATTTAAAAAATTAGTTTTTTATGAATTAATTGTTTAAATACTTTGGAATTAAGGTTAAATTCAACATAAAAGTTTCTTTATGAAAAATAAATAATTTTTATTTTTATTAAAATATACTCATGCTGTAGGGTATTATATGGTCGGTCATGCCCGACTATTTAAAAACAAGTGTTATATTCGACTATGCCGAATCTTATATACTGTATGCCGTAAATGGAATGTTCCTATAAACATTAAATTGATATTTGAAATAGGGCTTAAGTCAATTATGGACACATCCCTTTCGTATTTACAAAATATTAATTATTAATAACAAAATATTTTTGTCCAACTTTAGGGTCAATTATAAAATTTGGTAGACTTTGGCTTGTAAGAAACGTACTTCTGTATATCGAATTTCATAGCTAGTAAGCAGTAAGCGTTAAAGTCATTTTCTGAAGGGGGGTAGGGTCAATTATGGACCGATTCTTATATAATTCGGTAGAAAGATTTTTGCTCGTAAGAAACTTACTTATATCAAATTTCAGCTCTGGCTTTAATAGGCTTTAAAGTAATTTTTTGGAGGGGATCATATACATATGTATGAGGGTCAATTATGGACTGATCCTCATAAAATTTGGTAGAGAGAATTTAGCTCATATAAAACTTATTTGTGTCGAATTTCATCGCCATAGTCGCATTTTTATAACAGTTATGATTGTTAATGCTGTTGTATTGGGCCTATGCGAAAACGTGGACCGATATTGCCCATTTTCAATACCAAACAAACCTATAAGAAATATTTGTGGAAAATTTCAACTCATTAGCTCTTTCTGTTCGGACTCTATCGTGCTTTCAACAGACAGACATGGCTAGATCGTCTTAGAATTTAATAAGTGCCCAGAATTTGTTAGCAGTAAAGAAATATCTATCTAAACTCCTTTCTGCAATTTTTGCTAGGGCCAATAGGTGAAAAGTTACACTCATTAAAAAAAGCCTGTATTACCAAAATGCCCAACTTTGACCCCCTCCAACTCAGGCAGTACTTGCCGATAAAGTTCTTGACAGATGTGGCCTACTATCCAATACATAGACTACTCATAGACTGGAATCAGCTGATTTTAGCAATATGGCGGAGGCAAACAAAAAAAAATTTACGACAAATCAACAAAAGAAAATGTATAATGAACCACGGGAGATTTAAAAGAGGGCAAATATATAAAGATATATTTCCATCTCTTTTCACCTCATACTTAATTTTTTCAAATGTAAAATACAAATTGCATTGCAGTCAAACCCCTTTATAACTATTTCTTGCTTTTTACGAACTTATCTTAATTAGCGGAATTTTGATAACTATTTTGATACAAAAACATATTTTATAAAGAATTCTTGGTTAAAAAGAATTACTATTTAGTCCCATGAATAAAATTTCATACAACTATCCATTTTTATATCGAACTTTAAAAAATATGTGTTGAGAATATATAAACGGGGTTTACTTTACAAAAAAGTTGTTTCTGGTGTTGGTAGTGTATTGCAAAGTGTTTTATAATGAAAAAACATTAAGGAATTGTTAAAAAACAAATCCAATGCACTTTTAATTAGAATCTAAGCAAATATTTTATAAAAAAGGTTGTTTTTTATCTTCATTTTTTGCAATTCTTCTTCACATACAATTTCTTCAATGTTTAAATTTTTTGCTGTTTTTTTTTTTTTTTTTTTTTTTAACGAGCGATGAAAACAATCATACATGAAAACAATCATTCAACTCATCTCACACACTAATCGATTTTTAATACATTTTTATTTTTTCTTTTGCTCTAAAATTTTACCTAATGGCGGAATTCAAAAAATGGTAAAAAATGTAAACGGTTCGAATTTACTTTTTTGACAGCTGGTTTCTTATCTGGTTATCTGTGATCCAATAGTACTAGTGCAAACTTGGCACAAGATCGTGATTCTGTTAAATTGGTATTAGAGTATATAAAGCGGTATATGTTGTCAAAAACTTAAGTTCTAAATATTTATACATACAAATTTACTCAAATATGATAAAAAAAAATTGGTGATAACAATTAAATTTCACAAAGAAAATATTTTTTGGTGCATATTTTCCACATTTTTAGTGCATATTTTCCCATTTTGTAATGCATGTTATAAGCGTTTTTGTTTCAGTTCAAAATTGATCTTTTATAAGTGAAGTTGTGTTTTGTTAAAAAAGTTATTTTATTATAAAAATTTAAAATAATTGTGGTGATCTAAACGGAAGATACGGATTTAAAAATTGGGGTAAATTTACTTCATATATTCTAGTTTTAATACTGACAATTTCCTCTTGATTGTTTACAGGATCTGTAAAGGAAGATGGCCGAAAGTTTCAAAAGAAAATTAAGATTCATCTCATTTATCTTCGTTTAATTATATTTTTATTGAATTAACTATAATACATGTTTATTATTTGATCATCATTTTTAAATAAACTTGCATAATGTTAAAATAAATATAAGAAATATATATTTTTTCTATAACAAAATCGGAAGACATGGTACTTTAACTTACAAATGCAAATATGACTGTAATCTACATACATTACATTCTTATTTGCAAGCGTTTATAGGCATCTCATTAACTTCGCTTAGAACTCCACACATTATGTAAGTGAAATTTTAATTTGTCTTAATGATATTGTGGCTTACATTCTAAGCGAGAGCACATCGATGAGGTAGCCTAGGACACTTTTATGTTAAATCTAAGTGGAAGAATAAGTGAAAGCATCACCACTGACTTAAATAAGCGAGTACATAATGTTTATTTTTACCGCTGGGTAATTATGTCCCAACAATTGGTTTGGGAATTCACTCATCTATACACATTACTATCAGCCTAAGAGAGCTCACTTAAACGATTTTTTTCTGGCTACTGTAAGCCTGGTTCAAACTATCACTACTCGATTCGATGAGAAAAATATCAGGGAGATGTTTGTTTATCTTAACAGTGAGCACTTACCTGTTTAGAATGGTTTTTCCGCTGATGATGTAATAATTTAATCAAGTACACAGAAAAAAGTTTCAGCATAAATATGAACTGCTTTCATTGATAAAAGTTAAGAATATTTAAGAATAAGAGCGTGTGTCAAATGATAGCAAAGTTCTATAGTGGATTGTAATTTTCCTATGGTGGGAACATTTTTACATTTTGCTGTGCCAAACGATATCTTTTTTGATTACATTAAATTTTTACAATTGTCATTAATTTCACAAGAAAATCTGCATTTATTTTAATAAAAGAAACACTTTTATTGATTTTTCATACCCTTCACCTTCGTGAGAAGGGTATATATAAGTTTGTCATTCCGTTTGTAATTTCCAAGATATAATTTTCCGACCCTATAAAGTATATATATTCTGAATCCTTATAGATAGCGGAGTCGATTGGGCCATGTCCGTCTGTCTGTTGAAATCAGTTTTCTGAAGACCCCAGATATCTTCGGGATCCAAATTTTCAATAATTCTATCAGACATGCTTTCGAGAACTGTCCTTTTTAAAATAAATCCGTCCATAAGATATAAGCAAAAATCCGAGACAACCTCTGAAAATTTCATAAAAAATAAGCAACAACAACACTGCTTATTCATTGCGTTGTGTATTTTGTTTTTATACCCTTCACCTTCGTGAGAAGGGCATATATAAGTTTGTGATTCCATTTGTAATTTCAAAAATATAATTTTCCGACGCTATATAGTATATATATTCTGAATCCTTATAGATAGTGGAATCGATTAAGCCATGTCTGTCTGTCTGTCTGTTGAAATCAATTTTCTGAACACCCCAGATAACATCGGGATCAAAATCTTCAATAATTCTGTCAGACATGCTTTCGAGAAGTTTCCTATTTAAAATCTGCAAAATCCGTCCATAAACAACGGAGATATAAGCAAAAATCCGAGACAACCTCTGAAAATTTCATAAAAAATAAGCAACAACAATATATAATCTGGATACTTATTAAATTCTAAGACGATCTAGCTAAGTCCGTCCGTCTGTCTGTCTGTTGAAAACACGATAGTGTCCAAATGGAATTAGCTAGCGGTCTGAAATTTTGCACAGACATTTTATATTGATGAAGTTTGTTTGGCATTGAAAATGGGCAATATCGGTGCTCGATTTCGCCTAGCCACCATATAAGGTCCCCTTCAGAAACTGACTTTAACGCTCGTAACTGACTAAAAGAAGCAGATATAGTGATGAAATTCGACATAAACATATTTTATAGGAACCTTAATATCTTTGTAAAATTTTACAAGGATCGGTCCATAATTGACCCTATCCCCCATATAAGGTTCCCTTCAGAAAATGACTTTAACGCTCATAACTGTCTAAAAGAAACATCTATAGCGATGAAACTCGACATGAACATATTTTATAGGAACCTTAATATCATTATAAAATTTTATATGGATCGGTCCATAATTGATCCTATCCCCCATATAAGGTCACCTTTAGAAAATGACATTAACGCTCATAAATGACTAAAAAAAGCAGCTATGACGATGAAATTCGACATTAACATATTTTTAGGAACCTAAATATCATTGTAAAATTTTATAAAGATCGGTACATAATTGACAATTTCCCCCCATATAAGGTCCCCTTCAGAAAATGACAATAATGCTGAAATTCAACATAAACATATTTTAAAGGAACCTTAATATCTTTCTAAAATTTTATAAGGATCGGTCCATAATTAACCCTACTCCCCATATAAGAAAATTACTTTAACGCTCATTACTAGCCTAAACTAAAATCGTTCTAGAAAATTTAACGAGGATCGGTCCATAATTGACCTAACCTCCCCCCAAATAAGGTCCCTCACAGAAAATGACTTTAACGCTTTTTACTCTCTTAAAAATACAAGTACAGCGACAAAATGAAATAAATGAGAAAATTGTTTTGATAACAAAAGCATCGATTCTTAAATATCAAAGTTTATTTATAAGGAAGCATTCCTTTTCGGCAATGATTTGATGGTGGGTATACAAGATTCGGCACAGAACTCTTACTTGTTTTTGTTTCTTGGTGTATTTAGTTTCGTACGTTTGAATGTTTGTTGGCTTCATTGCGTTGTGCATTTTGTTTTTTTTGTGTATTTCGTTTCGTATGTTTGGATGTCTGTTGGTTTTACTGCCTTGTGTATTTTGTTTTTTTGTGTGTTTATTTCGTTTAGCGTTGTTGTTGTTTATTTTGTTTTCCTATTGCTATAATAATGATATAGTCGGGAAAATGAAATAAATTTAAATTTTATAAAATTTTTAATTTTTAAATAAACTATGGTGAAGGGTATATAAGATTCGGCACAGCCGAATATAGCACTCTTACTTGTTTATTATTAAAATAAATTTCTACAATCGCAAATGTATTATGAACTAAAATTATAAAATATTTTATTTTTTGTATTTTCAAATTTTTCTTTTCATTTGTCAAAAATTTATATAGCTCTATGAGCTAGTAAAATTTTATTCACCTCATATCTATCAAAAATTTACATATTCAAGTAAATTGTTACCGATTGGCACACACTCTAAGTTCCTAAATTGTATGAATTTTTATTTTTTCAAACATAACATATAGGCTTTGACTTAAAATATTTCAAATATATTTTTATTTTCTATTTGTTAAAAAAATGTTTGAAATTTTCTTAGGAAAATTTTGTATTTGTTTATGATTTTTAGTTTAAAATCGATGAAATCAGCGCGTAATTGGCGGGATTTTATGAAGAAGGTTAGGCAGGTCGTCCTCGCGATGTCATCACTGGGGACACACTTGGGTCCAGTATTTTGATCCCTTTGTGATACCTGAAACGAGAGAAAACGGTCGGCGTATTAGTACACTTCAACCTAATCACTCTGGTTTCCTACACCGAACCAGTTTGTCGCACGAATATAGGAATCTATTTTTCGGATATTAACCTCCGATAGATCCGCGAAGTCATGCAGAAAATAGCTACCTAGCAGACCCATTCTGTGATCATCTAGGGCAGGACAATGACAGAGGAAGTGAGTTAAACTCTCTTCTTCCTCTTCATCCTGGCAGCTCCTGCAGAAGTCGTTACTGGGTAAGTTCAGTCTTCTTGCATGGAGTCCGAAAGGCCAGTGGCCAGTTACCACTGCCGTTAAGTTCCGTAGATTAACTCTCGGAATGTAGAAAAGGGCTTGGGATCTTCGTGGGTTGTAAGATGCCACATGATCCTTGCCTGTCTACAGGTGGCTTCAGTCGACCATCTGCATTGCGCAAGCTCATATAGTTTTTCACGTATCGAGCGTTTGCAGGTTGAAAGCGGTATACCGACAAAATGGTCGGTATGCTCTCTTGCAAGCGAGGAGCCTAACTTGGCAAGAGAGTCCGCAATGGTATTACCAGGAATTTGTTGATGTCCTGGAATGCAATACAGTCCTATTGTGGAATGTTTCGCCATCTCGTTAAGGGATGCCCGGCATTCTAGGACTAAGTTTGCCGTCGTGTAGACACCACTTAGAACCTTAAGTTCTGCCTGGCTGTCGGTATAAATTCAAATATTAGCACCGTATATTCGATAAAACCTGAGCCAGTTTGCAGCCCGTTTAATGGCTGATAGTTCAGCCTGAAGGACGCTACATTATTCTGGAAGCTTTAATGATACTTCCGTTCCCGAATGTGCTATGTAAAAGCCACCGCCTACACCATGGTTTGATTTTGAGCCATCAGTGAAAACCTTATACGATCCGTCATGGAGGATTGTTTCCATCACATTTGGATCGTGTTGGATATTCACCGAAAAGCTTCTATCAAAAGACGGTTTGGCGATGCAATAGTCGATATTGTCAGGAATTTCTCCTAGGCAATTGAGAATGGTGGAGTGACCTGACTGAATCATATGCCACATACCAATTGTATTGAGTCTAATAGCCGCGTTGAGGGCAACCTCTTGGGCCATTAGATCAATAGGTAGCCATCCCATCATGACAAAGAGAGCCCCTGATGTGGTGGTGCGGAGGGCCCCCGTTATCAACAGAGCTGATGTACGAAGGATTCCCTCAAAACTTTTGCGGTGTGAGTGCTTTTGTACAGACTTCCACCTTACAAGTGCACCGTACAATAGTATGGGCTTGACTACCATGTCGAAGAGCCATTTATTCTTGGGGTTTATGCTCCATGATTTGCCAATTGCTCTCTTACACGAGTATAAGGCCGCAGCCGCTTTTGACACTTTAGATTGAGTATTCAAACGCCATGTTAGTTTTGAATCCAGGATTACTCCCAGATATTTAGCACTATCCGATAACTCCAATTCTATCCCATTCAGTCGTGGGAGAGTGAAGGTGGGTATCTTGTACTTCTTAGTGAAGAGAACAAGTTCCGTTTTCGATGGATTTACACCAAGGCCACTGACGTTGCTCCACGTGCTGAGTGTCATGAGTGCAATCTCCATCCTTTGCGATAAAGTATCCAGATATTTGCCAGATATTACTACAGACACATCGTCTGCATACGCTATTACCTTAAATCCCATAGATCTAAGATCCATAACAAGTGGGTTCAACGCTAGGTACCAGAGACAGAACTCCACCTTGTGGGGTACCGCGATTTGCCACTTTTGTGACATTTGCTGCTCCCATTTCGGAGATAATGATCCGTTGAGTCAGTAATCTCTTGATGAAAGCTGTTATTGGTTGGTTTATACCCAGATTAGTTAGGGCCGTTGTTATCGACCCAGGGTGAACATTGTTGAAAGCCCCCTCGATGTCCAAGAAGGCAACAAGTGTATATTCCCCTTGCGCTATTGTCTTTTCAATGTGAGAAACTAGCGAGTGTAGTGCAGTCTCAACAGATTTTCCCTTCATGTAGGCATGTTGAGATGCTGATAGATGGTCAGGTTTGATATGTATTCTGAGATGCAGATCAATTATCCTTTCCAAAGTTTTGAGAAGAAAGGAGGATGACTAATTGGTCTAAAATCCTTTGGCTTCGTGTGAGAGGTCTTTCCTCCTTTCGGAATGAAGACCACCGTACACTTGGTCCAAGGTTCGGGTATATAAGACCATTTTAGACAGGCATCATATATCCGGGTTAGCCAAGGCATGAGATGGACAGCATTGTATTGCAAATCCGCAGGTATTATACCGTCAGGACCTGGTGATTTGTAGGGGTCGAAGCTGTTTATCGCCCAGTTGATCTTATCTTCATTTATGGATATTCCTTTATCAGCTGGGATATCTGTAAACTCCATGTCAGTCCCGTTTTCCGGAGATTGACAGCCTGGAAAGTGAGTGGCCATTACAACTTCTAAGGTTTCTTGGCTGCTGGTCGTCCAACTGCCACAAGGTTTCTGAATGAAACTTGGGACAGGAGGAGTAGATGATAAGATTTTGCGCAGACGACTGGTCTCAGAAGAACCTTCCACGCCGCTACAGAAGGTTTTCCAGGATTTGCGCTTTGCATTTCTTACCAGATTCTTGAAACGATTAACCGAGGTCTTGTAAGAAATCCAGTTTCCTGTTTTCTTTGCCTCGTTAAACAGTCTGCGCGTCTCTTTCCGAGATTTCGCAATGTCCGCAGACCACCATGGGGGCCTGCATCTGCCTTTGTGCATGTTCTGTTTGCAAGACAGTGAAGTCGCGTATTTGAAAGCTTGATTTATGGTTTCAACAGCGTTTTCTATGTCCGATCGGTTTTCGATGATCGGTACATTCTGGAGTGAACGTGAGATTAGCCCCTTTTGCATTTCCCAATCTGTTCGTCTCCTGTTTGTAAAGGGCTTTGGGGCCACTTTGTCAACTACGATTTCAAAATCGATGTACTAATGGTCAGAGAAAGAGCAGTCACTTAAGACCCTCCATCTCCTTATCCTATCATGTTGCATAGAACTAACCAGCGTAATGTCAAGAACTTCCCTTCTGTTTGAAACAATAAAGGTCGGTTCGGATCCTGAATTTAGAATATCAAGATTATTGCTTATAATGAAGTTAAAGATTGACTCACCTCTAGCGTTTATGTCCGAGCTTCCCCAGACAGTGTGATGGGCATTGGCATCAGCCCCCATGATGATCGACATGCTTTTCGAGTTTGCCATCTCTATGGATCTGCAGACCAGGTTGTTCAATGGCTGGTCGCTGTGGTCGTGAGCCATGTACGCCGAGATAACCAATATAGCACCAACATTGGTCTTCCATATGGCTGCTGCGGTGTCTTCATCACTGAAATCAAAAAGAATGAAGATGTTGAGACTGCTTTTGGCTACTATACAGGATCGAATCTTACCAGATCCTTTTGCGTACAATAGCTTAAAGCTTTTCATGCCTAGTCCACTCACCCTTTCTTGGTGAATCCAGGGTTCCTGGACTAGGGCGAGCTTCTCCCCACTTATACCCATTCGGAGGAGCAGTGCAGCCGAGGCTGTTTTGGAGTGGTGGAGATTAATTTGGGTTACTCTCACTATCTCCTTTTTTGTCTTTACGCAACACTGTGACGTGTTGCGAAAGGTCAGTCTCATCGCAAGACATATCCGCAGCGGATTGGTCAGGATCGGGATCATCCTGTTCCAATAGTCCCTTGTCATCGCCTCGGTAGACACGAAGGAAGCGGAGCCAATGATCAGGATCACAACAATCCTTCTGGAGCTTCCTACAGGTTGAGAAACCCTAACGACCTTCCAGTCTTGAGTTGGGAGATCCGGATTGCCAACCTGTAGTAGTTCTAGTATCGCTGCCTTTTTATGTGGTTCCGCAGGAATTATGGCGGTGGATCTAGGCCTTCGTGGGATCTCGTCCACAGAGACCACTTCCAGCTTAGTGCCTTCCCACGGATCCTTTATCAGCGACACTGCCTGCTTCAGGAGCAAAGCTGAGCGCTCGTTAGAACAGGCCATTAGCTTCACTCTGTTGTGAAACTAACCGCCGTCCTCACACTGTGGAGGGGGAACCAGGGTTCTGTTTAAGAACTTCGCAGAACATCCCCATCAGCTTTTTTCGCACTATGTCCCATCTGGATGGAGACATAGCGCCATCTATGTCACCCCTGTCGATGACAGCAAGCGTGAATTGGTTTTCAACCACTTCACCGAAGGTCCTGTTATGCGGCTTTGGGGGGCAACGGTTTCGGACGTTTTGTCCCGGCTTGCTGGCCCTGAAGATTAGTCTTCTCCTCAGAACGTTGCCGTTTAGGCGCGTCCTTAGACGTGAGGGGGGGACTCTTCTCCAGAACGGCCAATTTTCCCTTAGCCCATTCTAGAGAGGACTTGTCCTCTTTACTTAGCGACTCGACTGGCTTGCCAGCTAAGCGCACTAGAATTTTGGCGGCGGAGCGCCATTGTAGGAAGGCCCTTCTTGCTGGTGTTACGTGCCTGAGGGTCATACTATTCGCCGTAGTGGCATTGGGTGATGCCGTTTGAGAACCCGAAATCTTGTTCGCAGTTCCCTCGTGCATAACCGGCACTGGGGTTGCAACCTTGGCTTTGGTGGCCTTAGTAGTCCCCGAAACAGGGGGTTTTATCGGCATTTTGCCAATACGGACCTGAGCTGCTTTTGAGGTACTTGGAGTGACGTCCAGAGGTGCCTCGCTGCTTATTTTGCTGCATCCAGCTTTGGAGCCAGATGCTGATATTGTTTTGCGACTGCAGGATCCAGGCTTCCCTAAATCCGCAGACGCTTTTGTTTTGGGTTTGGCGCCGGTTGCATTCAGACTAGCCCGACCCGGTGTCTCCGCCGGACTAACCTAGGTGGCAGTAGCACTCGACTCTCCACAGCCTATCGCCTTCGCCGTGGGGGTAGGGTCTCCGGAGATTATTAGGCCCCTTACCGGATACGCGGGGCACGGTTTCTTATCGGACATTGGACATTAAAACGGTGTGCATTTTATACTTGCTGCCAAGTATATGATTTTGCATATGATGTGCTTGCAGACCACAAAGCCGCCCAATGTGGGAACAGACGCTGGTGGATTTAGACGGACCGTCGTGGAGTTTAGGGATCTAAAGATTCCGAATGGACTGTACTGTCAAAAGATACACATCCGAAGGATGAGTAGAGATCTTTTGACAAGTACTTGGACTGGTAGCCGCACCATCGGGGAGAAACTGACGCTACCAGTAGTGGGAAGGGTAGTTCTTAGTATGTGCTCGTCATGAGCCCCTCTGGCATGGGTAGCCCTACCAGCACGGCCTGCGTGGGTCATCACACATAAGCCTTCGCATCGCGTCAAGATGACTACCCGTCGCGAAGGAAGAATAGATATTTAACAATGTTTGCTGATGTTTTCTTGTTTAAGATTTCGTTTTTCAGCATTTCAATTTATATATTTTTATTATACAAAATTCGCTAATAAAAGATTAATATCTACTAAATATGGAAACAGATTAGTAGATAGTAGACTTTGTTAGCAATTCGTTCATGAATATTGCAAAAAAAAAAGTAAAAATTCAAAAAAATTCCGTCATGTACAAATTAATACATTCTATGAGCTTTTAATATTTTGAATGGGAAAAAGGTCATGTTCGATTCATGCAATTTATTACAAAATTCATTTCATTTATGTATTATTTTTTTCTGTGTAAAATATGTTGGGCAGCTGTGGATCTTTGTGCCTTCTCCCAAAAAAAATGTTGTAGTCCCCGTGTTTTGTTCTGGCCCTGCTCCAGTTCTTGGGGACTAAGAACTTTAATTGCCTTATGTTGATTAAGTAATGCAGGGATTTCCTTAGTTTCCTATCACAGAATCGAAACTGCTATAAGTAATAAACTTAATCAGCACACTAATATTAATTAGGCTAAGACACCCTATATTACCTTTTATTCTTCGATAAGTTTATTTTAAATTCAATATTCAGTTTGTTTTAAATTCACTCTTTAGATTACTTTAAATTTTCGATTTCTTTTTTTTTTTTTTTTTTGTATTTTTGTTTAATTTAAATTACACTTTCTTGTTTCAATTATTTTGTTTAAATTTGAACAAAATATATATGTATACGATCTGGGCTGCTTATTTTATTCTATCTCTTTAAGATGGCCGAGCAGAAATTTATATTTATACCCTATATGTTCCAAGAAGTTCAATTCCAATTGGGCCTATTATATTTATGCTCCTTTAAATCCTACAGTTATCACATTCCCACATTTCATAACACGGCCATCCTTTTCTAATTTTCCGACAACTTGTAACTAAACATTGTATAGCTTTATTTGAATTCAACGAACTATCAACATTTATGTATATTCATTCATAAAATCCTACGTACACATTTCTCTCACACTGTGTCTGACCACTCTCATAATCTCACATCTTTCAACCCTTTTTACTACAGATGTTCGGGGCGAATTCAATACATGTGAGAACTTGAAACAAATTAATTTAGTTAACTAAAACAAAGAAGCAACTGAGGTAAGTATTTGTTAAAATTATTGTAATTTTTAGTTATTTATTTTTTTTCTTTTCAGGAATACTGGCAAAACTGTATCGTTTCATTATCATAAGATTTCCAATACTAATTTGTTCCTCTTCTTCTTTTTTTCAGCTATTTGATTTTGAGGACGGTTGTGGCTTAACTCCACCACATCACTCTAGACCCTTCCCAGGTTGGTGTTTCCACTGCGAGCTGATCACTCGCATACTCTTCTGGTGGAACCTAATCAAATAGACCAATGAGCCAAATTACATATCTGTAGTTAGAAACTAATAAACTAACTTAAAAAAATAAAAACTACTAACCTTAGTTTACTAACAAAGCAACATGTAATTACTGAGGTGAAAGTACACAAAACGTGTTGTACGCGGCAGCGCATTTTCATTTAACAAGTTACGCACTGTAGTTTTTAACGCGTCTGCAGCGAAAAGTTCAGCAACTTTCCACTTTAGACGCGTTGACAGCTTATCAGGGTTGTATTTTGTTTTGTGTAAAATAAGAATAAACTAAGATTAAATAAATTTCACCAATAATGAAAGAAAATTATTAAAAAATAAACAAAAACTTAAAATTTTGATTTTTAAAACAGTAAGTCTTAAAAAACATTAAAAGAAAGATCAAAATGACGCGTGGTGTGTAACTTACAGCTTGTAAAGCGCGAAAAGTTTGAAAAGCGTAAATCGCGTTGAGGCGGCGGCGAGCAAGGCAGTCAGGATTTCTGGGCAGCATGTATTGTACCCCCTCAAAAAGCATATTGTAAGTACCCCCACCCAAATTTGTTTTAAATCTCCATAGGCGTAGTGTCAAGGGAGATATAATTAAGGGGCGTTACAACAAAACTCCGGGCTTATCAAGATTTCCGTAGATAAGAACGGTGTGCCAGTGCCATATGAAAAACTCAGTTGACGTGGGGAACTCCCACACACTGAGATCCTCAGCTGGGCCTACATTTATACATCTTAGTACAAAAAATAGTTATTTTCATCATTTTATTTTCAGATTCGGTACGGATTGGCTGTTTTAAACCATAAATACGGGTTCTTTTCAATAGGTAGATGCTAACTCACATATTACAGCCGTTTTAGGGAAGTATTTGATATTATAGAATTTATTATAATGAAGTTACTTGTTTTTCTTTTTTTAGATTTCACTGACATGGTGCCGTTCCGGAAGCCAAAGATATTTAATACTAGTCATTATTGCACGAAATTCTCAACTTTATGGTAAGTACATGAATTAATAATACATGAATGTAAAACATAATTTTAGAATATATAAAAATTTGGACACATTGTTACATTAATTAGGACGAAACGAAAACACAAAAAATATATAAATAAATATAAATATTCAAAATATATTGTTTCCTAAGTCCTAATATTGCACGTTGTTTATCGCAGATTTTATCACAGCTTCCAAAACCATATTATTACAAGTTTGACCTTTAATATCTTTTACGTGAAACACCCCTATCGGTTTTCCACTTATAGATTCCAACTCATACATATTATTACCAACAGGTTTTAAAATTCGACATTTTATAAACTTTTTGCAAAATTTTAGCATTTATATTTTTCTTAAAGTCACAGTCTTGACCTGGTATGAACTTTACAATTCTAGGCCTTTGGTTATATCTTCTAGCAGATTTCTCATAGGCTTCATGCATATTTTTCTTAATGTTTAGGATTTCATGATCGCCCAATGATGAAAGTTTTCAAGCTAATTTGTAGTCAGCACCACTCGAGAACATGTTAAACCCAAATAGAGCGAAGAATGGGGAAACAGGCACATTCAATTTCAGATAAATATAAATCCCAATCTCTGTGATCATCCTCAAGATTTTGTTTAATTGCAGCCAAAACAGATTGATTCACCCTTTCCGAAGCATTAGATTGAGGGGTATAAAAGGCTGTTCTTATATGGTTAATTTTATATATTACTATCATGTTTCTAAATGAATTTGCTGTGGATAACTTCTGGAACACCAAATTTATGAAAAATGTCGGTTACCAGAAACTGTATAACGTTATTTGTGGTCGCTTCTTTAAAAATATAAATTTTAAAAAATGATCTACTACTATGAATATAAAACTTTCCGAGAAAATCTATGTAAAGTTTTTGCAATGGTCTTTCCGTTACAATTTCTTCACCGATTCCTGGCATTAAATTGCGATTTTCATTCTTAGTCTCTTTGCAAATTTGACAATTTAAAACGTAAGATTTTATCTGGCTAGCCATCTTCGGCCAGTAGAATTACCTCTTTCTAAAGTTTTCGCGACCCCTCCATGCGCTACGTTATTTAGATTGGTATTCATCACCAAGTTCCTGATTATATTTAGTTCTCTTGAAAACCATGCCATCAATGACCTTGAGATCAGGCAATTTTTCCATATTATCTGTAATTTCAGCACTAAGATTTTGGTATGTTTCACTTTCGAATTCTGTGGTTTTAAAATCTAGAAATTCATCCTTACTTATCTCATACACTACCATTTCACGCGGAGCCCTCGAAAACATGTCAGCTACAACGTTATCCGATCGTTTTCGGTGTTTTATCTCGAAGTCATAAGCCTGTAATTGTAACGACCATCTTGCCAATCGTCCACTGAGATCTTTTAATGTCATAAGCCATTTTGAGCTGACATGATATGTTATGACAGTAAATGGCATCATTTCTACATATGGTCTGAATTTACGAATAGCTAACACTGCGGCCAAAGACTGTAACGCTGTAATTCTTTTGCCAAGAGTTCAGCTTTTGAGAGTAAAATGCAATCGGATGCTCTTCCTCTTTTTCGTTTAGCTGAAATAATACAGCAACCACACCGAATCTTTTCGAAAAGTTTGGATGCCTCAGCACTGGAGCTGAAGTGAGAGCTCTTTTTAGTTTTTCAAAAGCCTCGAAGGCATCTGAAGTCATAACGAATTTCTTAGATTTTTTTAATGTGTCAGTCAAAGGGGCTGAAATAGTAGCAAAGTCGCGTATAAAAGGTCTATACCACCCAGAGGTACCTAGAAAACTTCTGACTTCTTTTGTAGTCTTAGGTGATTTAATATTTTTGATCGCTTCTACCTTTCCTGGGTCAGTTTTTAACATACCTACGATAAAACGTAGATATTTAAGTTCCCGAAAACAAAATAGAAATTTATTAAGTCCAATGGTGAGATTCGCATCCTTGAGACATTTCGCGACCTCAGATAAAAATCTTAAATGTTTCCCAAACGTACTTGATATAACTAACAAATCGTCTAAATATATGAATAAGTTGTCTTTTAAACTCTGGGGTATGACCTTGTCCATTAACCTGCATAGTCGTTGAGCCGCATTACGAGTTTAATTTGCCAGAAGGCATACTTAAGATCCACGCTGCTTATAAAATAGTCTCGTCTATGCTACTCAGAATTCCATCTATAGTTTGTAATGGGTAGGCGTCCTTTATTGTAAGTTTAACTTCCTAGCGTCTAAACATAAACGATTTTTCCGGGTTTTCTCACTACTGTCGTTCTATTACTCCACGGACTATTGCTCAATTCAATTACATTAAGTCTCAACATATTATCAATTTCTGATTAGGTGATCTTTTGGACTGTTGGGGATATGGGATAGTAGTGGTCCCTAACTGGAACAGCGCATTCCACTAATTTTAGACCATGTTCTTCCATTGATGTCCCAGCCCCTTTTCCTCAAAAGTATTAAACAGCTTTACTACTTGATTTAAATTTGCTTGTTGCTCAACTGTCAGATTATGTGGTTTCATCCGATATTCCCTCTTGGAATCACTAAATTCTTCCTGTAATTTACTAATATCTAGCTCATCTATTCATAAAACCTCAGGAGCCAATCCAAATGCTCTCCCAAAATCTATTCCTAAGTAGCTAGCTACTTCCATTTTCATCAGACAGGCGGACGGACATGGCTAGATCGTCTTAGAATTTAATAAGGATCCAGAATATATATACTTTTATCGGTCTTAGATGAATATTTCGATGTGTTACAAAGGAGATGACAAAAACAATATACCACCATCTTTTTTGATGGTGGGTATAAAAAATTGCAAACAGTAAAGAAATATCTATCTAAACCCCTTTGGAAAATTTTTGCTAGGACCAATAAGTAAAAAATTACACTCATTTGAAAAAACCCTGTATGATCAAAATGTCCAACTTTGACCCCCTCTAACTCCAGCAGTACTTGACCGATAAAGTTCTTGACTGGTGTGTCTGGCCTACTATACATTAGTACTGATGCAAAATTTCATCCAAATCGATTTTTTGAGTTGGGTCACATGAGATCGTGTTTCTGCTAATTTGGTATTAGCCCTTTCCGTGGTTTTGTCGAATATATTCGACATTACAATAGACTCTGTTTTTAAGCATTTTTTGGGTATAATATTTAACTTTAGTTTAAATGTTTTTCTTTTAGATGAAAATGAAGACTTTATTATATTTATAATTGAGATTTTGAAGGATCTTCCGTATTTTAAAAGTATTTAAAAATCAGATTTTAAGAAATTGTCACTTATGACTACTTTTTAAAAAGTGCTTTTTAACAACGTTTAAAAACAGCTTAATCTAATGGCCAAAAAAATTGTATTTTAGGAGATCGGACTAAGCAAATTTAAATTGTATTGTATTGAAAGAAGTTTAAGAAGACATTCTACAAAAAAAAAAATTCATAAAAAATATTGGTGGTACTTCTTGGAGACTGTTTTTCGAATGTCGAATATATTCGACATTTAACTTTGACCTTCTATAACTCACTAGGGAAAACTCAAATTCAAAAAATATTACTTTTCCCGGATTCAGCATACTCAAATTATCTTAAATATAAGTTTTCAAGTTGTTTTCTAGACATAAATTATTTTTGACCCTGAAAGGGTTAGAGTACATAAAGCGGAACCTCTATCGTCAAGGACCTATATATTTGTACTCAAAAACTAAAGTTCTAAATATCTATAAAAATTTATAAAGAAAAATTAGTGATAACAAATAAATTTCACAAGGAAATATTTTTTGTGTGCATATTTTGCATATTTCTAGTGCCTATTTTACCATTTTATAGTGCATGTTATAAGCGCATATTTTTAATTTTTTAGTGCATGAAAATCCTTGATTTATAAGAAGTGTTCTTAAACAAAATTTTACTTATTACATAATAACAAATTATGTTATTGACAATAAAATAAATATCTAGACGCAACTTCAGCAAAAAATAAATGAAAATGTATTGCAACATATAGGCCTGTCACAAAATTCCATTCCGATCGAAAGTGGAATTATTTCCTTATTTTTGCTTCTTCAGAAAAAGAAAACGAAATTTTTTTCGGAATGAAACCACTTCCGAGTAAATTTAGTTTTTAACGTTCTAAATATGCCCAAGCCTTTAATTTAATTAAAGTTAAATTTTGAATAAAATGAAATGCGTTATTGTGGATAAGCTAGTTCCTATGCGCATTTTGCCGGTTGCTTAAGCCAGATCATCAGGAAACTCTTCCCAACATTATAGAAAAACTAGAAATGTTTATAGTATATTATTTTTATAAACTCAATGAGAATTAAAACAATCTACTTCAAATCATTAAAGTTTTAACAAAACAATAATACATTTCTATTTTTATTATACAATTGGTTAGCTTTTTTCAACTCGAAATGTAGGTTGTAGGGGAAAACAAAATAAAAAAAAATAGTGTGGCTCTGATTTAAAATTTTTAAATTTGCACGGGCACATGTACATTTATTATCAAAATTTAATTAATTGAAATTCTAAGTTTATTCTTTGAGTAAATATAGTTTTTAACATACTAAATATTCCCAAGCCTTTAACTTAATTGAAGTTAAATTATAAATACTATTCCGATCGAAATGTGATAATTTATTTATTTTTGTTTAGTAGACAATTTAAATATGAGTTTAATGACCGAAATATTTTTGTTCTTAACTCCTCCATCCTTAAATTCGATCGTCCTCAATCGACTAAAAAATAAGGTCGATCATGTGTTGAATAAATGAACAAGAAAATACAAAAGCAAATAAAAAACAATAAAATGGCAACCGCACTCCATTTAATTTACATTTCCTTTTGGAACCAGAAAAAGCAACCGCATCCGCAGTTTGTATTTCTACTCTATATGAGAAAATTATTGTAGAACCCATTGTAAAGAATAATGCTATAATAAATTTAAATTTCAAAAAAATATTTTTAAATAAAAATGAAATCTACGCAATAAAAGAAAATTTCAAAATTTATAACAAAATTAAATTTTGCAAGAAATTTAATTTATTAGATTTTTTAAAAATATTATATTTTATAAACAATCTTTATGCAACAAAAGCAATATTCCCCATATACCTCGTGTTGAAGAAATTACAGAAGGGAATGTATTCCTTTACATTATGTGATTTTGTATTAATACAAAGCAAGGTATATTAATTTTATAAGGTGGTGTCATCGTCGAATTCAGAATACCGAGCGATTGGTTATATATTTTTTTATATGTAATTTGACATTGTGCCTGCACTTGAAGGCGAATTGGCTGTCAGGGAAAAATGTCAAAAACAGCTGACAAATAAATCAAAGCGAATTTGTTTTGTTAAACAAAAAATGTTTATAAATTTGAATCTCTTTGTAATTTAATTTGATGTTTTTAGAAATAAAACTAATTTCGTGTAGTATTTTAAAACATAAATGAATTTAACAGCAAAACTGTGCCTTTAAATAACGTTTTCAGAAAGCCTCGAAAGCAAACAAACAAAGCAAAATGTTTCAGCAAAAATTCTACAAATGAACTACCACCAAATATTGTCATTTATATAAAATTATAAATATTGAATGAATATTTGACATTTGCAAAATGAAAACAAAGTTTGACATTTACAAAATGTAAACAAAGTTTGACATTTATTCTACACCACGGCGAAAAATGAACATAGCAAAAAACGATCAGCACTTCTGATAACACTACCTTATAATTAACATATCTTGATACAAAGTATTATTTGAAAATGTATTCTAGTCTGAAAATCTAAAGCATTTTAAATCTAAAACATTTTGTGGTTTGAAATGTATTGAGCTTTTAAATTTTTTTTAAATCTTCTTTTTTACAAAATACACAAATAATTTATAGTTTTCTTTTGGATTTTAATTTGTAAATGAATTTCCTTTATTTATCAACAATAATTTTCTTCATAATCCATTTGAAATTGAAAATAAACCAGTACATTTTAACAACAAATTTGATTTTGTATTAAAGGCAATGAAAATCTTAATACAAAGTATTGTAATGTAAAACCCCGTTAAATACTGTTAACAAAACTGTTTTTGCAGAAACAATCTATACATATAACAAGTAAGAGTGTTATATTCGGCTATGCCGAATCTTATATACCCACCATCAAACCTCGTTTGACTCGAATGAAACTTATGTCGAATTTCATCTATTTACTCGTATTTTTAGGCCAGTTATAAGCGTGAAAGTAATTTTCTGAAGTGAACCTTATATAGGGGGGTAGGGTCAATTATGGGTCGATCCTCATAAAATTTGGTAGACAGAATTTGGTTCGTATTAAATTTATTTGTGTCGAATTTCATCGCTACCCTCCTTTTTAAGCCATTAATGAGCGTTGCAGTCATTTTCTGAAGGGGACCTTATAAGGGGGGTAGGGTCAATCATGGACCGATCCTCATAAAATTTTTTAGATAGATTTTGACTCGTATGAAACTTACTTATGTCGAATTTCATCTATATACTAGTATTTTTAAGCCAGTGGTGAGCGTTAAAGTCATTTTTTGAAGGGGACCTTATATGGGGGGTAGGGTCAATTATGGACCGATCCTCATAAAATTTTGCATAGTGATTTTGGATCATAAGAAACTTACTTATGTCGAATTTCATCACTATATTCGTATTTTTAAACAAGTTATGGCTGTTAAAGCTGCTTTTCGAGGGGCCCCTTGTATGGGGGCTATCCGAAAACGTGGACCGATATTGCCCATTTTCAATACCAAACAAATCTTACCTATAAGAAATATTTATGTGAAATTTCAATCCTCTAGCTCTTTCCATTCGGACTCTATCGTGCTTTCAACAGACAGACAGACGGACGGACGGACGGACAGACATGGCTAGATCGTCTTAGAATAATGAGGAACCAGAATATATATACTTTTGTGGGTCTATGACCAATATTTCGATGTGTTACAAACGGAATGACAAAATCAATATACCCCCCATCTTTTTTATGGTGGGTATAAAAATGAATGTGTGTTCATTTGTGGGTTTGTTTGTTTGTTTGTTTATTTGTTTGAAGTCTATAGACTGCTAAACTGATGGACCGATTTCTTGATTTGAATTGAATTGAATTTTCACAGTGTCTTTGTGTATGCCTGGAAGGAACTATAGGCTACTTTTTATTTTGATATTTCAAGTAGGCAAAGTGCCACGCCCACAAAGAAAGTTAATATTAAAAGTAGTCTATTTCAGAAACTGCTACAGCTAGAGTCCTCAAATTTTGTATAGACAATTTTGACATAGATATGAACAATTGTGAGCAAAATGGGCGAATTGGGTATAGTGGGCGTGGCACTTCCTATATACAGAAATTATTGAATTAGTATTTCTGAGGTAATATATGTATAAGTTAGAGTCCTCAAGTTTTATGAGATCTACTTTAGTAATTGTCGTGTGCACCCTGTAGGTAGGTGAGTGGATGAGTGTAGGAAAATAAGAAGAAGAAGTGGTAAAGTTGGCAACGCGTCATTTGACGTTTTAGATTAAAAAAAAAAGAATAAAGTAAACAGAAACAAACATTAGGAAAATCATTCGAGACATTAGATTGAATGGCAGAAAGGAATTGAAACAGTAGGAAGCCATTATGGGATCCGAGGTTTCTTGGACCCTGAAACACAAAATGTCGGTCTTTCTTATTTGAAACGTCAAAGGAATAAGCAAGTGGTCAGCGTATCCGAAGTAAAAAGAAAGTAAAACGAATCGTCCAAGCATTTAAAAGTTTTTATTGCAATAAAACTAAATCAAGTTAACAATTATAAAAAACCAAGATTTACAAGATTTACAAACTATCAACACCACCTCTGCTTGATTCCAGAGAGGGATTTGTGGTCAGCAGCTTCGCACCACCACTCCTGGGGTGCGCTTCCAAGGTTTCGACCAGAAAGTTTTAACTCTGAACGACAAGACGAACAGACTCTACCTTTTAAATAATCAGTAAAAAAAAGAGAAAAGGGTAAATACAAAAAAAAAGATATATATATATATATATATATATATATATATATATATATATATATATATATATATATTTATAAAAGCTTACCGTCGATTAGGTACGAACCAGACCGCTGGCCAAAATTACAGCCAAGCGTGCGCGTTAGGGCTGAGCTCAGGCCTCTTTTTTTTTTCTTTCCCAAGAATTCGCGGCGATTTTGCAGCCATATGCTTATTTTTATATAGATATATAAAAAAAAGGAAAATACAATATAAGAAATTATTTAAAAGAGATTTAATATTTGATACTTACGTGAATTACCCGAACCTGGACACAATACGGACGACAGAAACCACATAGCTACACCTGCCAACATCGTTGCCGTAGGACCTGAAAAGAAATGATTACAAATATAGAAGCTGAAATCTAAATTCTAGTTAGAAGCAAAAACTTACGAGCTAAATTTTTATATCTACTTAAAAGCTATTTCAAATCTAAAGCCTAATTTCAATTTAAAAGCTAAATTTATACGCTAATCTATAAAACTTAAAAATCTACAAAAAACTAAAGAAAGATTTGATAAATCTAAAAGCTAAAAATTTAACAAATTTGTCAAAACTAAAAGTTAAAACTTAAAATCTAAAAGTTGTTTTGTATAAAAATTAAAACTTGAACCTAAAACTAAATATTGCCTTGAAATTTTCTTAAAAAGTTAAAACTTAAATCTAAAAAAAATACAAAACTTAATATTAAAATTAACAATTTACTGATTTGATATTGTACTTAAAGATAATTAATTGTTTTAAAATCAAGATATTGTAATATAAATTTGCTAAAACAGAAAAAGAAAAGAAAATCAAAATTTGTAAACCTAAATTTCTCCTTTAAACTCAAATTGTTGAATATTGCCGATAAAAATTTGTGTAAAACTTAAATCTTACCTTAAACTAAAAATTCTAGTAATTAATAAAATTATGTTTATAACGTTTCAATGAAATTTCAAAAGGTTTTATCATTAATATGAGTGGTTAAATTTTTTGAAAAGCGGCGGTAGGTAGGGGAAGTCATCGTTTGCAGGGAAGATTCGGGACGTCGACGAAGATGACGTTAAGGCGAGGATGAATCCTCGAGAGGGAGGGCCATGTTGTGTATAGGTATGACCGTAGGGAGATGCAGGACTACTTTCAGTCCCTTTTTTCTAGTAAATACCCTAAATGCTGGTATGAATTTTTGTGTTAGTGTGTGTGTTTGTGGTCCAGATTGCCGGCAAGAACTACCCCACCCGGCGCGCTTTTGTCCCAATACGCGGGCATACCAGCGCCGCTGGCAATCTGGCCACTCTGTCCCTTTTTGTTCTTTATGTTGTCTGTTTGTTTATTTAAACAAACAGCTGACAAACCACACCACTACGTAATAATATGAATATTTTAGACAAAAATGGGCGGACTATTAGTAAGGGGGCGAGATACCCCCATGTGAATAAAGTACAAAAATTCTTATATCTGAGAATCTATTAAAGATAGAATCCTCAAATTTAGCAATATCAACTTAGACATCCGTGTGAATAAAATACAAAATTTCGTATATCTGGGAAACTACTAGAGATAGAATCATCAAATTTTGCAAGAACAACTTGACACCTATATGAATTGCAACAGGTAGGAGACCTGAACTGTTGTACAAGTAGCTTTAGCATCAATATGAACATTTGGTTTAAGAATAAGTCGACTAGAAATACTGGGCGTGGCTTCTTCCATATAAATTAAATACTAAAATTCGCATATCTGGGAATATATAACAACTAGAAAAAATTTTACATTGGAATATGGTTTTGAGTGTAGCAAAGCACACTGGGTAAGCTAGTTACTTATAAATTAAACGAATCATTTATAATTAAATTAATAAATAATACGACAATAAAAATAGATGACCAGATATGTATATCAGAATTTAGGAGCTACCCAAATGTCACCCACACCATCCTTAATGCAAGAAACTCCAATAGAAGAAGCAAATCTGAACATACTGTCATTGAAATCACTCCAGGATCATCACTTTAGAAATATAAAGGAAGCATGGTTCCGAAATATCGCTATATGTGTTACGTTTTTATTCATTGTCAGCATTACACTTTGGGCATTGACAAAATCAAGGAAAACCCTATAACAACATTCATTTTGCAGCCTACAAAGATTCCACAGGTTTAAAAGGCAAAGCGAGTGCGACAATAATAAATTAAATACCTTACGAATGGCATGGCAACTCTAACTGTGAGAGAGAGAAAATTCGTAAACAAATTAAAATCAATTTTAATTTGGTGCGGGTTTCTTCTACGATTTAAGTAGTCAAAACTCAATATAAAAAATAACAATTCTACTCATAGAATTGCACAAGAATGATAAACTAAAGATTACGCCTTGCGCATGATTTACCGTTGAAGGTTTCCAAATATGTTTCATGTGTAGAATTACCATTTCTTGAAAAGCTCTTATGTGTATTATAATAGTTGGTAACTCTGCAATTTAACTTACTTTGACAGTTTAGAAAAAAAATATTACATCGGTTCTTGAAAAACATAAAGAATTTCATTAAACAAGTAAGAGTGCTATAGTCGGAATCTTATATACCCTGAAATAGCCGAATCTTATATACCCTTCACCATAGTGTATGTATTTAAAAAATATTAATTTTATAAAATTTTAATTTATTTTATTTTTTCGACTATATCATTATTATATCAATAGCAAAACAAAAGAAACAACTAAACGAAATTAAAGCACACAAAAAAAATACACAAGGTAATGAAACCAACAGACATCCAAACATACGAAACGAAATACACAAAAAAACAAAATACACAACGCAACAGTGTGACCAGGTCTCAAAAAATGTTGCGGCTAAATCCCATCCAAAATAATGCTAGAAAAAATGCTAAATTGATTTTAAAATGCCAAAAAAATGCTAAATTTTTTAAGTGTTTTCATGAACAATTCATATTCATTTGTAACTTTAATTCATTGTAATTTATAACAAGTAAGGAAGTATATTCTGCCGTGGTTGACCATATGATTAACTACCCCAGATATGAGTATAAAATGTGATTTATTTTTCGTAATAAATCATTTATGTTGAATTGTACCTTCTGAGAAAGGGCTAGGTAAAATAAAGGACGGACTTTAACCATTTTTAAAAGGTTTTGTCATTGGACCAAAAAAGCATACGTGCCAAACATCATCAGATTGTTTTGATAATTTCAACCTGTCAGACTTACATGGCTTAATCGATTCAGAAAATGATTCTCAGCCGATTAGTATACTCAAACGTAGTATAGTGGTGTAGGGTAAAAAAATTAAGTTCCGTGGCATTAAGATAAAACAACAGAAATGCTAAAAATTATTTAATTTTTTTTTTTTAATTTAGCAATTATGTAAAAATATTTCTGAATGTAAAAATTACATTAAAACTCTATGAATTACACTAGTTGCTCATGATATAAAACCTATATGGGTTTTTGGAAAGAAAAGTTTGATGTTTCGAGTTTTAGTTTTTTTATATAAACAATTTTATTTGTCTTCCTCAAAACACTTTAAAAATGGTTTTCATGTCACAAAAATGTTGAAAATTCCGTTGAAATAATCTTAAATCTCGGTGAATAGATGTCAGGTTTATAACTCATACTTCCAAGATTTTTTCGGCAAAAATATAAATGAGAATATATGAATGAATTATGAGAATTCAAATCCGTTAGTTTGTAATTCTGGAATAAACAGTCAATAATATTTTCAAAATTTATGTATTTTTTTAATATAACTAAAAATTTTGTAAAAATAAAAAGAATAGAAGTAGGATAAGAAAGTCCAAATTTTATATTATTTATTTTTTCAATGCTCATTTTCAATAAATTAGCAAGAACTCCTGAAGGATAATAAAACCTTTTTATCTCAAAATTTTGGAGTATAGGAAAAAAATAAAATTTGTTAATTAACCATCATATATAGTTTTTTCTAAAATTATATGTTTCATTCCATGAGCAAACAAAATGTATTAGTTTGTAAAATAACGTTATTTACATACATATGGGAAATTCTCTTTTTTTAATTTAGATTTTGGGGTTCAAAAAAATTATGAAATTTTTTTAATAGCACGTCAACGATATTTTGTGTGGACATTGTCTAACATCTTAGAAGTACAATTATCTTCTCGTGAATCATTTTTAGCAAAAGCCGCCAAAGTTAACAGTTTAAAAAAATTCCCAAAATTAAAGTTTTACATGAAACTCGAAAATATAAGCGTGGATATAACCCACAACGAAGGACCCAAAATATAAATTAATTTATCCCAAATATTTTAAATATTCGTGGATAAATTCGCTTTTTAAGAGTTTTTTCAACCTCTTCAAAAAATATTTTTTATAAAACTAAGTACACATTTTTTATAGACTATTTAACATGATGTATTAATACATTAATTTACAATCATTAACTAAAAAAATTTTGCATTTATGTTTGATAGATTTATTTATGCATATTTATTATGCATATATTCGAATGCATTTTTTTAAAATTGCATTAAATCCAAATGGTTGTATTTTTTTGCGAACGGCTCATAGATTTTGCTATAGACCTCATTAATTTTAATTAGCGGGAAGGGTGTGCTGCGTTTTCTGCACACGAGAAACATTGATGCAAATATTTTTGTGGTTAGACAATAACTGCTTGTTTATAATTATTCTCTGCTTCTATTTCTGAATTTAAATGAGTAAATAATATAAAAACCGTTAAAATGAAAATCTATATAAAGTTTGGAAATAAATGTCATACACATGACTGAACTTTTTTCAATCCATTTAATGCAAAACCGTACTTTTTTCTAACGGCTTATCGATTTTGGTATAAGCATCATTTTCAGCTACCGATTAATGTTAAGTGTTACCAATTTTAATTAGCGGTTTAGGTGTGCTTCGTCGAATTATATTGTAACTCAAGAAACACCACGTTTTCGGCTAAAGAGAAATTTTGAGGAAATTTTTATTGTAGTTAGCATATCCCTTCTTATCTACCATTAACAGCTCTTTTCATTTCTAAATTTAAAAGAATTATTAATCCAAAAAACCGTAAAAATGAAAATCTGTTCGGTTAATTTAAGTTTTGTAAAGAATTTATATATTTACATGAATGAACTTTTTTACACTTTTTTAATGCAAAAACGCGGTTTTTTTCGAACGGCTTATCGACTTTCGTATTAGCATCATTGTGAGCTACCGGTTTATGTATAATGTCCCCAATTTAAATTAGCAGCTTAGGTGTGCTTCATCGATTTTTGTGGTGAAAGAAAGCCCGCGTATTCAGTCCACGAAAGGCCTTGATTGAATTTTTTTGATGCAAGCCAATTCTTTCCATATAAAGATTGATTACTGATAAAATTCAGAATTCAGAAAAAAGTTAAAGATTTGCAATTTTTTTCTATTCGCTCTAAAATCTAATCTGCTAATATTTTATCGCGGCTTTATGATTTCAACATGTAAAATTGAAATCATAAAAATATCGCGATCACGATATTTTGGGTATATTGAAGTTTGCTTCGCGAAAAAGCCCTTTTTTCGAAACTTTCACGTTTGTTTTTCCAATATTTAAGCTTCTCCCGCAGTGATACCTTCTAGAGCACATTTTGGAGATATACATCAAACGACGCGTAATTACAATGTCTACATTTTCTTATTTATACATTTTGCATAACCGAAGAGCCGCAAATATACTATCCAAAAAAACTGCAAATTTTGTAAAATTGTATAAATTTAGTTTCAAAACATTGCCACCACGTAATTCTTTACTTATAAATGGCACAACAATTAAATAAAGACTATAGTCATTCAACAAGTGTATATACATAGCTTACATTAGCAAAATTGACTTTCTAAGTTGTAAGCCGCCCTCATAATATCAAAAACTTGTAAAAAATACTACTTGGTTTCAATCACATTTTTGAGAAATTTTAACTTTGAGTGTTTATTTCTCCAACATGGAACTACTCTCGACCACAAAATTTAATATGTGTATTCTTTCAAGTCTTGTGAATTAAAATTCGTCATCACTTAATTTTCAGAATACTAAACGAAAGAAATATTTAATGCATAAAGTTGATTTCTTAAAATCTAAAACAAAAAAAAAAAAAAAAAATTTCCCATATATATTTTAAAATACTGAAGGTATTTGTGGAAATATATAACATCTCTTGAATTATTTCTTGCACCTCGAATTTAACAAAGTATTGGGTTCCAGAAATATATTTTAGAATACAACATTTTAAAGTATTCACTTGTATTGGCGAAAATAAAGTTTTTAAAATAGTCCCTCGATAACTTCAAATAACAAATTCTACTTTTATGTGAAATCGTAATTTTTAAGTTATTTATCTTCATGAATCTTTTTGCTTTATTTTAATTCAGATTTTTCCCGGTTAAACCTATTTCCAATATAAATCTTTTCTGATCATCTGGGAACATTTATAGAACAAAATACATATGTAATACAATTTATGGTTGCAAAAATTTGTCTTTTTTGTTTATATACTAAAATTGCAAAAAAAAAAAAGCTAAAAATGCTAAAAATATTTTATAAAAATGCTAAATAAAATGCCAAATGATAAATTAAAATTATACAGCTAAATCAAAATAAAAAATGCTAAATCTAGCTGCAAAAATGCTAAAATGGTCACACTGCAACGCAATGAAACCAACAGACATCCAAACATACGTAAAAAAATACACAAAAAAACGGAATTACAAACTTATATATACCTTTCACGAAGGTAAAGGGTATAAAAATATATATAAATAAATATAAAAACATACTCATTTACAAAAAGAGGTTTTTACACTTTCCCATTTTAATTTTGTATGACCGTCATAAAACGCTCGAGTTGAAAAAACAAAAACATGTAAATATTGCTTACGAAGCGAATATAAAGAATCAAAATTGTGCTCGCGTGTTAAAAAATAAAACTCACGATTTTGAATTGTATAACGAACCTACCCTGATGAGGGAGTTTCGTGTTTGTAGAAAAATCAACAATTTTGATTTTTACACAAACATATTGAATTTTTGTCAAACCGTTTGCATGGTTTACATTCATTAATAACAAATTTTTCACAAAATTTACATTTCAAAGAAAAATTAATATCTGTATCTTTGCTAGTCCACAAAAAAGTGAAAAAATCGGTGTTTGTACGAGTAATATTTGTGTAGTGTATGTGGGAATGAAAAAAGTATGTTTGACAAGACGCTTGTGTAGTCTATTTGGGCCTTTAATAATAAAAACAAATTAAGAAAAAACAATTGTACGTGCTTCACGAGTTATATAAATTTATTAGGTGGACCATATAGGCAAAAATCAAAAGAAAAACGAGTAAAAAAAACGTAAAACAAAAGAAGTTATATTACATTGTTGTTACTCCCACGCCGAAAGTATACTTTCGATGAGTGCAGCTTAAGATCCATGAAACAAAGTACAGTGGACGTCCAATAATACGAATGGCAAAATTGTTGCATTGTCTACTCTATAGTACGAATAAAGTCACAATTTTTCTGTTCGATAGTACGAATAACGCATTTTTTATAGGAATTTTGGTTTTATTTACGTATGAATGAAGTTTTTATTATGTTTTTATTTTATTATTTCGGTATCATTCACCTTAAGCTCAGTAATTTTGAAGTTTTTTTGTATTTATTACAAGTGTTTTGTATTTTTAAAAATCCTATACATACAATTTACTGCATGTATATTTACAAATCAACAATTATTTAGTGTTATTAATTTATTTTATTGGAATTTTGATGACCCAAGAGAAGAAATTAAATTGGATGATAACGCCAATGAGGAAAGTATTTTATTAGTTCCCGACAATAACTCTGCTGAGAACAATATTGAAGCCTCAAAAGCGCTGTTATTGAAAAAGCCGTAAAAATCATTTTACAATTTAATAAACATCGATGTTAAATGATGGATTTTTTAATAAGTAAAATGATATTTATATACATATGTATGTATGAACTGTTAATTTTGAAAGTAGTGTGACTCCACATTCCAAACAATGGGTTTAAGGATAACTATTCTAATTTTTAAGAGAAAATTATAAATTAGAGAATTGTGGTATATTCCATTCAAGTTTCTAATAAAAGTTTTATGTAATCTGAACATTTTAATACATTTTAGAACACATTGTATGTAAATTGCAAATTGTCTTTGGCACACATCTTTTTAAAAACATTAAAATTTAAAACCTTCTACATATATCTCATTTCAACCATTGGACTCACGATACTTTCAAAATTAACAATTCATATACGTAAATATGTCCCTTTTATGCCTGTTTATGTACAAGAAATTTATTTAAAATAATACACATTTATTATATTTTGTTCCGTTATGTAATTTTTCATGAAAAATAAAACAAAAATAAATAAAATCCAATATTTTATGTGTATTATTTGAATTTAAACATACAAAATGTGTTGTTCAATAATACGAATTTTTCGGTATTACGAAAGGGCCTGACACTATATAATTCGTACTAGTGGACGTCCACTGTACTTAGATAACATTCGATGACATCAGTATGACGTTTTAAGCGAGCAATCTAAGTACTTAGGGTGCAATGTATGCGTAATAGGGTGGGTCAAAAATATGCTTTTCTCTCTGATCAACTTCTAATAGTGAAATTATTTTGTATTTTAACGTCAAATGAAAGACTGTAAAATATTATTCAATTATTTTGAGGGTAAGAGCCCGCACATCGCCGCTAAAGTTTGTAAATGCGTTTATATGGAAGAAAATAGCACTTTTTGGAGTTTTTTCACAAAATGATTATGATTATTAATTATATTAATTATTGCACCATTATTGCACCATATTAATTATTGCACCATGTTATAGCAAAATCGTAATGTCTACAAAATTGTCTTTCGAAAAAGATAGAAAAACTCAAAATTGGTTAAAAAAGTTTTGAGTTATTAAAATTTCCCCCGAGAATTTTGTGATTCTGAAGTCACATAAAAGTAAATATATGAACATTTTTTTTAGTTTTGAAAAATTTTACAAAAAAATATTATATTTATCTTTATAAGATTCATAAATATACTAGTACGAATTTTTGTTCAAATTGGATAACGCTTACTCGGTTTAGTCTGTGGTCAAAAAAGGGCCATTATTTTAACAGCATTTCCAAAACTCCATTTTCAAACTTAAAAAAATTTTGTTAAATGGATTTTTAAAAATTAATCTTTTATATACTGAATATTTTGTGCTTAATTCTTATATATATATCCTTTAAAGTATCCAGTATAGAATTTTTTAAAATCCATTTAACAAAATTTTTTAAAGTTTTAAAAATTTAATATAAATGGCAAGAACGGATTTAAAAATTAAGGTAAATTTACTTCATACATTCTAGTTTTAATACTGATAATTTTTTCTTTGTTTACAGAAGCTATAAAGGTAGATGGCCGAACATTTCAAAAGATAATTATTTTTTATATTTCTATTGAATTATATTACATATAAACTTTATATGATGATAATTATACCCTACACCACTTTAGTGGGGAGGGTATATTGGATTTGTGCTGATGTTTGTAACATACAAAAATATTCGTCCACCTTAAAGTATACCAATCGGCTTAGAATCGTTTTCTGAGTCGATTGGATGAAATTTGGCACGCACGTTTTATTTGACCCAAGGACGAAGCCTATTGAAAATGGTTAAATCGGTCCATTATTTCACCTAGCCCCCATAGAACAGAACCCCCCGAAAAGGGCTTCTGAGCTCATAATTATGTTAAATATACAGATATATCGATAAAATACGGCACAACTAAGTTTTATAGAATTCTTGATGACGCTGCCAAATTTCATAAAGATCGGGCCCCATTTCACCCTAGCTCCCATACAAAGTTCCCTTCAGAAAATTACTTGAATGTCCCAAATTAACTTATAATCACAAATATCGCGATGAAATTCAGCACAATAAAATATTATGTAAATATAAATATATTCACAACATTTTATCGGGCTTGGTCCATATTTGCCCCTAGCCCCATATAAAGCCTCTTTCAGAAAATTAGTTTTTCATCCATAAATTGCTTAAATGTATCGGAACAAGGGAATATTGAAGATAAATGCTTTATTATGAAAAATAAATCACATTTAATATTCATAACTGGTGTAGGTATCATATGGTCGGCCACGCCCGACTATACTTTCTTACTTGTTTTAAGATAAACTTGTATATTTTAATATAAATACAAAACAAGTTAGAGTGCTATATTCGGCTGTGCCGAGTCTTAAATACCCTCCACCAGCAAGCTATTTTTTATTAAAACCCATTTAACTATCTAATTTTTAGATAACTTGACAAAATTGTTGTTTCCGTAGTGAGGGCACTAACATTTATGCATATGTGGAACTAATTTTGATTAGGTTCATAAAATCTTATATTAATAGGCCAGTTGTAAACATTTTAATATAATGATTTATCTATACACAAACATACTCATGTCGAATTTTATCTGGATGTAATTAATAAATTTAATAATGAATTAAGTGGTATTAAGTGATTTTCAGAAGTAAAATTCCGTATAACGATTTATATATACAAAATACACATTTATGTCGAATTTTATCCCGATGATTTCAATGTGTATGGGAGTTGCGACCAATTATGGACCGATCAAGAAAAAATTTCGTATAATGATTTATATGCAAAAAAAAAAATCAAGTCGAATAATACTCCAATAGATTTATTAATTAATAAAATATGTACGTTTAAGTGATTTTCGGAAGTGGACTTTATATAGGAGCTATGACCAATTTCGGGCCTCTCCAGAAAAATTTCGTAGAGTGATTCATATGTATGTACACAAAACATATCTGCATAGACTACTCATAGACTGGAATCAGCTGATTTTAGCAATATGGCGGAGGCAAACAAAAAAAAATTTACGAAAAATCAACAAAAGAAAATGTAAAATGAACCACGGTAGATTTAAAAGAGGGACAAATATATAAAGATATATTTCCATCTCTCTTCACCTTACACTTAATTTTTTTTCAAATATAAAAAACAAATTGCATTACAGTCAAACCCATTTATAACTTTTTCTTGCTCTTTACGAACTCATCTTAATTACCGGAATTTTGATAACTATTTTGATACAAAAACAAATTTTATAAAGAATTCTTGGTTAAAACGAATTACTATTTAGTCCCATGAATAATATTTTATGCATTTATCCTTTTTTATATCGAACTTCAAAAAATATGCGTTGAGATCAAATAAACGGGTTTTACTGTACATGCAAGTCAAAAAATTTGTTTGTGGTGTTGATAGTGTATTGAAAAGTGTTTTATAATGAAAGAACATTAAGGAATAATTAAAAAACAAATCCAGTACACTTTTAATTAGAATCTAAGCAAATATTTAATAAAATAATTGTTTTCTTTTTAATACCTTATTTTTTTGCAATTCTTCTTCACATACAATTTCTTCGATGTTTACATTTTTTGCTATTTTTTTTAAACGAGCGATGAAAACAATCATACAGCTCATCTCACACACTCATCGATTTTTTAATACATTTTATTTTTTCTTTTGCTCTAAAATTTTACCTAATGGCGGAACTCAAAAATGGTAAAAAAAAATGTAAACAAAACCATACGGTTCGAATTTACTTTTTTGACAGCTGTCAATGGTTTCTTATCTGGTTATCTGTGCATATCTGTGTCGAATTTTATAAAGAAATATGGGCAATTCCATACGTTTGTATGTGACGTTCGTACGCCTTCAAAGTGGTATAGATTTGGTAAAAATGGGAGTACTTGGAAAACAATATTGACATTCTGTTCCATTCTGAGAATACTACATTTGCAAAAGGAATCATCCCTTTCGGAATCTTGTTTTCCAAAATATGGATTAAAATATGGTGATATAATATGTGACGAAAAACGGAAATGTTTTTAAAGTACATGTAAATATTTACGAAAATCTGCGAATTCTTTTTCTTTTAATTTCTTACACTATGGGACATATTTTTCATTCGTAATCCATAATTTTTAAATAAGAAAAAAAATTAATATAATTTTATAATGAAAATTTTTGAATATCGTACGTGTTACATCGTATGTGACACATTTTTCTCCTGAATTTTTTTTAGTTATAAAATATATATTTTGGAAATATGTGCACACACACACCTCAACAAATAAAAAGGAGTAGGAAAGTTCAGTTCAGTGTTTAAACAATTTATAGATAAAATAAAAAAACAGAAGTTATATGGCGACTAGGGTCAAATATGGACCGATCCTCATAAAATTATGGGGTTGGATTTTTATTCATATATAGAACTTATTTGTGCCAAATTTTATTATAATACTAGTGCTTATAAGTGAGTTACGGACGTTTAAGTGAGGTCCAATCGTTATGAAAATCGCCATAGTGGCTTATATACATTATAGATAGTGGCTTATATACATTATAGATCTGCCGATTTTAGAAGGAATAGTATTTGATATTTGCGGGTCCGTTTGTATGGGGGCGAGCTGTAAAAATAGGCCGATTTTCAACAGTCTTCGTCTTTGGTACTACAAAAGATCATATACCAATTTTTGTTGAATTATCTTCAAAAATGCAAAAGTTATAGGGGTTTTATTTTTTCAGTCGTGGTTTACCTTTTCAGGAATTGCCCATATGTGAGTTTAAATGATTTTCGGAAGAGGTCCTTATATGGGAGCTATGACCAATAATGGACCGATCCGGGGAAAAATTGGTATGTATTATGATTTATATGTACACAAAACATATTCAAGTTGAACTTTATACCGATAGCTTTATTTATCAATGGAACATATGCGTTTAGTGATTTTCGGAAGTGGACCTTATATGGGATCTATGACCAATTATGGTCCAATCCGAAAAAAATTTCGCAGAGTGATTCATATTTGTGAATATTTGTGTCGAATTTTATCAAGATACCTTTATTAGACAATGAATTCGGAAGTGGGCCTTATATGGGAGCTACGACTAATAATAGATCGATCCAAAATGAAATTTGGTAGAATGATTTGTATGTACACAAAACATATTCAGCTCGTATTTTATCACAAAAGCTTTATTTATCAATTAAATATGTGCGTTTAGGTGATTTTTGGAGGTGGACCTTATATGGGAGCTATGACCAATTGTGGACCGACTGAGATCTACGTTGGTTGTATGATTTCTATTCATATTTTATTTGTATATACAAAACTTTGTGTTGATACCGATATATTTGAGGGAGTTATTAACGGTAAACTAATTTCCGGGAATATACACCTCTGTATGGGGGCTATGGGAAATATTGGATCAATTGTTATGAGTTTGAATATATTTGATCCCTCGCACAAAAAAATAATGTGTGACAAAATTCATCGAAACATCTTTGGTAGTTTCTGAGAAAACTACTTAAGAATTGGGAAAAAAAACTTTATTTTTTTCGAGGTAGTCTGAAATTTTTACTCATAACTTTTTACGTCGTAAACCGATTTTACTGATTTTTAATACCAAACTGTACCTGATAATAAAGAATGTTTTGGGTGAATTTCGTGAATTTCTATTGCTTTGTTTTAACTTGAGCGTGTTTTACACAGACAGACAGTCGGACTGACGACATAGCTAAATCGACTCAGAATTTCATTTGTTGGGTGTCAGATGAATATTTCTTGGTGTACACACGGAATGACAAAGTTATATATACCCCTCTATCGCCACTGACAGAGGAGGAAGTTGAAAGAGATGCTTCAGGATATCATAGTTAGTCAATCCCACGAAACTCTTTAGGAAAAATCGGGCTCTCTCACAATATCTGAGGCAAAGAGGATCAGGACTCCCAAGGAGTTGACAACTGAGAATAAACCTAAGAAGAAAATACGCAGTCGAAGCCAAGCCATACTTCACTCAAAGGAATCCTCAAGTTAGAATCCTGCGAGTAAGTGTGACAACACCAAGCCAGATATTTTGAAGACGAACACGTCGGCGAAACCAACCTCGAAGGTAAGTGTATCTCAAAAGAAGCCCCGAAAAACGAGGAAGGAAAAGCTAGACAGTGGAAAAGGAAACGAGCCGCCATCTTACGCCAAAGTGCCAGAAGAAGACGCCGGGACGATCTTTGCTATCCGACAGGCATGATGTTGATGAAGTTGGCATCTCACCAATGTGTTAGCACCCTAAAGTACTTGGTGGGAAGTATCCCTCCTCCCTGGGACGGCGCTAGGCTGGGACTGGAAAAGAACAGCGAGCTTCCGGTGCTCTTAAAGTCCACTGTCTACATAAAAGGATGGGGCAGTAAACTGGCTAATGAACGTATACTGGAAATTCTTGGAGGTCAGAATGCTGAGCTGGCCGGGGAAAAATGGGATGTCTTTTAGAGGAAAGAAGAACCTGAGGGAACTCTATTTGTAATAGTTATCGACAAGAATTCCATGGCTAGTCTTGCCAAGAATAAAGGTGGGGCTTTCTTCGCCTCTAAAGCTATCATATTCAAAATTGGGAAGGTCCCGATTGGAAGGCCTGTTACAACAAGCCCCGAAAAGGACACTAAAAAAATCTAAGAACACAGCCACTACTGATAAAGTTGAGGAGTCAAATCCTAAAATCGAGGAAGTTACCGCTAACTCGCCAGAAGAAAGTGCAGCTGCCCTTTCCAAAATTGGGAAGGCGCCAATTGAAAGGGCTGTCAAAAGTACTGGTAATGTTGAAGAGCCAAATCCTAAAATCGAGAAGGAAATCACTCATTCGCCAGAAGACAGAACAACAGTGCTTTCCAAAATTGGGAAGTTGTCGATTAAAAAGTCTCCTATTCCAATGCCAGATAAGGACACCGCAGTGCAATCAATAGTGCCCACTGCATCAATAGCCACTTCAGTCTACCCGGAGGAGTCAAGTCCAAAGAGCGAGGAGGTGAAAACCAACTCGCTGGGAGACAGTTTAATAGCTGACCATGATTGAGGTTATCCAAATAAACCTCCATCGGAGGTAGAAGGCTACCAATGCTCTACTTGTCTTCCATTCTCCGACGCTACCACCAACGTCGGATCTGATGAAACTGGTTGAATAGGCACAAAGAAAAAATAAGAAAATTGTAATAGGTTGTGATGCAAATTCCCACCAAGTAGCTTGGTGTAGTACAAACATCAATCACAGGGGACAAGCTCTTACGGATTTCCTTAATACTAAAGAGTTGATCACATTGAACTTAAGTAATAAAGCTACCTTCGTTAATAGAATCAGAGAAGAAGTATTACACATAAGATTCAGAATACTAAGACCACCACCAAGGCCGATAAAGTTTTGGAAAAGTTTAAAACTAATTGGACAATTTTCGGGACCTTACTACAGAACTTAAGTAATAAAGCTACCTTCGCACAGTGGGGCAGAATGGAAATTTTTTGGAAATAAATTTGGCATTTCTAAACGGCTGATCCGATCGGGATAAAATTTGGCGTGAGCGTAGCCAAGGAGTATTCGAGTTTAAGTTTTGAAGATGAACCCTGCAGATGCCCCAGGGACGGCGCTGTGGCGGCTCAAAGTAGGGTACCTACGACATGTAAAATTTTTAAACTCGTGCCATTTTTTTGTTTTTCACCCAAATACAAAGATTTTTATATTTTGTGAGAGCGCTCGACGAGATCTTGAAAAAACATGCTTGGACATACTACTTATCTCTTATAATATCCGAGTTATAGGCATTTAAAAATTTAGTGATACAAAATTTACCATACCTTGGTCCGCCTTTTTTTGAATACCGGGCGTAATTTTGGACCAAATGGACTCAATTTTTTCTTGTTAGTTAGACAACAAAATTTCCAATAATATACAAAAAATTTCAGATCAATATTGTTTGCAGATCCAAAAATATACGTTTTTTAATTTAAAAATTCAAAAAATTTTAGATTTTTGGCGTTTTTTTGCCAAAAATGTGTCTTAACTCTTTTATTAATAAAATAAAATTTTTATTAAGAACATATAACAATTTTATAGTTTTCTAAAAGGTATCTTTACGCAGAACGCTTTGGCGTAAAAAACTTGTCCTATTTTTTGAAAATGTTGCCACTGCGTCCTTCCGAATATGACCTATTTTTTATCAAAACTTCAACTTTGGGCGACATGTTCTAAAATCCAAAAGCTGGGATCAGAAAACTGAAAGCAGTTTTGGAAACCTCAATATGTTTTCTATTTACTCCAAAAGTATTTTCCCAGCCCTGAAAGAAATGTGGACCCTATGGGCAAAAAAGTAAAAAATCCCATTTTTGGGATTTTCATTCCTATTTTTGGGAATTGCGGGATGCCCTTTGACCTTTTCAATTTTTTTTTTTGCATATTCTTATTTGAAATGACAAATTTAACAAGCGTTGAAAATTTCATTGAGTTTTGTTCATAAATAAAGATTTTGTCATATATTACATATTTGTTTAATTTCTAAGACTATGATTTATATCAAAATTTTAATAGGATCGCAGATAGCTACAACAATTTAGTCCATATTTATCCCTTAATATCATTTTTTAGTTAGATATGGAAATTATCGACCCTTTACAAAAAATTTCAAGCCAATATCTCAATTACATTCAAAAATATGTTCATTTAAACCTGTGTCCTTTAATTTCATCTTTTTCATATTTTAGTATTAAGTATGACAGAACATACATTTGGTGTTGAATAAAATATTTGGACAATTTTTAAAAATTATTTAGTTAATTATTTTATTATAATATTGTATATAAAATAAAAAAAATTATAATTTTATTATGAGCCACGCACAACAACACCTAAATCACCCCACACAAATTACCTTTCCCGCCCACCGAAATATAAAACACAATATCATCAGTTAGTATAATAGCTTTTTTTATTTGAACTGTTTATCTTAAACATAATACAATTAATTCTTACAACCTACTTATATAGTATATATAACACTACTTATTTTCTATAAAATAATCTGTCATATCGGTATACATATCCAGAAGGTAATATAAGTCCTTTAAATCTTCCTTGTTTTGAGATGATAGAGTTTCATAACAAATCCATCTTTTTCGCATAGTTGAAAGAACAGGATCAGAAGATAGAAGTAAACTATTAAAAATATATTCATTCTGTGATTGCCTGGAGCATTTTCTTGAGCTGAATAGTTGAACATGCTTAAAATCTCGATTCCTCGCTTCCTGGGCTTCTTATGTTAACTCTCCAAGTGGAAGAATATTCGATTCAATTATTATTTGACCATGACACAATACTTTGTGTACTGTTGGTGTTAGTTCCCTCCATGGATACAGAGATACAAGTAATTTAGAAATTTCAGATGTGTATTCCCCAAATCGATTTTCATTAATTTTATGTTTACTATTCAGTGCCATTAAAATAGTTTTAACTCTTCGAAGCAACTCCTTGTCGATTCCAGTTATTTTTGAAGTAATTTCAAAATCACGAAAAAACCTTCTCGACGTATTACCGTCATTTGTACTACCGCAACTTGAAAGTGGTTTGTCGATGTTTAATCCCATCTGAACTTTAAATTCTTCATGGATTCTGCTTTTTTCCGCAGCTCTCAGTTCTTTCAATTCTTCATTATTTTTTGTTGATTTAGTAGGATAGTTTGTTTTTTTTTTCCTGGATCGCCTTGTATGATGGTAATATATTGTGTCCTTTTTCATGCAGAGCTTTCCTTAATATTTGGTACTTATTTCGACTGAGACCCAGTTCCAACATAAGCGCTATTGCTTCCTCTTCAGTAAAATTTGATTATGATGTTGGAGTTGGTATACTTTCCACAATTCGCTTAAGTCGTTTTGGTGATGCATTAGGAAGAATAGTTGCAATATGTACGACATCCATAGGTTGGTTTTCCTTTTTCAGCATTTCGTTAAATGTATCAGCAATTTCCTCATTTGAGATTGAAAAAAGTTTTTGTGTGACCCTCTTTTTTTTTACCTTGAACATAAGTCTTCGTATGACTTGCAAGGCGCTCCTGTTGATGTGTTGTAAGTTGAGATTTCCGTAGTAGTTTCCATCCAACTACAAAATTTTAATCGAAATTTCTTTTGATTTCCATCCACAGACTTACTTTTTACATCAAAAAGTTTTAAAAAGTTTTCAATTTTTGATATGCCTGTTTTGTCTACTTTTCTACTATATGTAGTTTTTATATAATTTGAAATGTCTTCAATTCTTTCTGGCCCTTTTGAAGATATACTCCATAAAACGGAACACAACTCTTCGTACTTTAATGTAATCTTCATTGTAGATTTGTTAAATATGGTACTTAAAATCTGAGTTTATTATACTTATATACCAATTCTTGTCATTTCCGATACAGGTATTCCAAAGTAAAAAATTACGAATTGTCTACCTATTAACATTTAGGACTATATTACTATAACCTGTAATTCAGTCATTGATATTTCTTATTAGTGAATGAATCGAAATTATCATTACCTGTATATTTTTACCTACATGATCATAAACGAAACAGAACGAAATGATCTGTCGAAAAAATTTAGGTAAAAAATAGTTATAAATTTTTGAAAATTTAAGCATAATAGGACCTTTCAATTATAAGGATAAGCAAACAAATAGAAAATAGGTAAATATAAGATTTAAATATGTGCTGTCATACTTAATACTAAAATATGAAAAAGATGAAATTAAAGGACACAGGTTTAAATGAACATATTTTTGAATGTAATTGAGATATTGGCTTGAAATTTTTTGTAAAGGGTCGAGAATTTCCATATCTAAAAATGATATTAAGGGATAAATATGGACTAAATTGTTGTAGCTATCTGCGATCCTATTAAAATTTTGATATAAATCATAGTTTTAGAAATTAAACAAATATGTAATATATGACAAAATCTTTATTTATGAACAAAACTCAATGAAATTTTCAACGCTTGTTAAATTTGTCATTTCAAATGCACATTTCTTTCAGGGCTGGGAAAATACTTTTGGAGTAAATAGAAAACATATTGAGGTTTCCAAAACTGCTTTCAGTTTTCTGATCCCAGCTTTGGGATTTTAGAACATGTCGCCCAAAGTTGAAGTTTTGATAAAAAAAATAGGTCATATTCGGAAGGACGCAGTGGCAACATTTTCAAAAAATAGGACAAGTTTTTTACGCCAAAGCGTTCTGCGTAAAGATACCTTTTAGAAAACTATAAAATTGTTATATGTTCTTAATAAAAATTTTATTTTATTAAAAAAAGAGTTAAGACACATTTTTGGCAAAAAAACGCCAAAAAATCTAAAATTTTTTGAATTTTTAAATTAAAAAACGTATATTTTTGGATCTGTAAACGATATTGATCTGAAATTTTTTGTATATTATTGGAAATTTTGTTGTCTAACTAACAAGAAAAAATTGAGTCCATTTGGTCCAAAATTACGCCCGGTATTCAAAAAAAGGCGGACCAAGGTATGGTAAATTTTGTATCACTAAATTTTTAAATGCCTATAACTCGGATATTATAAGAGATAAGTAGTATGTCCAAGCATGTTTTTTCAAGATCTCGTCGAGCGCTTTCACAAAATATAAATCTTTGTATTTGGGTGAAAAACAAAAAAATGGCACGAGTTTAAAAATTTTACATGTCGTAGGTACCCTACTTTGAGCCGCCACAGCGCCGTCCCTGGGGCATCTGCAGGGTTCATCTTCAAAACTTAAACTCGAATACTCCTTGGCTACGCTCACGCCAAATTTTATCCCGATCGGATCAGCCGTTTAGAAATGCCAGATTTATTTCCAAAAAATTTCCATTCTGCCCCACTGTGCTTCGTTAATAGAATCAGAGAAGAAGTATTATAAATGATATTCAGGATAGAAATGTTTCGAGCACTCCTTTTCTGACCATTGGTACATAAGATTCAGAATACTAAGACCACCACCAAAGCCGATAAAGTTTTGGAAAGTTTAAAACTAATTGGACAATGTTCGGGACCTTACTAAAGAACCGTTTATGTCAGGACAGTTTTCAATGTCGAAATGAAGAGGATATAGACGTCAAAGTAGAAACGTTCACAAATGCCCTGGTTGAATCATTCGAGGACAGAAACCCTGGATAACCGGGGAGATCCGGAACCTTGGGAAGACTCTTCACACGGCACGGCGTAAAAAGACCACAGTATACTGGGATGAGTATCGCAATAAACATGGTGAATATAAGAAAATTTTTCGAAAAGCCGAACGAGACTCCTGGAAACTTTTCCCGGCACTTTTGCAGATGTTTCCGTACATCTGTTACAGATATTTACTGCATGCTTGAAATTAACATACACCCCAGTTAAATGGCAGGATGCAAGGGTAATATTTATACCCAAACCAGGGAAACCTAGCTATGCGACACCTAAGTCCTATCGACAGATAAGTCTTACGTCCTTCCTACCTAAAACCTTGGAACGGTTAGTCGATAGTGTGGTTAAAAGCTGTATACTAGACAAAGACCTTAAATATAAGCAGCATGCTTATATAAAGGGATCAACTACATGCTAAGGAACAGATGGATAAGCTTGTTACCTTTACTCTGGATTACCATGATTAATAGCCTCCTAAGAACCCTAACAAAAAAAGGACTTAGACCAGTCTGCTATGCAGACGATGTCGTAATACTTTTAAAGGCAAAGGATCCAAATAACTTGTGTAGAAGAGCTGGAGGCGCTGAATACGGCCTTGAGCTGGGCTCAACCGAGAGTCTTCAATGTTAACCCGGCGAAAACGGAAATCTGTCTTTTCACAAGAAAGACAAACATTTCTACGTAAACTGAACCTTGCTTCCTGGGCAAGAAGATATCGGTGGCAGACAATGTTAAGTACTTAGATGTAATCCTTGACTGGAAATTAAAATGGAGACACCACATAGAGGATAGGATCAACAATAGGCATGAAATGGGGTCTTAGTCCTATTATGACAAAGTGGCTTTATAAAAGTGTAATCGGACCAATTCTAGCTTATGCTTAAATAATCTGGTGGAATGCTTTGGACAAAAAGTGTAATATCAAACTACTACAGGGAGTTCAGCGTACATGATGCTTGGGTATAAGTGGTGCCATGTGCACTACTTCGAACTGCACTACATTGAAACATATTTATGATATGAGGCGGCGCTTACAGCCAAACGGTTCTTTACTTTATGCGAACTGGTCAAAAGCGGTTATGGGACATGTTATCAATGTATACTGGACACATTGGAAGGTTATACACAATCATCGAACGCGCCTGATCGCATATCGGAGACAAAATATTTCGGAAACTTTCAGAAACAGAAATATACCACCGTTTACCTAATAATAACGCAAGTTTACGACCAATAACGGAATATATAAATTGGACTAGAATAAATGTGGCGCCTACAGGGCTGAATATATTTACCGGCAGCCAAAAGCCAATTACGGCGATATCTGGTGATAGAATTAAATCTAAGACCGTATTGGATTCTAAGAAATCTTTAACTTAATACTCTCCCAGAGGTAAGGTTCATATCATATGGGTACTAGGCCAATCGGTAGTAGTCTTCTTAAAATGAGCAAGTCTGAGGATAGTATTATGGTACGTATTCTGAGTGGACACACCTGATTACGGAGCACATTTTTACAAAATTGTACGTGCAAATTCAGAAATTCTCTTTTTAATTTAGATTTTGAGGTTCGAAAAAATTATGAAATTTTTTCTGCACATCAACGATATTTTGTATGGACATTGTCTAACATCTTAGATGTACAATTATCTTCTCGTGATTAAATTTTAGCAAAAGCCGCCAAAGTTATAGCAGTTAACAGTTTAAAAAAATCCCAAAATTACGTTTTTACCTGAAACTCGAAAATATAAGCGTGGATATAACACACAACGAAGGACCCAAAATACAAATTAATTTAACCCAAATATTTTATATATTCGTGGATAAATTCGCTTTTTAAGAGTTTTTTTCAACCTCACGACACATTTTTTTATAAACTATTTAACATAATGAATTAATACATTCATTTACTATCATTATGAGGTTTTAATTTATTTATGCATATATTCGAATGCAATTTTTAAAATTGCATTAAATCCAAAATCGTATTCAGTCCACGAAAGCCCTTGATAAAATTTTTTTGATGCAAACCAAGAATTAATAATGATTACTGATAAAATTCAGAATTTAAATTTTGTTTATAATGCGAAAATTCGCTAAAGTAAAAAAGGAAAAATTCGCAATATTTTTGTATTCGCTCTAACCTCTTTGTATACTAATATTTTATCGCGGCTTTATGATTTCAACATGTAAAATGTAAAAGTATTTCGATCACGCGATATTTTGGGTATATTGAAGTTACGTTGTTAGTGTGCTTCGCGAAAAAGTCCTTTTTTGAAACTTTTACGTTTATTTTTCCAATATCAAACGACGCGTAATTACAGTGTCTACTTTTTCTCATTTCTCAAAAAAACTGCAAATTTTGAAAAATTTTATAAATTTATTTTCAAAACTTTGCGGCCTGGCGATTCTTTACTTATAATTCCCACAACAATTAAATATAGACTATAGTCATTCGTCAAGTGTATACTGCCATCATTAGCAAAATTTACTTTCTCATTTGCAGGGTAGGTAAAAATATCGCTCGCGATCGCTATTTTATTTATATCGCTCGTTTTAAAATTCAAAATCGCGAGTTTTATTTTTTAACACGCGAGCAAACAGCTGTTTCCACCTAACTTGTTTTATACCAATCGTGTAAACACGAAAAATATAAATCATACGACTTTTATTCTCTTTTTTGTCATACGTATGGAATTTCATTTTACTTTTTCATTAGACTAGTCGTATGTAAAGTGTGATCGTCTGAAGGGCCCTTAAGAATGCGATAATTCAGAGTGTATTAGATTATGAAATTTGAAATTTGTACAATATTTTTGAGAAAAAATTATTCCTGATGGAGTAAAAAGCTTAAAAAGTGCAACTTTATAAAAATCTTCTTTTTTGGTATAAAAATCTTTTTATCTTCACACCACCAACTCATTTTTTCGACCGAGTCGATATTTTTTAAATTTTCTTAATGCCAATTTTACTAGTTTAACCCAAAAATAATTTTTGTATACATTTCATATACAATTTTATTTCGAAATAAAGTACTGGAATAAGAATTTTTTACTTTAACGTTTTTAATTTCCGGTACAAATACTTATTCATTTTGACTTTACAATTGTTTACTTTTGATGAAACATCCCTACAAACATTTTTTATTGCGGAAGTTACCCGTGCGAAACTTTCAAACGTGCTAAAAGCTCGCCAGCGATGTTGCGGAAGTATAAAAATTCTTGTCACCAGTCGGGAAGAACTGATGCCGAGCTGGGGAACGTCTAAGAGTAACGTGGAAGATACTTCTGGAAGACCCGCAGAAGAAACTTCTAGATGACACTTGGAAGTAAGGTATTGCCAAAGACTCTTCTAGATTTGACTAGGAAGTCACTTCTTGAAGTGACTACTTAGTATCATCTAGAAGTGTTCCAATCTTATCTTCTAGAAGATGAGTTTTCTCTTCTTCTAGAAGATGAGTATTCTCTTCTTCTATTTGTATACTCACCAAGATAAAATATATAAAAATAAATCTAAATAAAATGAAATTTTATAGTTTTTATTGAAATAATTGAAATTAAAATAGTAGAAAAAATAATTAATTTAATAACTAATCTAAAAAAAAGTAATATACATATGTACATTAGACCGACTCACAAAAAATGGTGCTTGAGTTACCCCCTCAAAATATTCGCTGTTATGTAATATGATGTTACCCAAAATATTTTCGGTTAAGTGTTGTCCATTCGTGAGCTGGACAGTTTTTAAGAAAATATCGTATGGGAACACGATTCTTCAGGTTAAATTCAATATTTTACCCAGTTTCAAAAAATCTTTGTTATGTTTTATAATGGTTCCCAAAATGTTTCTAGTCTATCGATGGCCGTTCGTGAGCTGAACCGGTTACAAAAAAGTCCCTTTTTAGTTATTTTTTTTTTAATTATACAGCATTTCTTAAACAATATATACAGTATGTGGTATCATTTGAAAGGTTTGAAGCCAAGTCTAGTGGTGCGCAAAATTTGCAAAATTGTGCATATATTTTATTTTTCTTAGTGAAACACCTAACAATTTTAAATATTTTGGAATATGCAATTATAAGCAGACGGTTATTTATGATTAATACATCATTGGACGCGGCTTTAAAATACCTTTTTAACGATACCCCGTATTGGACAAACAAAAATTAAAAAAAAGTAATTCCAAAATACCTTTTTTTAATTTGGTCCAGCTCATGAACGGTCATCGCTAGACTTAAAATATTTTGGGAATCATCATAAAACAAAGCAAGGTAAATTTTGAGAGGGGTAACAAAAACACGTTTTTGCTTTCCATACAGAGTGAGTCGGTCTAATGTACATACTTATGTATCAATTTAGAATTATTACCTTATAATAAGATAATTTTCAGGAAATCTGTATTAATATTCCAACTGTTGACTTGTATACTTCCAAAGATTGTAAAACGTTGGATATTTTTGTAGTTCTTCATAAATTTTATGATCAATCCATCAAATTGTAAGAGTTATATTTTGGAATGCATTAATCCTTCAACGAAATAAACAGAAATAATGTTATAATTAATATTGAATATACATACTTTTGTATTTATTGTAATTACCTGTTATACTTTAGGAAGCAATAAAAATAGGATTCTCTTATGATCAATACATTTCCCACCAAAGTTTAAACGGTCAGATCCATTTTTTACATTTTCTGCAAATAATCGACATTTTTAATGTAAGTATTTTAATAGGGGGTGCAATAATAGCTACTGCTTTCTAAAAAAAAATAATTAAAAATTGATTAATTTAATTATTTATTGTTTTGAATCAATAAAAACATTACCTTTCATGAACATTTTTAAATAACTTGGAATTAAACCGTCTATAAAGATCTGAAATTACTAAGTCATGGATTATTTTTAAAATTATTTACAGTCACTAACGATAGAAACACCTTAACGACCCTAAACGGGATATTGCTTTTGACACTAATACTGCAATACTATTTTTTGTTTGCTCTCTTCTAAGTAAGGAGTTATACACATTTTAAAAAACTTAAGAATATTAGTATCATATGAAGGTCATAGAAATACCTGGTGTTAATAATTAAAAAAGTACCTATAATTAGAATAATTAAGCCCAAGCTATATGAAAATTAATAAAATTTTATTTAAAAAAAGTGGTTTTAAAAATATTTGATTTTAATATTAAATATCTTATATGGACAATTTCGTGTCAAGTGACCCAAGTCAAACAATAATTTATGTATAAAACAGTAGTATTAATTTGAATATAATGATTCCAGCTAGCGTTTAAATACTTAAGTAAAATTTTAATGTATTTTTTTTTTTGTTACAATAATGAAATACAAATAAAATTTTAGCTCAAAGTGATCATACATAATCTGGAAACAGGACCTAAACGCGCAAATAGTTTAAAAAATATTGAAAGTTAAGATTTAACTCAAATAAATCTAAATAGGTTAAAAATGCAATGTTCATCAAATGAAAGCCGAAACGTACAACTTGAAAAAGTCTTTAAATGCTTATAATATAAAAACATTTTTAATTAAACATATTAGACTTCGTTTAAAAATAATGGAAATGGAAGCCGTTTAGAGTTGTTAACTTATTCCTAAAATAGTATTTTAATGTAGAATATGACAACTTACTTTTTAATTTTATTTATATAATCCTTGAAGATAATTACTTTTTGGTATATATTTAATAAACTTCACCAATTAACATAACCTTCTTAAATGTTTATTAACAGTTGACTTTTAACACAACACTGTCATATTGTTTTTTATTATTTAAGATTCACAATATATTAATTACACTATTTTTTATTATTATTACACTATTTATATTATTATTATTAAAACTGAACATGACTGGACAAAACACAAAACATCACTGAACTTAGCAAAATTTCTGCATTATTTTTTTTTCGCGTTCACGCTAAAAAATGGAGTTTTTATATTCTTTTGTTTTTGCACTCTTTTTACTATCATCCGGAAGTAACCTAAAAGTATACTTCGAAACGGCGAAAACTAGAAATCAATGTATTTTGTTTTTGTAAAATGTGTGCTCTCGTCTGACAATTGTCCAGAAGTGACTACAATCCACACTTCCAGATGAATAAAATACAACATTAATGTGAACACTCTTCAAACTGTCTTCCAGAAGTGACATAAACAAACAAATCAAGAAGAGAAGATACAAATTAGGAAACAATATATTTTGTTATTGTAAAATGTGTGTTCTCACCCAACTCATATTCAGAAGTCACTAAAACGTATACTTCCAGATGAAGAAAATTCAACAGTCATGGTTTTTGTTTAAGCAAAATGGATGCACTCTTCTAACTATCATCCGGAAGTAACTTGAAAGTATATTTCTAGAAGACGAAAATTCGAAATCAATGTATTTTGTTTTTGTAAAATGTGCGTTCTCGTCTGACAATCGTCCAGAAGTGTTTCTGACGTGGCATCTGGGGTGATGCGCAATAGTTTTGTCTTCTAAATGTTTGAAGGGATAGATCAAGTAGTTCGAATGTATCTGGGTTGTCACTTTACTTGCGTTGCCAGTTGCCAAAATGACGTGGATACTGGACGTTTTTAAGCAATGCATTGCATTGCAATGGCTTGTAAACTTTATAAATAATGAATTTTTTTAATAACAATCTTCGTCCAATGAATTTTTGGTTTACCTGAACCTTTTCTTTACTGAAATCATTATCTTGATTTAAAGCTGGTTACGCATCTAAAGTTCGGTTGCAATACATAATCGGTCCATAAATATCTCATAATTCAATAAAGACTAACCACTATATTCATAAATGCTTCATAAAGATGTTGATGGTTTATTTTGGGAAATTTGTATAGAAAATGTGCGTTATAAACTTAACATAAGCTAATAATATCTTTATGAAGACGTGGAATATTTTATTGGACGCTTCCTAAAATGTTGATAATTCATTTTTATTATTTGTAATACAAAGCCAAAATAATTATATTACACTACATATAATGCATATAATTTCCATTTTGGATGTAGGTAGGTAGGTCGATAGGAGGATGTATACTACATCAAATCCGAAGAAATACACCTAGGCCACTATCGGGCCTGTTGTGCGCTCCTTATCATGAAAAAAAAAACTGAATGAATTATTTTTCAGTGTTCAGAAACTCAGTTTCCTGAACGTAATTCATAAGAATCTTCCAATCAGTGTTAGGAATGTTATTTCCGGAATAACATCACTTCCAAGATACTTGGATCTAACTTCGACGAATGCCTGGCAGTGGCAAAGAAAGTGCTCCAGAGTTTCACTGTCCTCTCCACATGCTCTACATTCGTCTGAATCCGCACGTCCAATTTTGCATAGATGTGCTCGTAGTCGTGTGTGTCCACTCAGAATACGTACCATCATACTAACTTCAGACTTGCTCATTTTGAGGAGATTTTTCGTCTTGCTATCATCAGGGTCACCCCATAGGATCTTCGTGGTTCTACCCACTGTTTCATTACTCCAAGAGGCCTTATGGGATTTTCTCACCCATATTTTTAGTTCAGCTTTTGTTGCGTCGAATGGTTTTGCGTTTGTCAGGTTAACTGCCTTGAGCTCCCTTCCCTTTAAAGCTATTACATTCGTTACCGACTACTCCCGAGTGGGCTGGTACCCATATGATGTGAACCTTACCTCTGGGAGAGTATTCAGTTAAAGCTTTCTTACAATCCAATACGGTCTTAGATTTAGTTCTATCGCCTGATATCGCCCTAATTGCCTTCTGGCTGTCGGTAAATATATTAAGCCCTGTGGGCGCCATATTTATTCTAATCCAACTTACGCATTCCGTTATTGCTCATACTTCTGCCTGGAAGCTTGTGTTATGATTTGGTAAACGGTGGTATATTTCTGTTTCTGGGTCTTCAATATAAAAACCCAGCCCCACTTTGTCCCCCAATTTAGAGCCATCCGTGTAACAACGGATTCCTAATGGTATTTGCTCTAATGTTCCGCTTGACCAAGACATTCTATCTGGGATCAGCGTTTCAAAGTTTCCGACATATTCTGTGTCTGGTATACGATCAGGCACATCCGATGATTTTATATAACCTTCCAATGTGTCCAGTATACATTGATGACGTGTCCTATAACCGCTTTTGGCCAGTTCCCCTAAAGTAAAGAGCCGTTCGGCTGTAAGCGCCGCCTCATATCTTAAATATGTTTCAATGGGTGGAATATCTAGCAACGTTTCCAGAGCCTTGGTTGAAGTAGTACACATGGCACCACTAGTAGTTTGATATTGCACTTTTTGTCTAAAGCAGTCCACCAGATTATTGAAGCATAAGCTAGAATTGGTCTAATTACACTTTTATAAAGCCAATTTGTCATAGTAGGACTAAGACCCCATTTCATGCCTATAGTTCTCCTACATATCGCCCAGCACCGATGTGCCTTGTTGATCCTATCCTCTATGTGGTATCTCCATTTTAATTTCCGGTCGAGGATTACACCTAAGTATTTAACTTTGTCTGTCACTGGTATCTACGTAGAAATTTTTGTCTTTCTTGTGAAAAGACAGATTTCCGTTTTTGCCGGGTTAACATTGAGGCCTCTCGGTTGAGCCCAGCTCAAGGCCGTAATCAGAGCCACCTCAGCTCTTCTACACAAGTAATTTGGATCCTTTCCCTTTAAAAGTATTACGACTTCGTCTGCATAGCAGACAGGTCTAAGTCCTTTCTCAGTTAGGGTCCTTAGGAGGCTATTAATCGTGGTAACCCTGAGTAAAGGTGACAAAATGCCACCCTGTGGTATACCGCGAAACACCTTTTTCCTGATAGTTATATCGTACATCTCGCAGCTTATCCATCTGTTCCTTAGCATGTGGTTGATCCAGTTACGGAGCACCCGGTCAACATAAAACTGATCTAGGGATTGGAGAAGAGTATCAGTGTGCACGTTATTGAAGGCGCCTTCGATGACAATGCATACCGCCAGTGTAACAGTTTGCTATCAAAGGATGCACCTATGTAGTGGATAACTTCGTTTAAAGCGGTTTCCACCGATCGTCCCTTTACATAAGCATGCTGCTTAAATTTTAGGTCTTTGTCGGGTATACTGCTTTTCACCATACTATCAACTATCCGTTCCGAAGTTTTAAGTAGGAAGAACGTAAGACTTATCGGTCGATAAGACTTAGGTGTCGAATAGCTAGGTTTCCCTGGTTTAGGTATAAATATTACCCTTGCATCCTGTCATTTAATGGGGATATATGTGAATTTCAAGCATGCAGTGAATATCTGAGACAGATGTACGGAAACCAGTCCCGCCTCCATCTGCAAAAGTGCCGGTAAAATGCCATCCGGCCCTGCAGCTTTATAGGGAGCGAAGCTCTTGATTGCCCCTTTTCCATATCAGATGTAATTACAATTTCCGTGTTAGCCTCCCCTTCCTCCAATATCGGTTCATCTATGTTATTCGATATACCAGGTGGAAAATGAGAGTTCATTAGGAGTTTCATTGTCTCCTCCATATCCTCCAGCCTCCTGCCCGTATCATCGACCATAGATTCTGGTTGGACATGAGTCTTGGATAGGAATTTTTTTATCTTCGATACGTCATTTACGCTGTCTACCTGTTCACAGAAAAGTTTCCAGGAGTCTCGTTTGGCTTTACGAACAATTTTCTTATATTCACCAAGTTTACTACGATACTCATCCCAGTATACTCCGGTCTTTTTACGCCGTGCCCGGTTAAATAGTTTGCGAAGACTCTTACCAAGGTTCCGGATCTCCCCGGTTACCCAGGGTTTCTCCTGGGCATATCTCCGCTCTCGCAGAGGACAGCTGTCCTCGAACGATTCAACCAAGGCACTTGTGAGCATTTCTACTTTGGCGTCTATGTCCTCTTTATTTCGACATTGAAAAGTGTTCTGACATAAACGGTTCTTTAGTAAGGAACCGAACATTGACCAATTAGTTTTAGACTTATTCCGAAACTTTATCGGGTTTGGTGGCGGCCGTAGTATTTTGAATCTTATGTACCGATGGTCAGAAAAGGAGTGCTCGTCCGAAACTCTCCAATCCTGAATTTCGTTTATAAGCTCTTCTGAACATATAGTTATATCTTATACTTCTTCTCTGATTCTATTGACGAAGGTAGCTTTATTACCTAAGTTCGATGTGATCAAGTCTTTAGTATTAAGGAAATCCATAAGGGCTTGTCCCCTGCGATTGGTGTTTGTACTACCCCAAGCTGCATGGTGGGAGTTGGCATCACAACCTATTACAAATTTCTTATTTTGCCTTTGTGCCTCTTCGACCAGTTTCATCAGCTCCTGCCTTTCGGAGAATCGAAAGGCAGGTAAACAGATGCAAGGTATATGTTGCCACGACCTTGCTTCAGTACCGTTGCATCCGATGTGGATAATCCTGTTGAGAGGAGAAAACATAAATTCTTGTGACATAAGATACATGTTCTCGGTCGAGACCCTGTATCAGCGTAGAAAAGTTGGAAATTTACGTGATTTAATCCAGAAACCTTGTTGCGAATCGTCCAAGGTTCCTGGATTAAAGCTATATGTATCTTAGCTGTGTTAATTTTAGCCATCAGAGCGTTGGTAGCTGTCTCGCTCCGCTTTTTAATCGACACTTTCCAAATTTTGGACAGCACTGCTGTTCTGTCTTCAGGCGAGTGAGTGATTTCCTCCTCGCTTTTAGGATTTGACTCCTCAAAATTACCAGTACTTGCTAATGATGCTTTGGGTACCGTCTTAGGTGTTTTAGTGTCAATTTTGGAAAGGGCAGCTGCACCTTCTTTTGGCGAGTTAGTGGTATCTTCCTCGCTTTTAGGATTTGACTCCTTAACGTTATCAGTAGTTGCTACTGATGCCGTGGTCTTAGGTATTTTAGTGCCCTTTTCGAGGCTTGTTATAACAGACCTTCCAATCGGCACCATCCCAATTTTGAATATGACAGCTTTAGAGGCGAAGTAAGCCCTACCTTTATTCTTGGCAAGACTAGCCATAGATTTCTGGTCGATACCTATTACAAATAAAGTTCCCTCAGGTTCTTCTTTACTGTAAAAGACGTCCCATTTTTCCACGGCCAGCTCAGCATTTTGACCACCAAAATTTCCAGTATACGATCATTAGCCAGTTTACTGCCCCATCCTTTTATGTAGACAGTGGACTTTAAGAGCATGTAAGAAAATACAGTCGGACATGATCGAAGATTAACATACTTAAGCAATTTATTGATAAAAATAGAAAAGTAGTGTTATAAGGGAACTAGGATTAAATATTAACCAATCCTCATGAAATTTTGTGGTGGGATTTACGTTTATATAAAACTTAAATATTCCTTATTTTAACACAATACTAGTGATTATAAATGAGTTATTGACTTTTAAATAATTTGCTGAAAAATGACCTTATATGGGGGCTAGGGTCAAATGATTACGCTTAACGGTCATATAAATTATAGATCTGTTGATTTTTGTAGAAATACTAGTATATTTAACGAAATTATGAACACTAAAGAGTTATTTTGAGGTCCGGTTGCATAGGACCTAAGTGAAATAATGGACCGATTTTAGTTTTTTTTTTTCAACACCCTTCTTTAGTATAATAGATGACCATATATCAAATTTCGTTAAATTACCTTCAAAGGATCTAAAGTTTTAAGTGTTTTTATTTGTTCAGTCTTGGTATACCTTCTCATGGAAATGCCCATATGCAAATCCAAAATAAAATATCTGATTAAATTTGGAATATAAACTAAAGACGTGCACAGTTACAACTGTTTGCACAAGTTTTGTAGTGTCTACTACGGTGAGTGCGTATTGATGAGTAGTTGAGTAGTTCTGGTACAAGTTGATATTGTTATTTTCTCAAACATAGGTTGTGTGAGTGAGTACAAAGAGAATAAGAGTAACATACTTGTTTTGCTATACGTTTGCCAAACAAATAAAATAGATAATGATGGTTGTACAACAAATAACTTATTGTATGCTGCAAGCGTATAAAAACACAGTTGTTTAGAAACATTTTTTTATTATTTTATAATGTATATTCGGTATCTCGTGATCTATATCGTAGCAAAATTTAACATAGTTAGAGCTGAGGTGTTTGCGTATCTACTTACAATCTGTAGACTCCGTAGGTCCAATGGAGTCCAGTGGTAAGGCCCTTAAAATTGGTCACCTCGACTCAATTTTTTTAAAATCAATAAAAGTGCATTTATGATCCGAATTAAAAAAAACATTTTAATGAAAAAATACCAAACAAAACTTTTGAAAGGGTCCTTAGTTTCCTAATTGAAAATCCTGATCTCAGTACAATTTTTCAAAAAATAAGTTTTTAAATTTTGTCGAAATTCATCTCAAATATTCCCTAAATTGTAAAATTTGTAAGAATATTTTTGGTCCACAAAAAGACTTTTATTTAGCGCATTACAAAGGACACAGATTTTGAATTTTTTCGAAATATGTAAAAATTATCGTAATTTTAAGAAAAGTTTACAAAAATATTTAGCTTTTTACTTAATGACTTTTTTAATTTATGTAGGAATTCTGAAGCACTAAAAGTAATTCTGTGGAATAAAAGTACTTCAAACAATTTTATGATTATTTTTTCTAAAAAATGTAGGAAACTTTTTTTATAATTTGTACTGAGATCATTATTTTCAATAGGTGGGAAAATTATTTTTTATTTTTTTTTCGAGTTCACTACGACAATACACATCATTTGAGACTTGTGCCCACTTTAAATCACAAAAAGCTGTTTCTCGTTACACTTTTCTTTAGATCAGATATTAGGCTTAGACTTTTTTTGAGAGACATTTTTCAAAATTAAAAAAAAATGTTCTTTTAAATGTTGTATTTTAATTTTTTTATCAAATATATGATGATAAGGAATATCTATATATTTTCTTTTCATTTATTATTGATTTTATGTCGATTAAAAAATATAACTCTGGAGACCACCTAAGAATATTTATGTAAAATTTAATTTCAATATCCTCAAAAGTTCACTAGAATTATTTTCAGAAAATGTTGAATTACTATCAGAAAATATCACAGAAAAAAACAGATTTTAAAAAAATTCAGTTAAACTATTAAACGAAAATTTTAAAATGGTTCAATTCATTTTGTGTTTGAATCATAAAAATGTATAATCAAATACGTATTTAACAACAAAAAAATTAGAAACAAATAAAAATGTTGTGTGAAATCAATCAAAAATGAAACATCAATAAATAAAATAATTGAAAACAAGGTTTTGGTAATTGAAATCGTTTTTCAGTTTAAATAAATATTAAATAAAAAAACTGAAAACTGAACTAGAACTAACTAGAACTGAACTAGAATATTAAATAAAAATATAAATAAATAAAAAATAAATATAAAAATATTCACTAATTTATTATTCATTTATTACATATTTTTCTTTTGTTTTGAAATAATCTTATTTAATATAAATAAACATACTGCATCAATATACATATATTCTTTGTATTACTATAAGTAACAACAAATAGTCAAAAATATTTGTAGTACAAACAGTTATTTGAGAGCAAGAAACAAATACAATACAGTATTCAACTCAAAACCATAAGCAACTGGTATTGTTTTTGTGGATAGAGTGGATGAGCACAAGCAAAAGCATACAATATCAGTTACACTCATTCTCTCATTTATACTTATAGTATTAGGTACTCACCATGGTGTATTTGTTTTACAAATACTTTGTGGTGTACTACTGCACGTCTTTAATATAAACGCAATTCATTTATTCAATAAATGTTATTGGTCGTTTTCCAAATAAGAAGAGATATTTTATAAGGAAATGTAATATTGAAGAAATAATTGTTTCAAAAATTCATTAAAATTTAGATAGTGAGAGGCTTACTGCAATAAACCCTTCAATTTTAAACAACGAAACCTACTTAAATTTGGTACAATTAGTAAAATAAATAAGAAGCCGACAAATTTAACCCATTCAATCGACGCCTTACCAAATTTCATTAAAATCGTCACTGGTTTAAGCTGGAGGTCCACACTACGCGTCTTCGCGGCAAAGCATTTCGTGCTTTTCATACATTCTTTGCATCCTACGCATCAAGTTACATGCTACTCTTCTTAAGCGTACAATTTTTGCTTTATTTACAAGAACTTCGCGTTTTTTATTTATATTTTCACAATTTAACTCGTTTTAGTTTATTAAAATTGATAAATACACATTAAAAAGGAATATAAATTGTCAAAATCAGCTGATATATTCGTGCGCCGCTTATTACGCTTACAAAAGTAGATCTACTTTAAGCATTCTAGGCGTCAAGGCATCCTACGCTTTTGTGCATGTAACTTCTAGCACACAACAACATTGATTCTACTTATTTGACAGCCGCGTATAATTCGAAGAAGCGTAGAACGCGTGGTGTGCACCTGCAGCTTTAGACGATCCCATGTGTACTCTTTTACACAAAATTTTGACAGATCATATTACTTGTATGCTCGTGTGAAGGGGGTTTTATAAGTTTAAGAGACTATTTAATCCCCCTTCACACGAGCACACAAGTAATATGATCAAAATTTTTTGTAGAAGAGTACGGATGGGATCGTCTAAACCAGCCAATCGCAGAAAGAGAGACGCTAAGAAACTGTTATTGTAGTGGTGAGAAAATACTAAAAAACACTTAGAAAAAATATTGCCTAATTACGCTTGTTATAATAAAATTTCATAACAAGTACATTTTATAGATAAAAATATTCAAAGAAAAGAAAAATATATATTTCTTCACAAAGATAAAGTTTTTTATTTAAAATGTGTAAACAAAAAGTATTAAAAATACTGTTTTTATGTGTTTTCATTCTTATGCATTAGTAAATTTTTTTGGAGTGTACGAGTTTTTTGCAAGTAATTCTCTTGTTTACAAATTATGATATTGTTTTTAGAAATTGTTTTTGCAATTTTTGAAACATTGCAATTGAAGATAATTTTTTGTATTTTTGCGCTCTTGCTGTGAGTTTTGTTTACGATCGGGTAGTGTAAGTGTGAATTGGCGAAAATCTTCGTAATTTGAACAATATGAACGCGCAACGCTGGTCTAAACCCGGTATTGCCAAAGATGAAAGATTGGTGTGAGAGAGTACTGCACTGAGAGAAAAGTGTAAACCAGTCAAGAGCAGAATTGTGATTCGAATGCTCGCGTGTGTAGGCTGAAAATTCTGCTGACGCTTCGTTGGCACATGTACACAATAAGCTTGCGTGTATTGGCGTGTCTGTGTTTAAGTGAAATGAAAACTTGTTTGTTGTTTTGTTGTTGCGAAATTTTTTAATGCATGTTATGTTCTCTTTTAATACACATAGCAAAATGTTTGAGGTTAATTGGGAAAAATGTTTTTTTTATAAAAAATATGGATGGTGAAATATAATTGTTTAAGTATAAAAAGCATTAAAAAAAATGAAAGAGAATTATAAATTTTTATAGATAATATTCATTATTTATAAAAATATTTAGTTTCCACGCTTTATTGAAAAAAATTATTGAAATAATTTATTAATGTATGTTTATGCACATTAAAGGTGTATTTGCACGCAAAATATTTTATTTTGTTTATGAACAACTTTTTACAGTGTACTAATACTAAATGTTGACTTGAATACGCTGCTTAATACACACAATGTTGACTTGAATACGCTGCTTAATACACACAATAAATACTTGATAGTATGTGTCTGCCCACCACTGGTGTAAACTAAAGTAAAATGTACGGGCGACAAACACGAAAATATGTTTTGAAATAATTTTTTTTTTAAATAAATATATTAAAGAAAATGAATAAAGAACATGAAAAAGTACGTATTTTTCAATTTTCAATAAACTAATTTATAATTTTAACAATTTTAGCGCATTAAAAATAAAGCTTTGATTACATTTATAGGTTATATCATACGGAAAAACATATGCAGGTGTGATAGCAAAAATTATGAATCGTATATAAAATCACAATTTTGACAGAACATATCGTCACCAAAAACGCAAACGGCCCTGTCTAACATTTTTTAAATATTACAGGAGAAGCAAAAAACTATTTATATTGAAAAGTTTGTTTCAATCAACGCGATTTATTTGTAGTAAATAAACAAATTTTTTAATAGTGGAACCTATCATTTGTTATAATAGTTGACAATGGCGTATATATTTTGATGCAATACATTAGTATCAATAATAAAATCGATTTTGAAATTTTGGTTAGTTAGGGCCATTTGCGTTTCAGGTGACATTATGTAAAATACATGTCGTCTAATACCACCTTAAACAAAAGATAATAAAAATGTGTGTGTTGTTAGTCAATTGTGCTATGAACTGACAAACCCTGGTTTAAACGCAATATGTAATGAAACCATCACACATTGAGAGAAATGATAAAAAAAAACAAGCAAGATGCATTAGATCAGGGATGTATTTTTATGTAAACACATACAAATAAAGTGAAACAGCTGTTTCCATATTACTTTGTTATTGTTTTATACTAATCGTGTAAACACTGAAAATATAAATCATACGCAATTACATTTTACTTTTTCATTAGACTTTACGTACGTAAAGTGTGATAGTGTGGAAGCTCCTTTAGGCTGATAAACATAGATGATATAGATTGCCAACTCAAGCATTACCACGAATAAAAGAGCTTTCTCTCTTTACACTTACATGTTCTGTGTGAATTCAATACAAAGCTACAACCACAAATATTCAATATTTAAACTCCAAAATTATAATACAGACACACATTATTTATTTTTTAAATTATTTTAAAATATTTTCTTTATCAAAATCTTTTTAATTTTCACAAACCAAAAAATTTTTTGACATTTAATTTTTTGTTTTTCCAATTTCAAATTAAAGGTGCAGAGTAGCATTTTTTAGTAGTTAACAAATTTATGAAAATCGAAAAAAATAAAGAATTTTTCATTTTAACAAATATAGAATACATGAAAAATATATATCATGCTTTTATAAATGCAATCTACAATTTAAAATGTAATAATATAAGAGAATTAATGCAATAAAAACATTGTACTATTATTTCGAATGATTTGAACAGGGGTTTCATGAAACATGTCGAATAAAGTTGACCACTTATACAAATGGTAAACATAATCGTTTAAATGAAAAACCTTAATAATTATTTGTTCAAAAAATTACATTTTATATTTTAAATTCATTTCGCACCGTCCTTTCAGAAAACACATGGAACAAACTTGACCACATTTACAAATGCAAAACTTAATCGTTTAAAAGAAAACACTTAATTTTATTTAAAACTTTATAGGAAATGATAAAAATAAAGAAGGTAGTACCAATCAAATTTTTTTATTAAATAAGGTTTTTTGAAGTTTCCTTTTCTCTTAATCATTATATGTAGCGTTTCCACAATCATAAAAAACATTTTGGTTTCTAAGAAATTTTTGATGACAAATGTGTAATTTATTATTTTGTATAAATAAAAAATAATGCATTCAGATCTGACCAGAAATATATAAAAAATGTTAGGTTCATATAAAACTTCTTTATGTGAAATTTGGTATGTCCATTTTTAATACCAAGCAAACTGCATCAATAAAAAATATTTATGCAAAATTTCAGCTCCTTACCTCTTCTCATTCGGACTCTATCGTGCTTTCAACAGACAGACGGACTATAGTCAAGACTATAGTATATTCTATATTCTGGGCCGTAGTCTAGTCTATAATCTGAACTATAGTATAGTCTATAATCTGGACTATAGACTAGTCAATATTCTGAACTATAGAGTATTCAATAGCGTGGTCTATAGTGTATTCTATAGTCTGGACTATAGTCTAGTCTAAAATGGACTATAGACCATTCTATCATTGGACTGACTATTGGTCAAATTGTTTTAACCAGCACTACAAAGTTCAGTACAACCGTCACACGTTTCCTTACAGCCAACCGCAATGTCAGAATTGTTGTGTAGGATTTTCAAACTCTTGGCATTCATGTTCATGCGGTATGTAGTTTGAGCTGGACACGAAATGATCATAAAATACGTTTTAGCCTTCACAGACAACAACGTGGGAATTTGGGATGATTTGAGTAATGTAGAAACCTTAAGAAATCCGTATATTGAAATTTGTGCTAAAATCTTTTAATTAATTTCAAAAATTAGCTTCTAGTTAATTTAAATACGCCATGAGTCTTACCTATTTTATTTAAATGAAAATATTCTGTTTATTGTTTAATATTTTTCAATTAAACTTAAAAATTATTTTTATTATTACCCTGCAGGAAATGAAGCGATAATTGTCTTAATGCCACTAGTACTAATACTAGAACAACAGACACTAGTACAAATTGGGTTAGAGTTTATATGGAAAAATACTAGTACTAGAAGTAGTTGAATGGCGCCACTTGTAGATTGATTTTTGTTTGACATGTGTTGGAAAAAATAATTTTTTTAAATTATTAAAATATAATTTTGAAACATTTTGCATAAAAAACGATATTTTCATACATATCCCTTCAAATGTGAGGATAAATAGTGCATGCAAATTTAGGTCCGGTTGCAGGCAAATCCCTATGTAAGTACGTCTATTAAATTTAAAAACTGCAGTAAGTTTAATATTTGTTTTATCGTACGGCAAATGTTTTTATAACGAAATGGAGATATATACCTGAAGGGAATTTTTGGACATAATGAAATCAATGATGGTGATACGGATAGAACCAGAATTTCTTCAAACTTTCATATTGAATTGTTAGGTATATGTATTTACAACATTTGTTATTGCATCTATAGAAATAAAACCTTATAAAAAACAAGTTGTGTAGTAATTTTCACTTGGAATTGTGCAGGAGGCTTTCAAAAGAGCAAAACCACCAATTATGGCGACTTTTTATGAATATTAGAACTAGTATCAAACTGGTTCTAAAGAACCCAATTGGGTCGAAGTGTACTAGTATAAGTCTAGAACTAATGGTACTAGTAATTTTTCAAACACACTCAATGTTAATTTGAGCATTATGATGGTATAGGAAAGTTTACAGTTGGGAACTAGTACTGGTGATTTTGGTACTAGTTAAATACTAGTTTGGTACTAGTTCCATTTCCTGCAGGGTAGGTTTCCCTATTAAACAATTTGTTTATTTACTACAAATATATCGCGTTGATAGAAACCAGAGTACCAAATATTCTTTCATTTATCACTCATGTTCATGTAAATGAAAAACAATATTTTGTTGTTGCTTTATTCATTCTTGTATGTATTGTTTTGTTTTTTTATTTTCATACACAAAATTGAGAAAAGAATACAGAAATATTTTCGTAAACTTTACTCAAATGAATTAGCATATTTTATTTTGCACTCTAGCATTCGAAAATTTAAAACAAAGAATATTTTTCATTTAAAATTTACACGAATTTTCATTGTTGATATAAGGTACAAATTATGTTTGCAATTTCTGAAACAAAGCGACGGCAATCTACTTTGTTGCTGTCAAGCAACTAAATGGAATATGTATGTATATGTATTTTTTTTTTTTTTGGCACTTCCCAGCAAAAATTTATCAAAATTTTGTAATATGTATTAGTTATTTCCTAGGTTACAATGTAATTAGTGTTACTTATTAATCTCATTATTTCAAATATAATAATAATTAGTTCCTAGTAATGATATAAATATGTATTTATATATATCATTACCTGCAAGAATTATGTAATTATTTGGCTGTAATGAAATTAATAACCAAAACATCAAATTTTTATGCTGAGTGTTTTCTTTTGCGTTTCAATATTATAAAAAATTCAAAATGTACAGTTGAACGATAAAACTGACCAAAGATTTTCATTCCATCAGGATCCTAAATGCCAAATTTTATTTTTCTAGGTTCAATATTTCAGAAAATTTAGAAAGGAACAGTTAAAGACGAAAAATACCAGAATGACCCCTTTTATAGATTTTCATTCAATCAGTATGCTTTGTGTTTCTATGTTTATAATATAATAAATTCAGGAAGTTCCAGTTGAAGAACAAAAAGTTCACTCTTATTGATTTTCATTAGATCAGAATCCTATATGTCTGATTGTTGAAAACGAAAAAGTACCAAATGTACAATGATAAGTATCATAGTTTTTTTTTGTTTAGTCTAGGAAATATGATTGGATTTTAGATTATTATTCAAACATATTGTATTCTTATCAAACTGTTTTTATGGTCTAATTGCAATTAAAAGAAAATTAAAAAAAATACTTAGCAAGCGCAAGAATTCTAAAATATGTTTGCCAAGCCTATTTGGCTTTTTAAGCTACCGTAATCAATAATATGTATACATAAATCAAACTTTTGTTTATATTTAAAAATAAGTTTATTTTAAAAATTACTTTACTTTTAGGACAAGCTTTAAGTATTATATAATTTATTAACTGTTTCAGTTTTTGTTTAGTTTTAGCACAAACCAAGAAAATTCAAAAAAAATTGATTTTTTCTACACATTTTTAAAATATTTTTTTTAGATATAACTTGAAATTTTTAAAATTCGAACATTACACTATATTGTTATCAGATGTCTACATCCATATACATATTTCAAATTTCAGATATTTGAGCTACAGGAAGTATTTAAAAAAATTCAATTAAAATTTGCAACAAAATACTAACATAACTCCGAATTTTTACTATTTAATTTCGATTTTTCGAACATAACATTGCAATGCCATCAGGTGTCTTTATGTGTGCCAAATTTCAACCAAATCGGGCCAATTCCTTGCATAACTTACAAGGAAGATTTACTACAGCTATTGAAGTCAGTCAATAACATCATTACGAAGGCTACATATTGTCCCTGAGCAAATCGGAGCCGAAGATATTATGGGCAAATTGGCATTTGAAGACAAAAAGTCGGTAAAGATACGTAGGTCAACCGATGTGTGGGCCCTTTTAAAACTTGTAAACCACAACTTAATCCCTGTGGCCAGTTGCCATTGTTTCTAAGAAAAAATATTATTTTAGTTAAAAGTAAAATAAATAATTGTTGAATATATGTACTTAGCGTGGAGGATTGGCTTGTTTTATATAATTTGCAGCCTTTTAAATCAATTGGATATTTGCTATTAAACATTATATTTATTATAAATATTTATTGTATTAAGTTAAATAGCAAAGTAAATGTTTTTATTTTTGTGTGAAAGCAGCTGATAAAAAAGTGATGCTAAAACAAATAATAAAATAAAATCGCTGTAATTAGAGCACAATAAAATATAAGAATAATATACATTTCTTCAGAAGAAACATCGATGTAAAAAGCAAAAATAACATATGTGATCTACACATATATTTTTTCTATGTATATCATCATAAAAATACATTTATTATATTAAGATCACTATCAAGGTATATTTATTTTATATAAAATAAATATACCTTGATCACTATTATTATATTTTTGAAGTTTTCGTAAGATTAAGCGAAGTTGCGCGGCTTAAATAGTACGAAAAGTAAACAACACTAATTTGATATGAATACTTATAAGGTACATTTGTGGTAAATAAATCCGTTTACTGTCAATTTTTTTTATACGGAGTTTGTCAGTAAACTGATACCGCCCTACATCTGATTATTTCTATAAACACAACAATTGTTGAGTTTTTTATTTATTGTGAAAAAAAACCTATTTTATTTTTTTATTTTCAAACAACTCACACATGTTTACAAATATTAACGAGTGTGATGAGAAGACTTGACATATTTCAGTATTTGGTATTTTTTATTTTTCACTATTCACTAAATATGAAAGATTTATTAGACATATGTACATATAATTATTTATAATTATATTTGTATTTTCTTTTGTTCCAGCAAGTAATCGCCTAAATTGTATCGATTAAACGATCGACGTTTAATAATTTGAATACCTAATAGATACATTTAACAATGCATACACAAACAACAGCAACTATATCTATCAATACCTTCATACCTTCATACATACATACATACATACATAAATACATACATACATACATACATACATACATGCATACATACATACATACATACATACATACATACATACATACATACATACATACATACATACATACATACATACATACATACATACATACATACATACATACATACATACATACATACATACATACATACATACATACATACATACATACATACATACATACATACATACATACATACATACATACATACATACATACATATACATACATACATACATACATACATACATACATACATACATACATACATACATACATACATACATACATACATACATACATACATACATACATACATACATACATACATACATACATACATACATACATACATACATACATACATACATACATACATACATACATACATACATACATACATACATACATACATACATACATACATACATACATACATACATACATACATACATACATACAAACATACATACATACATACATACATACATTCCTTCATTTATAATACTAATAATATGAGTAACACAAATAAGTACAAACATATATTTTTTTTTTCAGTGCGAAGCACACATATTTTCATTTACGTTCTCTTTTATATTTTACACTACAACATATGCGTTTTAAACATTCTCTTTCTGGCCACCGTTGATATAAATTAACGAATATACGAAAAATACGCATCTAAATTGAATTTAATTCTATTTTTTCAATAGTATGCGACCCCCTGTCGTTCCACCATCTGAAAATTATTGTACGTCTCCTTCGTATAACTAGGAAAATAAGCAACACGAATACTCCTTGAAGGCCATTTATCATATCCATTAATATAAGGTAAATCTGTGGCCCTGGCGAGTAGAATGTAACTATTTCCAACAGCCATGTGGATATAAGTATTATTCCTAGCAAACTAATACATTTTGCGCTGAAAAAGAAAAAAGAAACAAATTAATTTTTATTTCTAATTACAATTATTTTATTTATTTAACTCTTTTTTAACTTCTTCAAAAATGTTTTCATCGTATGATGGACTGTTGATTTCCTCGTCGTTTGAATTTACAATAACTCCTTGCGATTTTAATTTTTGAAATCCAAAGAAAGCAGATGTCATTACTATGAAGCTAAATAGAAGCAAGGTAGATACTGGTGGTATGAAATATCGCTGTGATTCCCGGATTGCTAAAAATTGCAAAAAAAACAATATTAATGTTACAAAATTAATTTTTTTAGTGTGTTTGTGATGAAAATGCGTCTAAAATGCTGTTTAAACCCCCTTCACACGAGCACACAAGTAATATGATCTGTCAAATTTTTGTGTAGAAGAGAACGGATAGGATCATCTAAACGCAATATTTCATTACATATTACATTGAGAGAAAATACGGATGGAAAATTTGACAGTATGGCTCTCTTCATTTTTTGAAATGATTCAAAAAACGACATGCTTTTTTTTTTTTATTAGTTCTGGGATGTATTTTTATGTAAATACATACAAAAAAAGTGAAACAGCTGTTTCCATCTTACTTTGTTATTGTTTTATACCAATCGTAAACACGAAAAATATAAATCATACGACTTTTATTCTCGTTTTTGTCATCCGGATGGAATTTCATTTTACTTTTTCATTAGACTTGTAGTAGTTCTCATTAAAATGTTAAAGTAAAGATACATATGTATTTTAACTCGCGAACTGTGGAGTATATATATAAGTTGGATTGTTATGTTTTTTTAAATGATGATATGCAGATAAAAATATAAATAAATACTATATGCAAATTGTTACTAATTATAATCAGTAACAATAAAATCAAATTTTTATAAAATTACAAGGTCCGACCAATAAATTTTGATAGAAGAGACGAAAACAAAATACATGTGTATCGGCGTTTTGAAAGTTTACATCTGAATTTAATTTGAGCAAGGGTTAAAGTTTACCTACTCTGGCACATTCTTATTGTTAATCGGCATAAGAAACCATGAGACCCTTCCCTTTTATGTATTTGTGGAATATGTTAACCCTCTAACTCATACCTTGAGGGTATGGACCTTTTTTGTCCTTCTTAAAAAAAGAGCAAAAACACTATTAAAACCGGTATTTAAAATGTTTCGCAGAAATATTCTCCGTGAAATTCTACTATAAGTCGCTGAATACACCAATATGGAAAATTCAACCAGAAAGTTGAAATAAGGCACAACAAAAGAGAGTTCAGGGTTAATTTTGCATTTATTAAGAATTTTACCATGATATGTTAAATATCTCCACCTTAATTTTACATGTGAAAAGGACAAGGTAGACATTTTACATATCAATGATTGGAAATTAAGTCTACTTTTCAGAAATTTATAAATTTTTCAGCAATTCGGAAATTCATGAAATACTTTTTTAAAAAATGTGGCAAAAAGAGTTTTTTGTTGAATATAAAATTTATTTTTATGAATATTTTTTATCGAAAATTCACAGTTATAATAAACAGTTATAATAAAATCCCCTCTGTACCAAAATTTTCGAATTTTTTTTTCCCGAAATAATATTTAGTTAGCTTTTCAAAAAGTATAAAAATATAAATTTTCTTAGAAATTTTTTAGATGAAAAGAAAAAAGTACTTTCCCACAAAAAAATAGCAAAAAAATCGCTTTTTTTGATTTTTTAAATTGAAATGCATATATCTTTGGACTCAGTCATGATTTTAAAACCATTCTTTCACTGTTTAATGTATAAATTTGTATTTAAGTGAATAAAGGAAAATCGGAAAATTTTGAAATGCGAATATCTCCAAAGCTCTCTTCTGTTGTGTCTTATTTCTGACTTTCTTATTGAATTTTCCATATTGGTGTATTCAGGAACTTAGGGTAGAATTTCACGAATTTCAGAGTTTGGAAACTTCAACATATAAGATATAAACTTTCAAAACGATACACGTGTCTTTTGTTTTTGTCTCCTCTATCAAAATTTATAGGCCGGACCTTGTAATTTTTTTGTGTTGTACTGTGTTATTTAATACAAGAATATATTTTATATGAATGGGTTAATATATACATACGTACATTCTGTATAACCCTGTATAAAGTACGAGGGCATTCCTGGAAGACCCTTTTGAATGGTTAAAATAACCAGAATAACAGCTCCAATCAATGACATCATACAATAAAAACCAAAGTATAGACTTGTTGTGAATTTTGATTTCTTCTTATTTAATGGAATATGAATCCTGGAAATAAGTAAAATTTTAATATACATTTTTTGTCAGAGATTGTAATTTAACCCTTTCCGTGGTTTTGTCGAATATATTCGACATTACAATAGACTCTGTTTTTAAGCATTTTTTGGGTATAATATTTAACTTTAGTTTTAATTTTTTTCTTTTAGATGATAATGAAGACTTTATTATATTTATAATTGAGATTTTGAAAGATCTTCCGTATTTTAAAAGTATTTAAAAATCAGATTTTAAGAAATTGTCACTTATGACTACTTTTTAAAAAGTGCTTTTTAAAAACGTTTAAAAAACAGCTTAATTTAATGGCCAAAAAAATTGTATTTTAGGAGATCGGACTATGCAGATTTAAATTGTATTGTATTGAAAGAAGTTTAAGAAGACATTTTACAAAAAAAATTCATAAAAAATATTGGTGGTACTTTTTGGAGACTGTCGAATATATTCGATATTTAACTTTGACCTTCTATAACTTACTAGGGAAAACTCAAATTCGAAAAATATTATTTTTCCCGGATTCAGCATACTCAAATTATCTTAAATATAAGTTTTCAAGTTTTTTTCTATACGGTTTTCTAAACGGTTAATTTTATTGCAATTTTCAATATATTTTTTTTAATATATGTAACAAATTTAAGAGTTAACCTTATGGATGAAAATAATAGTACTAGGTAAATTCTCTAAAAAAAAATTTCAAATTGCAATAAAAATTTTATTTATGAATATTTTTTGATGAAATTTTACAGTTAGGTAGACTTTTTTACTCAAAATCCAAAATTAAATAAAAATTTCGAATTTTCTTATTAGAAATCCCGGAATTCCCAAAAAAGTTTTAAAAATCCCAAAAATGGGATTTTTCGTTTTTTGCCTATTATATCCATACCAGGGGCGGGGTTATCGAAACCCGTTACAAAATGGTTAAGAACATATTGGGTCATATAAAACAGGTCACTATAATTTGATATCGACTATGCGATTTGAGAATTTTTGCATCATCAAAAAATATTCATAAATAAAATTTTATTGCAATTTTCAATATATTTTTTTTAATATACAGTGGTGGCCATGAGGTTAGCACATTTGGTATCTGTTAAATATAAAATCAAATATTTCCTATAGTTCTTAACTTTTTTAACAAAATATTTTTTATGCGTAACACATGTCCTTCGAGGATCACGACACATTACATTTTGTTCCACTACTTTGTTGCATGTAGATTTTTTTCTTTCCAAAGTACATCTACCCCCAAAAAAATCTGGACATAAGTTTAGCACAAAATTAAAAAATCATTAAAAAATTAAAAATAAAACAAAACAACCGGTTATATTTATCTTATTGCACTTAAGATTTTATATTTTGTGGAATAGTTGCAGATTTTGATAATATCATTCCTCCTCCTGGACATAATCTTCACCAGAACCCTCTAGAAATTTCAGCCCATAAATTGGCAAAATTGTTGGTGATTTCTGCTTTTATTTGTTGGTCCATATTATGTTATATGTTCTCTATTGAATTGGAATCGAGAAAATATACTGGGCACTGCAAACATGACAATCCCGGTCGCTTCCAAGCAGCTCATCTCAGCACTTTTAGCATATTTACGGTCGATGTCGACCAAAAAACGCCATCTTTGTCCTCCGATTTTTTTAATAAAGTATTTAAGATCCTATTTTGATAGTCATACGGATCCACTTCTGCATCCAACATCAATATAGGACCAACAGCATGCCAAGAAAATGCAATGAATACCATGAAATTTCCCCCCATTGTGATATATGATTTCTCTGGAACACTTTAGCTTTATCTGCATGATTGGAGGATACTAGTTGAAGATTAATAGGATCAAATTTGATGGAAAAATGTAATTATGCTGTACTCCAAACATGCAGCAACAACCAAAGTGTACATTTAAAACCATAAAACACAATGGGTGAAATATGACGAATTCGGAGGCGTTTTCCGGGCGTAGTGGAGGTTCTATACGCAAGGTGGATGCACAAATGGATCAGTATGACTATCAAAATAGACTCTTAAATATTTTAGTAAAAAATTAGTGGACAAAAGTTCAGTTAAATGGCGTTTTTTGGTCGACAATGACCCAAAATATGTTAAAAGTACAGAGAGGAGCTTCTTGGAAGCGAGCGAGATTGACATGTTTGCAGCCCCCAGAATAATTTCTAGATCCCAATCCAATAGGGAACATATTAAACGAAATGGTGCAACAAATAAAACACAAATTCCTAAGAATTTTGCCTATTTATGGGCTGAAAGTTAAAATTTATGTCATGAAATTTCTAGTGGGTTCTGGTGAAGATTATGTCCAGGAGAAGAAATGATATTATCAAAATATGCAACTATTCTACAAAATATAAAATTTTAAGTGAAATTACATAAAATTGTCCAGTTTCTTTGCTTTATTTTTAATTTTTCAATGATTTTTTATTTTGTGCTAAACTTATGTCCAGATTTTTTTTGGGGTAGATGTACTTTGGAAAGAAAGAAATCTATCTGCAACAAAGTAGTGGAACAAAATGTAATGTGTCGTGATCCTCGAAGGACATGTGTTACGCATAAAAAAGAATTTGTTAAAAAAGTTAAGAACTATAGGAAATATTTGATTTTATATTTAACAGATACCAAATGTGCTAACCTCATGGCCACCACTGTATGTAACAAATTTAAGAGTTAACCTTATGGATGAAAATAATAGTACTAGGTAAATTCTCTAAAAAAAATTTCAAATTGCAATAAAAATTTTATTTATGAATATTTTTTGATGAAATTTTACAGTTAGGTAGACTTTTTTACTCAAAATCCAAAATTAAATAAAAATTTCGAATTTTCTTATTAGAAATCCCGGAATTCCCAAAAAAGTTTTAAAAAATCCCAAAAATGGGATTTTTCGTTTTTTGCCTATTATATCCATACCAGGGGCGGGGTTATCGAAACCCGTTACAAAATGGTTAAGAACATATTGGGTCATATAAAACAGGTCACTATAATTTGATATCGACTATGCGATTTGAGAATTTTTGCTCAAAATTGAATTTTCCATAAAAAATAGGGTTTTTTTTTTGGATGGACCTGGTCCCCTCGGTGTCAAAAATTTTTAAGTTTTGTTTCATTTATCGTATTTTATGTAAAGTCAGCTTTCCAAAAAGTATAAATTCTATATACATCTTCTTAGAAACTTTTTAGATAACTTAAAAAGAAAAAGATACTTTTTTCCCAAAAAAATGACAAAAAATCGCCTTTTTTAATTTTGGACTCAGTCATGATTTTTACATAATTCTTTCACTGCTTGATATATAAACTTGTTGTTAAGCGAATAAAAAAAATGGCGAAAATCGGGAATATTTGGACCCGCTATTATCAAAAAACTAAAGTAAGGACGGTAAAAATTTTAAAATTTTAATTTTCAAATGCGAATGTCTCCTAAACTATAAGAGATAATTTACTGCTACGACGACATTTTTTATAGTGCTCGATGAGGAGATTCTATATAATTTTTTTTAAATCGGAACTCAAATGAATGAATTGAGGACCCCCCGCCGGGCCCCTGGTTGGTCTATACGGTCCAAATTCAAAACCTAAACTCTACACCAATTATGAATATTAAATTTGATTTATTTTTCATAATAATTCATTGTTCCGATACATTTATGCAATTTATAGATGGAAAATTAATATTCTGAAAGAGGCTTTATATGGGGGCTTGGGGCAAATATGGAAAAAGTTTTGTGAATATATTTATATAATATTTATTTGTTCTGAATTTCATCGCGATATTTGTGTTTATAAATTAATTTTGGACATTCAAGTAATTTTCTGAAGGGGACTTTGTATGGGAGCTAGGGTCAAATGAGGCCCGATCATTATGAAATTTGGCAAGGTCATCAAGGCTTATATAAAACTTAGTTGTGCCGCTTTTTATCGATATACAGGTATATTTAACATAATTATGAGCTCAGAAGCCCTTTTCGGGGGGTTCTGTTGTATGGGGTGGAATAATGGACCGATATTAACCATTTTCAATAGGCATCGTCCTTGGATCAAAACAAACGTGTAAAGCCTCTTTTAAAAAATTAGTTTTTCGTCAATAAATTGCTTAAATAAATCGGAATCAAGATAATATTTAAGATAAACGCTTTATTATGAAAAATAAATCGTATTTAATATTCATAACTGGTGCACAGTGGTATAGGAAAAAAAAGAGGGAAATAATTCAGTAACTTCTAAACGGTTAATCCGATTTTAATGAAATTTGGTATGCAAAGATAATTTACTGCTACGACATTTTTTATAGTGCTCGATGAGGAGATTCTATATACGAAATTTTTTTTAAATCGGAACTCAAATGAAGAAATAGGATCGTTTTAAAAATTTAACATACATATATTAAAAAAATATATTGAAAATTGCAATAAAATTTTATTTATGAATATTTTTTGATGAAATTTTACAGTTAGGTAGACTTTTTTACTCAAAACGACATTTTTTATAGTGCTCGATGAGGAGATTCTATATACGAAAATTTTTTTAAATCGGAACTCAAATGAAGAAATAGGATCGTTTTAAAAATTTAACATAGCCGAGGTGTCCTAATTTGAGGACCCCCCGCCGGGCCCCTGGTTGGCCTATAAGGTCCAAATTCAAAACCTAAACTCGACAACACCTCCTCTTTGTGCATACCAAATTTCATTAAAATCGGATTAACCGTTTAGAAGTTACCGAATTATTTCCCTCTATTTTTTTCCTATACCACTGTGTGGTGTAGGGTATAAACTCTGCTTTTTATAACAATTTAAATTATAAAAAAAGCAAATATTTTTAAAAACATATTTAATTTCCCATTAATTAAATAGTTAATTGAACTCTCGTATTAAAGTAAATACATAATACAACAAGTTCAAGTCGACATAAAAACCGAACTATATTTTAATCATTGTTATCTTCAAAAATGAATTGAACAATTTAAATAAAATTTTGGACTTGAATAGGGTATTATCTGTATTCCAAGGCAGGAAAATTGATGTAGAATATTGAATAATATTGTCCATATTATTGTAAACTGAAAATTATGCTCAAATTTCCAAAAATGTAAATAGATATGCCAGCAAATTTTTCTTGTGTGATAAATTCAAAACCTGTTTTTACTAGTGGTACAATTAATGGTGAAATTTATGGAGAAGAATGCTTTGAAAATCGATTGTTACCATTTGTATGGTTTGACACTACAAACTCACTATTTTGGCCAAACCTAGTAGTTCTCAGTATATAAGAAACATTTAATTTAATTTAAATTTACAAAAAAAAAATCCACTTTGCACAAAAACAATCCCAAATTGAACAGAATAAAGTCCAATAAAAAAATACTGGGCAATTAGGAAAGGCAAAAAAAAAAAAAAAAATAAGTAAATGCATACTTTAACAAAATTCTCATATATTCAATTCATAGTCATAACAATGTTGTTGGTATTTTCTATGCAAAACCTCTATACAACTCCTACGACAATTTTTCATATGTTTTTCGAATGTTGTAAGAAAGTTTAGTGTTGCCAATTGTTTACTTCAACATATAAACAAAAAATTCAAACGATTTTAGCATAAAAAACGATAAAGTGGTAACACTAAAGTCAAAAACAAACAGCTGTTTACCAAAACAAAAAAACTAAAATTTTGTTAAAAACAGTTTATTTATTAGTTTAAAATGTGGAATAAAGAAAATAAAAGAATTGAAAATACAAAGAAAATAATTTGGTTTATTTCGCATGTTTAATTAATTTAATATTTTTTGATTTTTTATCTTTTGACATTGTTATGTATATTTGTTTTGATTGTTTTTTTTTTTTTTTTTTCATTGAGAACATAAACTTATGACTTGCTACAAAGATCTGTTCACAATCACTGTTACTACACTTTAGTATGTACAATATACATTCCGTTTGTAATTTTCAAAATATAATTTTAAAGAATCCCTATCTATAAGGATTCAGAATATATATACTTTATAGGGAGTCGATTAAGCCATGTCCGTCTGTCTGTTGAAATCAGTTTTCTGAAGACCCCAGATATCTTCGGGATCCAAATCTTCAATAATTCTATCAGACATGCTTTCGAGAAGTTTCCTATTTAAAATCACTTTCACCTTTACTTGTTTGACAATAAATTGTTAAAATATTTTTGAATTAAAGTAAAAATTAATTTAAATGCTTTATTATTAAAAAATAATCAACATTTGTTACATAATGACTGGCGTAGGGCATCATATGGTCGGCCATGCCCAACTATAAATTTTTACTTGTTTATTTATTTGCTTTATTTATTCATTGAAGTAGTTTTAATTGTCTGAAAATATGCATTTATTGAGTCCCTTTACGCAGCAAATACATTTTTTGTCCCCTTCCGGTCCAATTTTCGCAACGGCACTTTGCTAATATATATTCCTAATTAATTCTAAATTGAAATGCTTTTGCTTAAGGATAGACAAAATCAGTATTTACTATCATAAGTACTAATTTTGCCCGTTTTTCACAATTTTACCCCCTTTTCGCACACCCCCACCCCCCCTTGTCCAAGTTCTGAAAAAATATAGCCTGTAACACTCTCCAGGTATAGAACTAACTATGTTCCAAATTAGAAGCAAATGGGTCCAACCGTTTAGGCGTGATTAACAAACAAACGAACAGACTTACAAAGAGACATAATAATAACATATATTAGGATTCAAAAAGTACCTTTTGTAGAACGAAAAAGTACCAAAAAGTACCCTTTTATGTGTTTCATGTTTCTAGGTTCGATATTATAGAAAATTCAAAAAGTACAATTTGTAGAACGAAAAAGTACCAAAAAGTCCCCTTTTATGTGTTCTCGCCTAATCCAGGCTCTACATACTTTGTGTTTATAAACAATAACAAACAAGTTAGAGTGCTATATTCGGCTGAGCCAATCTTAAACACCCTCCACCAGCTACTTTTATATTAATACTTTCCTAATTGATCAAATATTTGTAGAAATAAGTTTTCTCATGTCTTAAATAGAAAAATCACAAGATTTACAGCTTAAATCTATTACAATTCCAAGATTTATTGAACATTACAAACGCCATTTTCTTTATATTTTTATAGCGCTTAGCAATATTTTGTAATTTGCATGTATGCATGTGTGTGAAAGATTTAAGAATTTTCGAAATACATTTATATAATTTTGTTCTACACAAATTGATAATGCAACTAGTTAAATACGGTTAAAGCGCCTTTAGGGGAAGGACCTAGTATGGGAGATATGACCAAATAAAAGCTATATTTCAGTCAACTTTTGTATCTATATCGTAATTTTGTAATAAGTACTATGTGTTTAAGTGATTTTCTGAAGGGAACCTTGTACGGGACCGAGCGGATATCTTAATTTAGTAATGAGTTATGCGCGTTTAAGTGATTTTCGGGAGAGGACCTTGTATGGGAGCTATGACCAATTATGAACCGATCGGAAAAACATTTGACAGTCATATTTTTGTGTATATGAGCAATACTTGTACCAAATTTTATATGGATATCTTAATTTAGTAATGAGTTATGCGCGTTTAAGTGATTATCGGGAGGGGACCTTGTATGGGAGCTATGACCAATTATGGACCGATCGGAAAAAACTTTTCACAGTAATATTTCTATGCATATAGGCAATGCTCATACCAAATTTTTTTTTTATTTTTTTTTTATTTTTATTTATTTATTTTTATTTATTTATTTATTGACCTAAAAGGCCATCTATAGTTAAACAATTCTACTGAATAAATCTATAATACAGTAATAAAATAAATAAATTAATCCCTTTATTCATAAGCAACATTTACCCTGTAAAAGTTTTACAAAACAAAATTTCTATAAAAAATTTGATTTACAACCCTTATAAAACAAAAATTCGCTTATGAATAAGGCCCTAAATCTATAATCAAAGTATAAAAAAACACTTAGGGCCAATCTTTAGGTGAAAGATTAGCGATTAAATTAAAATTAATCCTCGAAAGATGTTTTTGAGTACTCAATTAGTTAATTTTGTTTGCAAGTTTAAGCGCCCAATGGAGGTGGTTTAATCTTAAGCACGAAATGCAAAAGTGTAAACAGCTGATGCAAAAAAAATTAATAAAATTTTTATAAATATAAACATTAAAATGTTCTCTTTATTGATTAGTATAAATTATGTACATTTCAAAATACATTTTTTTGTTTTTAATTAAAGTTTTCATTAATTTTCATATTAAATTTACAATTGTCTTCTTCTTTTTTATAAAATATGCATTGTTTTGATAACAAACAGTGAAGTTTTCTGTTGTTTTATATGGCAACACTGCGAAGTTTAATCTTGTACTCAAAAACATCAAAGGGGATTAACATAAGATTAAATTTATTTTTAGATTAACTAATCTGATTATTAATTGGCATTTGATTACCATCTCAAAAACCCGCTCTTATAAGTGAATAAAATAAATAAAAAATTATAATGTGCCATACTTATTTCTAGAACAAATTTAACAATAACGAGATACAACATAGATAGGATAAAATTAGGTATTAAAAATAATTAGAAAATTAGAATAATTATTGCTATGTATGTACACAGAAAAAAGTTTGAGCATAAATATTATGAACAGCTTTCATTGACTAAAGTTAATAGTATTTAAGAATAAGTTCCTAAATTGCATGAATTATTTCATTTTTATTTTTTTAAACATAATCTAGAAGCCTTGACTTGAAAAATTAAAAATTTTCTTTCTATTTTTCTATTTGTTAAAAAATGTTTGAAATTTTTTTTGGAAAATTTTTTATTTCTTTATGATTTTTAGATTGAAAACAATGAAAATGCGCGTAACTTGCAGGATTGTCTGAAGAATGGATGTTTAGCTATATTGCTGATGTTTTTTTATTTCATATTTTGTTTTCCAATATTTTTATTTATTTTTCATAAAAATTCGCTAATTATTATTATTTTATTTAAAAAAAAAAAAATGGAACATTGAATATTTATTGCAATGTGGATATTTATTTCAATTTTTTATGAAAATCAAGAAAATAAGTAAAAAAACCAAAAAGTTCATTCATGTACAAATTCATAAATTTTATGAACTTTTAATATTCCGAATGAAAATGGTTTGGGAAAAAAAGTCATGTTCGATTCATACAATTTATTACAAAATTCATTCTAGTTATGTATTATTTTTTTCTGTGTAATTTAAAAAATTATTTATTATTATGTTCTGGCAAAAATTTCAATTTTATAAACAGGTCAAAAGAAAATGCTAAACAATATCATTTTCACACATGTATTTACAAATTCTTTGTTTAAAAGTATGATAAGAAAATTCAAAAGTTTTCAATGTTCTTGGTAATGTATTAAAAAGTCGTGCAACTCTCACGTAATATGATCGTTCTAAAATCGAAGTTAACTTTGGAATTATGATTTGACAATTACGTCTTGAATGAGTGATATTATATGGATATCATAATTTAGTAATGAGTTATGCGCGTTTAATAATTTTATGGGCCGATCGGAAAAAACTTTCACAGTAATATTTCTATGCATATGGACAATACTTATACCAAATTTTATATGGATATCTTAATTTGGTAATGAGTTATGCGCGTTTAAGTGATTTTCGGGAGGGGACCTTGTATGGGAACTATGTCCAATTATGAACCGATCCAAAAATTTTTTTCTCTGAATGAATTCTATTGACATAAGATTTTAATTTGTAAAATTCTGGGAATATGTACTTTTGTATGGAAGCTACATGAAATTGTGGACCGATTCTTGTCATTTTCAGCAGGGATCAAGATCTTGTTTAGAAACGAATGTACGGTGATTTTCATGGAATTATCTTGCATAGTTTTCGATCAGAATGTGTAAAAAATGCTTATTTTTTCGAGGTTGTTTTAAATTTTGATTCATAACTTTTCCCGGTGTGAACCGATTTTGCCCATTTTCAATATCAAACAACTTAGGAAAATGAAGAACATTTTGGGTGAATTTGGTTAAACTCTATTGCTTCGTTTTATCGTGAGCGTGTTTTACACAGACAGAAGGACATAGCTAAATCGACTCAGAATTTGATAAGGACCCAGAATATATACTTTGTTGGGTCTCAGATGAATATTTCTTGGTGTTACACACGGAATGACAAAGTTATATATACCCTCTATCACCACTGATGGTGGTGGAGGGTATAAAAATGGACCGATTGGACTGATTTTAAATGGCGTTCTATTCTATCGTTTTTCCGATAGAGTTATTGAAAATTCGGATCTCGCAGATATCTGGGGTCTTCTGAAAACTGATTTCAGCATACACACAGACAGACGGACATGGCTAAATCGACTCCGCTATCTATAAGGATCCAGAATAAATATACTTTATAGGGTAGGAAAATTATATTATAGATATTATAAACGGAATGACAAACTTATACATATGTATATACCCTTCTCACGAAGGTGAAGGGCATATAGTAGTGGTATAGGCGAAACTGAAGGGGTTGTCAAACAAAATTTGTTATTTTCTTCACACAGACGAGTTCTGAGAGAATAAAACACACTTGAGAGAACCAAACGCACTCACAAAACTTCAAATTTTCTTCGCGAAATTTTGAAGATATTAGCACTTAATAGTTTTTCTTATCACTTAAACTTAATATTTATTATTTTTTGGGACACTTTTATTGTATTTAAGACCCCTAAAATAATTTATATTTTACAAACGAAAAAGAAATATTTTTTATTCTTTGACATTTCATTTTAATTAAAACTGAAAAAATAAAATTTGTTAATTTTCGTATTGAAAATGAAAAAAGTATTTCACATACTGTTTTTTCTTTTTTCATTAGTGCAGAAAAAAATAACATATAATAATATGTTTGAAGATGAAATATCTTCTGAAAAAAATTAATTAACTATTATTCTCATTCATTAGTATATAAAATCCCAGTAATAACATACAAACAATAACGTCTCAAAAATACATTTATTATTTAGTGCCTTTTGTTTATTTTTGTGCTTCTAGTAATACATTCTCACTAGTTAGGTTTTTGACAGCGGACTTAGGTCTTTGACAATCCCTTTCGCCTATGTGCTACTATATGGTGAAGGCTATAACAAAAAAATACCCAACTCAATGAAACCAACAGCCATCCAAACATACGAAACAAAATACACAACGCAATGAAACCAACCGACATCCAAACATACGAAACAAAATACACAACGCAATGAAACCCACAGACATCCAAACATACATATTATTTCCAATAAGTATTGTTGTTGTTGACTATTTATCAAAGCATGCAAAAAATTTTCTTTGATTTGCTGATTTGCTGATTTTAAATAGGAAACTTCTCGAAAGCATGTCTGACAGAATTGTTGAAGATTTTGATCCCGACGATATCTGGGGTCTTCAGAAAATTGATTTCAACAGACATGCTTTCGAGAACTTTCCTATTTAAAATAAATCCGTCCATAAGATATAAGCAAAAATCCGAGACAACCTCTGAAAATTTCATAAAAAATAAGCAACAACAACACTGCTTATTCATTGCGTTGTGTATTTTGTTTTTATACCCTTCACCTTCGTGAGAAGGACATATATAAGTTTGTGATTCCATTTGTAATTTTAATATAATTTTCCGACGCTATATAGTATATATATTCTGAATCCTTATAGATAGTGGAATCGATTAAGCCATGTCTGTCTGTCTGTTGAAATCAATTTTCTGAACACCCCAGATAACATCGGGATCAAAATCTTCAATAATTCTGTCAGACATGCTTTCGAGAAGTTTCCTATTTAAAATCTGCAAAATCCGTCCATAAACAACGGAGATATAAGCAAAAATCCGAGACAACCTCTGAAAATTTCATAAAAAATAAGTAACAACAATATATATTCTGGATACTTATTAAATTCTAAGACGATCTAGCTAAGTCCGTCCGTCTGTCTGTCTGTTGAAAACACGATAGTGTCCAAATGGAATTAGCTAGCGGTCTGAAATTTTGCACAGACATTTTATATTGATGAAGTTTGTTTGGTATTGAAAATGGGCAATATCGGTGCTCGATTTCGCCTAGCCACCATATAAGGTCCCCTTCAGAAACTGACTTTAACGCTCGTAACAGACTAAAAGAAGCAGATATAGTGATGAAATTCGACATAAACATATTTTATAGGAACCTTAATATCTTTGTAAAATTTTACAAGGATCGGTCCATAATTGACCCTATCCCCCATATAAGGTTCCCTTCAGAAAATGACTTTAACGCTCATAAATGACTAAAAAAAGCAGCTATGACGATGAAATTCGACATTAACATATTTTTAGGAACCTAAATATCATTGTAAAATTTTATAAAGATCGGTACATAATTGACAATTTCCCCCATATAAGGTCCCCTTCAGAAAATGACATTAATGCTGAAATTCAACATAAACATATTTTAAAGGAACCTTAATATCTTTCTAAAATTTTATAAGGATCGGTCCATAATTAACCCTACTCCCCATATAAGAAAATTACTTTAACGCTCATTACTAGCCTAAACTAAAATCGTTCTAGAAAATTTGACGAGGATCGATCCATAATTGACCTAACCTCCCCCCCAAATAAGGTCCCTCACAGAAAATTACTTTAACGCTTTTTACTCCCTTAAAAATACAAGTACATCGACAAAATGAAATAAATGAGAAAATTGTTTTGATAACAAAAGCATAGATTCTTAAATATCAAAGTTTATTTATAAGGAAGCATTCCTTTTCGGCAATGATTTGATGGTGGGTATACAAGATTCGGCACAGAACTCTTACTTGTTTTTGTTTCTTGGTGTATTTAGTTCTGTACGTTTGAATGTTTGTTGGCTTCATTGCGTTGTGCATTTTGTTTTTTTGTATATTTCGTTTCGTATGTTTGGATGTCTGTTGGTTTTACTGCCTTGTGTGTTTTGTTTTTTTGTGTGTTTATTTCGTTTAGCGTTGTTGTTGTTTATTTTGTTTTCCTATTGCTATAATAATGATATAGTCGGGAAAATGAAATAAATTTAAATTTTATAAAATTTTTAATTTTTAAATAAACTATGGTGAAGGGTATATAAGATAAGAATATAGCACTCTTACTTGTTTTTTATAATATTTGAATATCAACTATTTGGTTTACTAACTTTTTCCCTGCATATAAGTGAAATTATTCGAAATATTTTGATAAACGTACTAAAGATTTGTTAGAATAATGAAACAAATCCATTGATAATATAAAATCTTAAACGTAAACAAGAAAAAATATTGATAACAATTTAGTTTATTTAAAAAATCGTAAAAAAGGACCGATAAACTTTATTTACTTTTTAAAACTTTTTTATAGTTTGAAATTGATTTTTTAATTTTTCCAGTAAAAATGTTTATTATCATGTGGGGGATTAAAATGCTAAAATTGACTAACACATTAGCATTTTTACACGGCAATTACTTACCACAATCGCTTACAAGTAATTAGAAAATTTAGTCATTTTCTTTGTCAAGTTCAAATTTAATATTTTTGGTTAATTTTTATGTTGTTAATATTGTATGAAAGTATTTATTGTTGAAATTTTTATTTTTTTAATAAATACTGGAAATATGCCACAATTTTAGGGAGTCACAAATATTGTTTTAGTTAATGATACGGAATAGTGAAATTTAAATAATGAGAAATAAATCTGTAGAAAAATTAGAGAATAACACAATTATGTACATATGTGCAAAGTAAAGTAGAAATATCAGTGATTCAGTAGCAATAAAATAATTAACAACAAGAGTATTTTTTCTTTAATATTTCAAATTGGTTTAGGTTCCATATGTAAATATTGAGCCATATGGGCAATTCCATGAAAAGGTAAACCACGACTGAAAAAATAAAACCCTTATAACTTCTGCATTTTTGAAGATAATTCAACAAAATTTGGTATATGATCTTTTGTAGCACCAAAGACGAAGACTGTTGAAAATTTTTGAAATTGGTCTATTTTTACACCTCGCCGCCATACCAACGGACCCGAAATTATCACTTTTTAGCTCATAATTCTGTTAATTATAATACTATCCCTTCAAAAATCGCCAGATCTAAAATGTTTATAAGACTAAACCTTTATGTCGATTTTAATAACGATTGGATCTCATTTGACCCTAGTTCCATTCAAAGTTTAATTTCAGAAAAACACTTAAACGTCCGTAACTCACCTCTAATCACTAGTATTATGATAAAATTTGGCACAAATAAGTTTTATATGAATTAAAATCACACCCTAGAATTAATCGTATTTAATAGCCCATATGTTAATGAAAAGTTTATGATATTGTGTTATATTCCAGGAAAAACTTACATTGAAAAGTAATAAGTAATAAAACTATTTTTCACTATTTTCACTAGAATATCGAAAAATCATAGAAACCTCAAAAAAGGGTTTATCCTATGATGCAGCTCACTAAATATTTTTGGGAAATGGTATCATAGAATTTATTTATTTTCGGCAGAAATATATTATTTGAGTATGTTACATACATACATAATTGTTTACACTTACCATATATTTAATGAAACATTACAGCACAACGAGAAAAACCAAAAGTAATAGGATAATAAAAAGAATTGCACGACATATCCTACATTACGTTCATCCAAATTAAATATATGTACTAGGAAGTACAGAAAGTAACCTGTTGCTAAAGAAGATGACATACAGCTCAGAATTATTCCATGTAAAGATCTTAGTTCCTTTATTCGCAGATGTAGGTAAGCAACTAATAAAAGACAAGGTATAGATAATAGCATTAGAATGGCAACGACGACAATCTGACTGCGACTTATATGCTCTGCCACCGAAGTAATGCAAACAATAGCGAATGTTATGCCGGATATATTATTTATATCTATGCAATAATTATTATACAGTTCATATGAATCGTTTGCATATAAATCCATTACGAGTAACGAGCCATCCTGAATTACAAAAAACAAATCATCTACATCGTTATATAAGATTGATCTGTAAAATAAAAAAAAAATTATATATATATAATAATAATGAAGTGAAAAGGAATACAATGTCCTAAAAGGAAAACTGGACGTATTTCACATTAATTTTTAATTTAATAGATGGTATATTAAAAAATTTCTCTTAATATTTTAACTTATTATTTTGGAATATTCCACATTGGAATATTCCACATGAAAAAAAAAAAAACATTAACAATTTTAAGTCAAACGCAAATTCAAACAAACAATTAAAATTCAGATTTTTGATCTTAAACATTTAAAAACAATATATGTATGTAGATCTATTAAATATGTGCAATGCACATTGGCATCTTATTATTCGGTAGGTGATATATGAAATCTGTACGAAATATTCCTAAAATCGTCCACGACATTATTGAAAAGTACATATGTATGTATATAAATGAAAAAGTTTTCATTGGCAATTCGGGTATGAGTTGGAGAACAACTCTCGCTTCATCGCCATTATTTTTTTAAGAACGGTCAGGCTTTTTTTTGACTCTGTTTTATGGCTAAACATATGTTTATATGCTAGTGCTAACTTATTTTATTTCATTCTTCACGTAGTGTTGCTATCTTTAATGTGTATACATAAAACTTTTCGTTACATTTGAGGGTGTTTTAAAATGTGGCAAGGCAACGTATGACCAGAAACAAAAAAGAGCGATACAACAAGATTGAATATTTGAATTTGTCCATTATAGTTGAATATTTGCCTCTTTGATGTAGTCCGCAAGCATTTTGAGGACATCTATATCTTTATCTTTGAGGAGATCAAGTAGGTTATTATAATTATTAAAAAAGACGAATTTTGATCTAAGGGGTGTATATTTACTGCAGTCAAAAATTACGTGATTTTCCGATTGGCGTACATGACAGGTGTCGCAGGTATCCGTTTGTTCATTATGAATTAATTTCAAATAGGTTTTACCATATGTATGGCCAGTAAACAGACGATTTATAATTTTTATATATTTACTATCCAGATTTGAAGACTCAAACCAAAATTTTTTTGGTAATTTTGGAAAAATTTTAAAGAACCAATTTCCCTTTGACTGGGATGACTGAGAATATTCTTGTCTGCAAGCATCCTTAGGGGATATATGATTGTCAAACCATCCGTTATAGCAAGTTTTGCAAGGCTATCAGCTTTTTCGTTGAAATCCAACCCAATGTGGGATGGGCACCAACTGAAAACAATGGATTCAATATGCGAATTTTGAATTAATAGAAAAATTTTTGAAATTAAAAAGTTACCATCCAAATGTTTATTTAAAAGAACACAAGCATTTTTGCTATCAGTAAAAATTAAAGCTTTTGATATACCTTCATCGACGATTAATACAATTACCTTCAGAATTGCGTATAATTCTCCTGTTAGAGAGGAAACTTTTGACTCAAAACGGAAAAGTGCAGTATTTTCAGATGAAACGTTATAGACTGCCATAGCAGTAGTGGTGTGAGTTATCGAAGCATCAGTGACATAGATGGCATAGCCCTCTCCGCTATATGCATTCAAGGCCTCAAGATAAAACGGGCGGAATTGGTCCAAATTAGCAGACTGTTTACCAAAAGGGGAGATTTTAATTTTCACCTCAATTTGAGCCGGCCGGGGACAATTTTGCAAAATGCCAATAGTATCAAATATATCCCTGAATTTGTGGTACGTCGTAGACAGGCTGGATTTCATGGTGTAGTTATTGGTGATCTTATCATAGGTGTCCTTCCTATAGATTTTCAACTTGATGAGTTCTTTGGCAGTGAGATACAAAGCCCGTTTATCTGGCGGTAATTGGATCGATAACGCATAAATAGACTGTACAGGAGTTGAGGGAGTGAGTCCAAGTGACCTTCTCAATAGGTTATTTTGGAAAGACGTTAATTTTTTATTAATATAAGAAGGTGAGTTAGATGTCGTGGTACGAGCATATTCAGCCTTCGAGAAAACTAGACTTTTAGAGAGATTCAGAGCTATCTTAGGGTTTATACCAGCTTTAATGGGAGTTAACATTTTAATGGCATTTATAGCAGCCTTGATTTAATTATTATGTCATCATAATGTTCTTTAACTGTCAAACTTTTATTAAGGTATCGGCCTAAAAAGTAAAATCACTTGACGTTTTCAATAAGATTTCCATCTATAGAAATTTTTACCTCCTTACGAGATCCTTTAGCCAGGTACATAACTTTTGTTTTTTTCCAAATTAATAGTGAGGTTGAGCAAAAGAGCATTTTCCTTGAATTTTACCAATTTCCGTTGAAGATTGTTGACCGCAGTGTCAAAACATGGATTAGAAGATATGATTATAAAATCATCAGCAAATTGAAAGATTTGGGTCTCAGCGTCCTGTAGGTTGTGAAGATGCATCGTATATATATTAAATAGAGTAGGGCTGAGGCAGCTACCTTGTGGTAGGCCGTTTGAGACTTCCACGTCCTCATTCCCCATGGTGAGTATTCTTCTTTTTAGAAAGTTAAGTATCCACAAGGTAATATGATCCGGACAGTTTATATTCTTCAAAATATTATAGAGTTTGGATAGGTTAACGCAATCATAAGCCTTCGAAATGTCGAGCGAAACCAAGACAACTTTTTCATTTCTTTCTTTAGCACAACCAATAAAATGTATAATTTCATTTATGCATGAACTCGCAGAGAAATGTTTTCTGTAAGCAAAAGAACGATCAGGGAGAATTTTAGCTGCATCCAGAAATCCGTAAGTCTGGTTTTTACCATAAGATTTATAATTTTTTCAAAGACAGATATTAGGGCGATAGGTCTGAAATTGGTATAAATCTCCAGATCCTTATTCCTTTTAGGAATTGGAATAATTTTAATCCTCCTCCACGCATCTCTAAAAGTTAGTGATTTCCAATTTTCATTTATAGCTACTAATAGGTTTTTAATAGAATGAGGTTGTAGCGATCTTACCATTTCATACGTGACCATGTCAAAACCAGCAGCCGAGGGTTTAGATTTTGTCTTAAGTACCAGAGTCAATTCATCCATAGAGAAAGGTTCAACAAACGATGAACTATCCATTTGGGGAAGGGATAAAGTGTCATCACTAATTACTTGGTCCTTGAGATGAGTTAGATAGAGCCTGTTATTGTCAGGATTCCACTTATTTCGCAGATTTTCCTGTCCAGCATTTTTGCAGTTATTAACAAAACGAAAAAGAAGTTTTGGGTTTGGGTTGGCATTTAGATCATTTATTCTGCCGGTAAACGAATCGTTTTTGGCTTTTCTGATGGAGATTTTAAAGTTTTTGATGGCTTCAATAAGAAGTAGAGAATTTTCCATGGACTTGTATTTGTTGAAACGTTTCTGAGCAGCGATTTTTATTCTATGAAGTCTTGTCAGTGAAGGATTCCACCATGCTTTGGGAGTGTGTTTATCTCCAAGTAAATTATATGAGGATAACTTGAGAGCATTGCTAAAGTTGTCCTCGATATCATCAAAATCTGGTTGAATAAGAGTGTTAGATATGGTGTTAAGTAATTTTCTCTTCGAAATGAACTTAGTACCTTTGCCTCGAATCGACTCGATTTTAACCATAACCGGAAAATGATGGCTGCCACCAATAACCGCTTGATGAGCATTCCATTCGATAGATAACATAGAATTAGTAAAAGTTAGATCCAGAAATGATCCCTGACATGCCGGTCAGGCTTTTTACGGAGTTGCATATCACTCGTACTTTTGTGATGCATTACTTTGTGTAACTGTACATTGTCAGCCTTATGCTGTCGAATTGAGGTTATATTTTGACTTAAAGACCCTGATGGGGACCATTAAAACTCAACAGTTTTTACCACGTGCATCGATTCTGTAACTCTCGCATCGAGAAATTTCTTGCATGAAACATTGAAATTGAAGAATAAACAATGTGAATTGAAACAAAATATCATTTCTCACATGAAAGTGTTTATGTAAATAATTTTTGTGAGATATGTCAATTTGTGAGTAAAACAGTTTTTGTAAGCAAATTTTGTGAGAAGTTTCTCGCATGAACAGTCAAATGAACTTACATTTTAAAACGGTGCGGAAAGTATTTTTTTAATTTTTAATTTAATTTATTTTCATATTAAACCTAGCCTGGCCATAATCGGTTATACCCCATTTACACATACACGAAATCTAGTACTTATGAGATTTCGAGCCAAATCTAGATGATTTTAACTAGATTTCCCATACAAAACAAAATCTACTTCGTAAATAGATTTCGTTAAAACCTACTCAAAATCTAATAGTTTTTAATGATGCAACTCTGTTTTCTCCTAAATAATACTAAAAAATACACAAGAAAAAAGAGAAAAACAAAACAAACAAAAAAAATTAAAATGTCGACAAAATTTTTTTAAATTGAAAAACTTGAATGAAAAGTTCATCTAATATTAAAGGTAATGTTATATTTAAATATTTATTTTTTATTATAAATAAAATTTTAATAAATATCCCATTTTTCCTTCTTATTTTTCATATCACACACTTTTTCGAGAAATATTAGAAAAAATTAAATCTTCCTAAATGTCAAGAAGAGTAAGTGTAAACGGTCTAGATTTGCAAATAGATTTTAATTGAAATCTACTAGATTTCGTGTATGTGTAAATGGGGTATGACAAATTTCTACTTAAATAATAGGTATACATAAAAAATTAAGAAAAAATAAAGTTTAAATTAAACTTTATTTCTATGAAATAATGAAAAAGTAATGTTGTTTTTATAATTAGTTAAGATTAAATTTAATTTTGTTAACTAATGTTTTGAAAATAGGAAGAATTTCGGATATACAGAATTAAAAGCTTAAAAAGTTAGTGGTCATAAATTTTGTGGGATAAATTGTTCAAAAATTAAATCAAAATTCGAAACAAAATCCAACACAGTTTAGAGAAACTTTGAAAAACTCTCTCTAGACCCTACATCGGCAGACAGTAAAAAATAAGTTCTCTTACTGGTTTTTATCGTTTTTTATACATGTGTAAGCATACATGCGTGTGAAATTAAGAGTGCAAGAAAGCCCTTAACAAAGCTCTTTGCCGATCAGGGCTCTAGACTCACTTTGCTAAATAAAACTTTATCTATGTACATAAACTTAACTTAATATTTTAAAGAAAGTTGTCTCTAGACAATTCATTGTAAAGAAAATAATTTTAAGAGACTTTTCCAAAAAGCTTACATCTAGAGAAACTTTAATAAAAAAACTCTCTTTAAACTTTTGTAAAGATAACTAACTCATTAGAGACTTTTCTAAAGATAATTCTCTTAAGAACTTATCTAAAGATACTTTATTAAAGAAAATTCTCTCTAAATTTAAAAAAATACTCTCTCTGGATCAACTTTTCTAATGAAAATGCTCTCTATAGAAATGTATCTAAATGAAATTTTCTAAAGAAAAAGTATCTTTAGAAAGAGAAACATTTCTAAAGAAAGATATCTCCCAATTTTTGAACCAATTGTTATTCAAATAATTTTATATAAAATCTTCTAGAAAACTTATATATATATATAATTTCTTCATTTTTTGTTTATTTAGCAGGTTACCAAGTATTAATTTACTTATCACGCTCATGAAAAAAAATTTTGTTATCTTCTATTCGTATACAAAAACCAACAAAAATAAAAGTTTGCTTTATTCATTCTTGCATGATACTATTAGCAAAGTTTTGTATTTTCGTACAAAATTCAGATAATATAAAGTTTTATTTTGCACCAGCGCAAAGTGTCCGATTTTGCAATTTTAATGAGACTAAACTCTGCATTTTGAAATTATTAAACATAAAGCTATGAAAACGGGTAAAATTAGTACTTTTTTATATAATTTTAATTTTTTTCTATACTATAACCCTATATAAATCGACTTTCGAATAATCGAACAATCGAATTTTTGTCGAAAAAAGTCGAAGTCGACTATTTTGTTCCAAAAAAGTCGATAACTCGACTATGGTCTGTGAAAAAGTCGAAAAGTCGACTTTGTTAATAAAAGTCGAAAAAAGTCGATAAGTCGAAGAAAGTAGAAAAGTCGTAAAAAATCGAAAAAAGTCGAAAAAAGTCGGAAAAGTCGAAAACACAAAAATTTTAGAAACAAGTCAAAAATAGTCGAAAATCTTAAAAAAAGTGGAAAAAAAGTCAAAAACTCTAAAATAGTCGGAAAAACTCGAAAAAAGTCAAAAAATAGTCGAAAATAGTCAAAAAGTCGAAAAGTCGAAAAAATCGAAAAGTCGGAAAAAGTCGAAAAACGTCGGAAAAAGTCGAAAAGTCTACTATTTATATAATACTTATAGTCGAAAGGTCTAAAAGTCGACTTTTAATTAAATAAAAAAAGTCATAAAATCGACTTTTTATAAAATGCAAAAAGTCGAGAAGTCGAAAAGTCGACTTTTAACTAAATGCAAAAAGTAGAAAAGTCGACTTTTCGTTTCAACTATAGAACCCTAATTCCAGGGTACACTAAACAGGTATATGCATCACTACAACAATACAAAAACAACAAGTATTTTGTTTTTGTACATGTATGAGCTCAATGTCAAACTCAAATGATTGAAATAAAAACAAAAAAAAAACAATATTTTGACGTTTGTTTTGAAATATGAAAAACATTTGTTTTAATAAAACGAAAAATAATGCATTAAGCATTAAGTTCATATAATTATTTGTAAATCCTGATGCCGTAGGCAATTTTTGTGCCAATTAGAGATTCTGTACACCTCAATCTTTATTACTGGACAAAGAAATAGCGAAGTCAAATTTTAGTTCAAACCTTGAAGACCATTTTTTGTATTTCAATGAATTTCATAAATTACAAATGTAATATTAATGTCTTGTTTGTAATTTGTAACAATCTATATATATAACAAGTAAGAGTGCTATATTTGGCTGTGCCGAATCTTATATACCCTTCACCATAGTGTATTTAGAAAATATAAATTTTATAAAATTTAAATTTATGTACCTATTTAATTTTCTCGATTATATCATTATTATAGCAATAGCAAAACAAAATGAACAACAACAACGCTAAACGGAATAAACACTCAAAAAACAAAATACACAAGGCAGTAAAACCAACAAACGAAACTGTACACCAACAAACAAAAACAATATACACAAGGCAATGAAACACACAGCCATCCAAACATACAAAACTGAATACACCAAGAAACAAAAACAATATACACATGCCAATCAAACACACAGCCATCCAAACATGTGAAACGAAATACTCAATGAATAAGCAGTGTTGTTGTTGCTTAATAATCAAAGCATGAAAAAATTGTCTTTTTTAATGAAATTTTCAGAGGTTGTCTCGGATTTTTGCTCATATCTCCGTCATTTATGGTCCGATTTTGCTGATTTTAAATAGCGATCTTCTCGAAAGCATGTCTAACAGAATTATTGAAGATTCGGATCTCGCCGATATCTGGGCTCCTCTAAAAACTGATTTCAACAGACAGACAGACGGACATGGCTTAATCGACTCCGCTATCTATAAGGATCCAGAATATATATACTTTATAGGGTCGGAAAATTATATTATAGAAATTACAAACGGAATGACAAACTTATATATACTCTTCTCACGAAGGTGAAGGGTATAAAAATGAAAGTGTGTCTATATGTATGTATCTATATATATAAAAATGAAAGTGTGTTTGTATGTATGTATGTATGTATGTATGTATGTATGTATGTATGTATGTATGTATGTATGTATGTATGTATGTATGTATGTATGTATGTATGTATGTATGTATGTATGTATGTATGTATGTATGTATGTATGTATGTATGTATGTATGTATGTATGTATGTATGTATGTATGTATGTATGTATGTATGTATGTATGTATGTATGTATGTATGTATGTATGTATGTATGTATGTATGTATGTATGTATGTATGTATGTATGTATGTATGTATGTATGTATGTATGTATGTATGTATGTATGTATGTATGTATGTATGTATGTATGTATGTATGTACTTTTATGTACTTTTTATGTTGAAATTTCATGTGGGCGACGTGCCACGCCCATATTAAGAAAATATTAAATTAGTATATCTGAGATAATATAATAGTTAGAGTCTTCAAATTTTGTCGGAGCAACCTTAGTATCAATATAATTATTTAAGACAAACAGTGGGCGGATTAGCATTAGGGGGCGTAGCACGTCCTATATAAATTAAATACAGAAATTCGTTTATCTTGGAAACTATTATAGTTAAAATATTAAAAATTTGCACGAGTAACTTTAACATCCATGTAAACATTTTGGGAAATAAATTGGCGGACTACCCATATTAATAAAATACAAAAATTGGTTTATCTGGGAAACTAATAGAGCTAGAATCTTCAAATTCTACATGAAGATCTTTGACATTAATGTGAACATTTAGAGAATAACGGGTGGACTTTCAATGGCGTCTTGGCACCCCCTATATGAATTAAATACAAAATTTCGTATATCTGGGAAAATATTAGATTATTTTTTTACTTTGTCATCGATTACATTAAAATCTTAATTAACGTTCGGAAAAAATGCATCTCAGGAAAACATTACAATTAGAATCTTCAAAATTATTAAGAAGATTTTTTATTTATATTGCTTTTAGGGTAGCAAAGCACACTGGGTATAGCTAGTTCTTTATATAAAGAAAATAAATGAATGTAATAAATAAGGGAATATGTAAATATTAAATAATAGGAGACCAATTGTTGTTAGGAAACCAATTCTTGTTGTTGGGACGCCAACTGTTGTTGGTAGGAGACCAATTGTTGTTGAGAGACCAATTGTTGTTGAGATACCAATTATTGTTGTTAGGAAACCAATTCTTGTTGTTGGGAGGTCAATTGTTGTTGGTAGGAGCCAATTGTTGTTGTTAGGAGACCAAGTTTTGTTGGTTGGAGACCAATTATTATTGGTAGGAGACCAATTGTTGGTAGGAGACGAATTCTTGTTGTTAGGAGACCAATTGTTGTTGTTAAGAGGCCAACTTTTGTTGCTAGGGGGCCAATTGTTGTTGAGAGACCAATTATTTTTCTAAGGACACCAATTGCTGTTGGTAGGAGCCAATTATTGTTGTTAGGAGACCAGTTGTTGTTGTTAGGAGACCAAGTTTTGTTGGTAGGAGACCAATTGTTGTTAGGAGACCAATTGTTGTTAGGAGACCAATTGTTGTTGAGAGACCAATTATTGTTGTTAGGAGATCAAGTTTTGTTGTTGGGAGGCCAATTGTTGTTTGTAGGAGCCGATTGTTGTTAGAATACCAATTGTTATTGTTAAGAGACCAATTGTTGTTGTTAGGAGACCAAGTTTTGTTGGTAGGAGACCAATTGACCAGTGTGTTGGTAGGAGACCAATTGCTGTTGGTAGGAGACTAATTGTTGGTTGAATGTCAAAAATGCACATATAAACACTAAGTAGAGGTATCAAGCCCACTACTATATTTTGTTCTTTTCTTTCTGTTCCTTTTTAGGAACTTACCCTTGTTCTATAATTGGAGATGGAATTTTTGGCTCCGCATTTGGCATTAGCAACAGCTTATTATGTGGGAAGCATGAAAATGGTCCACACATATACGGGTGCTAGGATATAATGTTTTTTGGCATATATCTGCCCACTTCAATCGCCTTTCCTCGTCTTTGGGAACGTTAAAAAACGTCCCGTTTCCAGGCTTTACCTTTTTTTACAAAGGCAACAGGCAACAATTATTTCAAATTTATCACCTTGGCCGCAAATATATTTATTATATATGTATATGTTTTTTATATAAATTTGTTTGCACAATTTAAAATTTTTAAGGTTTAGATTTTTTAAAATCCAAATTTATTTATTATAACTGTCACTTCAAATAGACAAAAACAACTTTGACAGAGAAGCTATGCTACTTACGTATACAAAAAATAATCAGCTGTTCGATTGCATATACCTGTTTATTTTATCATGCCTAATTTTAACGTGGAAACTAGGGATGCCAATCCCGAAAATCCCGGGATTTGCAAAATAAATCCCGTGATTTTTTCGGGATTAGGATATCCCGAATCCCGGGATTTTTTCGGGATTAGGATATCCCGAATCCCGGGATTTTTCAAAATGAATGCCGGGATTTATTACTAAATTCTTTTTTGAGCCATAATTCGCTTGAAAATTACGATCTTAGTTTATTTTTGACTTATGCAGAACAAAATTCAGCACAGCATTTTGCATCTTTTTTTTTTAAATGGTATAATACCATTCATTGCGTCGTAGACCCAAAAAGTATACACATTCTTTGTCTATAGTAGGCTCATTCTATTTAAGACGCAAATTTGGACCAAAATTAACACAAGAAATCCTAAAAGGACCTCCTCTAAAATTCAATTTGATGCCAATATTAATATCAATACATTACAATCAGCTATTTGATGAAATTCATTTTTAAAATAGATTTAAATCTACAAAAATTTCTGCGGCTTTTCATACAAATTATCATATTTTTATACCCTTCATCTTCGTGAGAAGGGTATATATGTATAAGTTTGTCATTCCGTTTGTAATTTCCAAAATATAATTTTTTTAAATTGATTCTCTTAAATGGAAAGAAAGAAAAATAATAAACCATTCCTCGATCGAAATTCATCATACCTTTTCAAATCGTTCGAATTCCATCACATACCGGTATATTTTTATTTCGGCACAGTCAAATATAAAATTTATTTTTTAAATTATATCTAGAAGGTTTTGCATTTCAAGCTTTCTACAAATCTGAGTGATAACTTTAAAGGTAAATTAAATTGTTCTGAATGTAGATAACATTTTCCAAAGAAAAGGTTCATTTATGATCTAAATTGATATTCGAAGGATTGAACGTTATATTTATTATACCCTACATCACTACAGTGGGGAGGGTATTATACATTTGTGCTGATGTTTGTAACGCATAAAAATATTTGTCCTACACCCACCTTAAAGTATACCGATCGACTCAGAACATACATGGGCACACTGCAGTATAATTTTACTGCATTACACATCTCAGTAATCAGTAAATTTTTACTGGTTACTGTATATCTTTACTGGTTACTGAAAACATTTTCAGTATTCAGTAAATTTTTACTGATTACTGAAAAAATTGCAGTATTCAGTAAAATTTTACAGGTAACCCCCCTAATACAAAGTTATTTGTGGGGGGATTCGGTTGGAATACATTGTTTAAATGTTCAGCGAATACTATGGCCTTATCCTTTGGACTTCGGGCCCAAGTGCCATCAGATTTTCTTAACGGACTTTATCCCTCTACCGGTGTCTTAATATTTTTAGCTGCCTTCCAAAGGGAGAAATTTGTGTTCTTAGTATTGGTTAAACTTTTAATATAGTTTCTATTTCTGCGATCCTCTTCCGCATGAAGGGCTCTTTTTAGTCTTGAAAAAATAAGAGATGGCAAAATCTATTAGATCAGGAATCTTTCTAGGATCAGAAGGCCAATAAGTTGGCTGGCCAGGGGATATAAAATCCAAGTGGTTTCTTCGATCAACTAGAGTTCTGTAAAGCTCTCTGCTTTTGGGATTCATTAATCTGGAACCCCAGTATGTGTGCTTAGCATTGTAGCCGCCGCATGCCAGGAAACGATCTCCTAGGGTATTAAAATACTCTTCAAACATTTCCTTAGTCACGGAAAATCTTGGAGGGCAATATACTGAGCTTAGGGTTAAACCAACAACTCCGCATTCTAATCGGATGTTGCCTGCAAATAATTTTTGGAGAATTTATCTATGGTATAGTGTTTTATTATATTTCTAATTAGAATGCCAGTACCACCATGTGCCTTACCATCAGGATGATTAGGATGATTAGTGAAGTGAAATGTGTAACCTGAAATATAAAAATTGTATCTATTTGTTAAATGAGTCTCAGAAATTAATAATACATCTATACTGTTGACGTGGATAAAATGGGATACCTCAGCTTTATGCTGGTTCAAGCCATTTGCGTTCCAGAAACATATTTTCAAATAACTAATTTTTTTGTTAAGAGTATTTGAATCATTTGATTCTGGGCTCTCAAAAGCTCTTGTATGGTATTCTGCATGGATGTCATGAAGTTAGACATGTTTTGATTAAGAGAGGTTATATTTTGTGTAAGTGTATTTAGTAAATTTTCAAACCCTCCCGTATTTTGGGGGACAATAGGCTTTTTGTTTTCAGACTTCAGTATGTTAGCATATGAGACGGTTTTAGACTGCACGCGAATATCTTGGTTAACTTTTTTGTCTTTCAAATTTGTTTCTGTAGAAGGTATATTTTGAGTTGGAACTCCAGAAATTAGCGCATAGGAACCATAGTTCAGATATACTGGTTCGACTATTTCGCCTCTTAACAAATTTTTTCTCTCTCTTAATCTTTTCAACAATGCTTTGTAAACTGGGCATCCACGATAGTTTGCAGAGTGGCCGCCTCCACAGTTTCCGCATTTTCTATTGAGACCTTTTTTTATGACATCACATTCAGTTGAAGAATGTAGGTCTCCGCATGCAACGCATACAGTACGCAATGTGGAATAGTTCTTCGTGTGACCTGACAATTTCCACATTGTACAGGTGTATTGCGTTTTAAGGGTTCCTCAACAGTTACCCTGCGATTCAACAAGTATCGTAGAGAGTAAATTGGGTGAATTTCATTGCCTTTTAGTTTTTTATTATCAGGCTCCAGCTCGACTCGAAAAAGCGGTTGGGGAACCTTATCTCTATTAAAGATATTGACTACACTTCGTGAACTATATCCCTTTTCTTTTAGGGCCTCCTTGATTTCGTTTGGCTCTACACTGGACTCTATATCTTTGATGACCACTATCAAGCCTTTACTACTTTTCAGCTGATAGGTGTAAAAGTTTCTTTTGTTATCATTTAGATATTGAGAGATTTTTCTGTAATTATCCTCAGTGTATATAACTATTTTAGTTTCTTCCACTCCTCCCTTTCTTATGGGAACAATGTGGAAATTATTTTGTTTTAAATTTTATCAATAAGTGATTTCACTAGAGTATTTGAACTAGGTTCGCGAAGGAATATAGGAGGTGGTTTCAATGATTTTTGGCTAGTATTAGAATTACTGCTCTGATCATTATTTTCTTCACTTAGGAGGGCAAAACGATTTTTTATTTATTTATTTATTTATAGCCTATAGAATATAATCCTTACAGGCAATTAACAATTAGTAATAATAATCAAATATACAATAATAGAAAACATTTAAAAAAATTATGAATTTAGAAAAGTAATTATGTTGTTTTTAACTGTATTACTACTTAAAGAAAAATCAATCAGCATGTAAAATTTATTAAATTCAATACACATTCTTCTCACTTGGCGTTCGCTTTAAAAAATTTCACCGATAAGGGAACAAAATGACGTGATGGACGACGAGGTACATTAAATGAAATATTTTGGATTAGAAAACCGCAACTTACATTCCCATTGATTATGTTGAAAATAAATGATATATTTAACATTGATCTTCGGCTCTTAAGGGTTGGAAGTTTAATCAACGCCAGCCTAGCAGAATATGAGGGAAGATTTATTGGGTTGAAGTTCAATCCACGAAGACAAAAGAGCAGGAACTGCTTTTGTACAGATTCAATAACGTCTGAATATTTTTTATATATAGGGCCATATTACAGATCCGTATTCTAGGATAGGCCTTACAAGGGATGTGTAAAGAGATTTAGTGGCATAAGGATCGTTGAACTCTTTATCCCACCGTTTTATAAATCCTAGTACACCCCTGGCTTTATTTGCTATCATTGTAATGTGTGATATAAAATTTAACTTGGAGTCCAGTAAAATACCCAGATCTAAAAAATTATCGACCATTTCAAGCTGATGTAAATCAAAGACATAGTAAGCCGGTATTGGATTCTTTCTAACAAATCGCATATATTTGCACTTTTTTAGGTTCAATTCCATAAGATTTACTTTACACCAAATATAAAACGAATTTAAATCATCTTGAAGGATCTGCTGGTCAAGAACTTCGCGATAACTTAAAATTATTTTAACGTCGTCCGCATACATTAAGACTTATGATCCATGAATAACTTGGGGAAGGTCATTTATAAACAACGAAAAAAGTAGGGGACCAAGGTGGCTGCCCTGTGGTACCCCAGATGATACATCTATATTTCTGGAACAAGTATTTTTAGAAAGTACAGCTTGTTTTCTATTTGTTAAATAAGAGAAAATCCACTTTAGAGTACTTTCGGAAAACCTCAATAAACAAAGTTTCTTTCTCAAAAGCAAATGGTTACTTTATCAAAAGCTTTGCTGAAGTCAGTATATATTACATCTGTTTGGTGCTGCTGAAGAAATCCACTAAAAATTATGGATGTTAGATGAAGAAGATTTGTTATAGTTGAACATCTTTTCTGAAATCCATGTTGATACGGGGATATTAAATTTGAGACTTGATAGCATAATTGTTCAGTAATGATCTTTTCGAATAATTTGGGTATTATGCTTAATTTAGCAATTCCACGATAACTTAAAATATCCGATTTATTTCCTGGTTTAAATAATGGGACAATAAAAGAATCCTTCCAAACGCTGGGAAAATTACCACTCTTCAATGATTTATTAAACAAATACGTAAGAGGAATAGCAATATTGTCAGCACAGTTAATTAAAATACTGCTAGGGATTTTATCAGGTCCAAAATTATGCGAAAATTTTAGTTTCCTTAATTCCTTAATTAAATTAGAAACATCGATCAATTGTGTATAAACTGTTTTTTTTTGAAGTTATAGTATATGGATAGTCAGCAGAATCATTATAGGTTACATTAGAATAAGTTGTTGAGAAAAAATCCGCAAATAGGTTGCTTATAACTACTTCATCACTAGATTCATTTTGTTGAAACTTCATAGATAAGGGGAAGCCAGTTGATTGTCTTTTGGAATTGACAAATTTGAAAAACGATTTAGGATTACGTTTAAAATTATATTTCACTTTGTTTATATAATTATTGTAACATGATTTATTGAGCAGAGTATATTCAGCTCGACAAACAGAGTACTTGAGGTAATAATGATGAGAACCAGTTTGTTTAAATTTTTAATAGAATTTGTTCTTCCTATTTTTTGCTTGAACCAGCTGTTTATTATTCCATGGTGGACCAGATAGCTTTGTAAAACTTTGTTTTGGAACACATAAATCCAAGAATGAATTTAATTTATTGTAAAAGGCTTCAGTCACTTGCTCAACATCTGTATAGTACGTAAATATATTATACCAGTTTGTTCCAATAAGGAGCTAATTCAACATGTAATCGGTGCGAGCGAATGCAAAAACTTTTTTACTTTCACAAGACGAAGTCGAGAAAGATTTATATGTTATTGACGTTCTTAGCTCAATTGTAGGATGGTAGAAATCTTCTGGAGTTGTAATTGGGGATGAACGTTTAATAAAGGAACTAGTCACATCGTTTACGAATATTAAGACTAACATTTTTGAATATTCATTAGTAATGCCATTAATTTGAGTCATATAATATGTTAAAAAATTCTTCAAAGTTCGAATTCAGCTTTGTTTGGACAAAATATTTTTCATCTGGTAAATAATTCTAAGTGACAGATGGAAGATTAAAATCTCCAAAAACAAAAATAGCATCATTATTTCGAAGGGAGCGGGCAATACAATTGATAACTTCGGCATGTTTAATGTATGTTATTTGTGGAGAAGATGGCAGAATGTAGGAACATGTAACATGTATTTTATGTCCATTTATTTTTACTAAAACTGATATAAATTCTATATCTTGTGGGTATTCCAGATTTACAAGTTCAGATGGAAAATTACGAGAAACTGCAATCAGGACTCCACCGCCTGTGGACTTGCCGCCACGATCACGACGATAAATACTGAATTTGTTACATAGTATTTCAGAATTTAAAAAATTCTCATTGAGCCATGTTTCTGTTAATACTAAAATATGTTGATCAATGTTAAAACTTTCTATATATAAAGATGACAGCTTTGTTCTTAAACCACGAACATTTTGATAAACGATAGACATGAAGTCATTAGTTAGATTTAGTTTTTTGGAGAAACAAACTCACGTTGTGGAAGAGTCGCTATATTTTGTGGTCTGGGTCTGTATATATATTCACGAACAAGTGTATTAATTGGCCAGAAGTTCGGATCAACCAAGGTTTCAAAAATATCAATGGGAACAGTAATTTTAAATGATGAGATAGATCTGGGTTGCGGAAAGTTAAACTTTTGTATTGAAATATCAGCATCATATCCAATTGCAATTTTAACGTAGTAATCAACAGCTTCAGTGGTAGTATCATTTGCAAGACGGGAAACAAATATAGTTTTTTTTAGGAGGTACGGCTCGTAGAGGAATATGAACGTTTTCATTATTCAACACTTGTGGAGGATTATAAGCAATATTAGAGTTTACATTAACAAGGGATTGTCATTTATCTTTTGCTTCTTTAGGGTATTTTCTACCTTTTGGGGGCTTAAGTTTCTTTTATTTATATTAAAATATCTAAGCATACCTGGCTTTTTTTTACTCTTCTCATTTACAGCTTTTGGGATGGCACCCTTTGATGTATCATTATTGTTACTTAAGCTACGTTCACACCTGAAAAATATTTGGTTCAAATATTTGTAATAAAATATTTTTGAAGTTGCGTCAAACAAACGCAATATTTATTTCATGTTCAGAGTTGAACAAATATTTGGTGGTATTGTTTTATCAAACAGTGCAAAAATAATTTGGTTCAAACACACACATGTTTTACAGCCACAGTATATCGCATATTTTCATGCATGAAAAAAACAATTTATCAATTTGTTTTAATTTTAACTATTTTTATTATGTTTAAAATTAAATTTATATAATATTAATATATAACACGATTGAAAAAATCTGAACATAAAATATTTCATGTTAACAAACAGCAATGCGGATGATTTTCATAAAACAAATTGATTTGCTGCTAAATAAATATTTTCTCATTGTTTCATCAATGTGAACTAAAGACGTGCACAGTTACAACTGTTTGCACAAGTTTTGTAGTGTCTACTACTGTGAGTGCGTATTGATGAGTAGTTCTGGTACAAGTTGATATTGTTATTTTTTCAAACATAGGTAGTGTGCAGTGTTGCCACAACAAAATTTTTTTTCTAACCAAAATTCGAATAAAAAATAACCAAATTAAGAAAAAAGTAAACAAAATTATTTTTATTTGTTTCATGTTTACATTTGGACATTAAAATAACAAATTCATTTTCTAAAGTGGAACTTGTAACTATGTTAAATTTCGTCGCTAAACTGGTATTATGAAGACAGTTATGAGCGTTAATGTAATTTTCTGTACGGGATCTTATATGAGACGTATGGTCAATTATGGACCAATTCTCATAAAATCTGACAGAGATATTTTAGTTCCTTTAAAACTTGATTATGTTGAATTGTGTTGCTATATTGCAGTACATTATGAGCTTTAAAGTCATTTTCTGAGGAGACTTTTTATGAGGGATAGAGTCAATTATATACCGATCCTCATAAACTTTGACAAATACATTTCCAATAAAACTTTTTTATATTGAATTTCAATAGCGAATACATGCTTTTTTAAGCAATATAGTAATTTTTTGAATAGGGCATAATATGGGGGCTAGGTGAAATCGTTGACCGATATTTCGCATTTTCAATACCAAGCAAACTGGGTCAACTAAAAAAATGTTGGCAAAATATTTAAGTTTTCTATCTTGTTTCTTTTCGACTCTAACGTGTTTTCAACAATAAATATATATCTCTTCGCGGAAAAAAATAGCTGAGTTTTTAACGCGTTTTAGCGCAATTAAAAAATACTCCACATTTGACTTTTTGGAAAACAATTTTAAATTAAAAAATTCTTCCCATTTTATGTACAGATTTTAAGATTTCGTTCGAAATTTGGGCTTAAGGGGTATATTTGACCAAATTATAATACCATGTAGCGGATGTTAGCATTACATTCATAACTTCAGCAATATTTGTAAACGTAATGTATCCAAATTATCCAACAAATTGACCAAAATTTAGAATTTAAGAATTTAAAATAAAAACTAGTATACAACATCATCTAGAAAATGTAAATAAAGAACTAAAAGTCATGGTGAGATAGTAGAAGTCAAAGGTCATGAGTATCAAATCTTTGCATATATATCGCGATTATTGTTCGTCGTACGGGTTTAGATGTTATTACAAGTTTTGTATATAATACAATTTCATTTTCCTTAGCTGTGTTACTTAAAAATATCAGTTGATTAATACTTTAAAGATATTGTGATACTATTCTTGCACCAATTAGCAGAAAATACTTTATTAATTCTTATTAAATCATTTATATTAGAATTTCGACAAATTGCAAAATATGCAAAATTTCAGATAGGTATAGAAGTCGCAATTATATTTAAAATTTTTAATTTAATTTGGAGGACATAATCTACTAAGTAGTTCTTTACATAAAAATTTCCAATAGAAATATTAACGGAAAAACAAAATCAAATCAGTTGCTGATCAGCACTTGTCGAAGCAAGGTCTGTGCGCGACGTTTTTAAAATACACACAGAAATACAGCAACAAAATTTTGAGAAAGCCGAATTAATGTAGGAGAACATGAGAGAACAGTTGATAGTTTTTTATATATAGACTTTGATATACGCTGGCTGTCAAAATCTATAATAAATATTTGACAGTTAGCATATACTTATAGTTTGTAGTCGTTTTATTAGTATACCTTTATTTTAAATTAAATTCTGTTCTCTGCTGCTTTACCAACACAAATAAAACTATGGTAGTCTATGGTAGTATCTGTTTGAGCATCTCTGATTTACATAGTTGGTTTAAAGCTAGAGATAAAAGAAGTTTTTTTTAATTTTATTTTGAGAATAAATGCAAACAGCATTTAGTTCAATTGTTTGCAAAAAATAACCAAAACGAGAAAATAATTCACATGTACACATGCAAAACAAAAATAAACAATTTTGGTTAATAATAATCAAAGTGGCAACACTGGTAGTGTGAGTGAGTACAAAGAGAATAGGAGTAACATACTTGTTTTGCTATACTTTTGACAAACAAATAAAATAGATAATGATGGTTGTTCAACTAATAACTTATTGTATTCTGCAAGCGCATAAAAACACAATTGTTTAGAAGCATTTTTTTATTATTTTAAAATATATATTCGGTATCTCGTGATCTATAGGAGATATCGTAGAAAAATTTAACATAGTTAGAGCTGAGGTGTTTGCGTATCTACTTACAATCTGTAGACTCCGTAGGTCCAATGGAGTCCAGTGGTAAGGCCCTTAAAATTGATCACATCGACTCAATTTTTTTAAAATCAATAAAAATGCATTTATGATCCGAATTAAAAAAAAAAACATTTTAATGGAAAAATAAAAAACCAAACTTTTGAAAGGGTCTAATTGAAAATCCCGATCTTAGTACAATTTGCTAAAAAACAAGTTTTTAAATTTTGTCAAAATTCATCTCAAATATTCCCTAAATTGTAAAATTTGTAAGAATATTTTTGGTCCACAAAAAGACTTTTATTTAGGACACAAAGATTTTGAATTTTTTCGAAATATGTAAAAATTATCGTAATTTTAAAAAAAGTTCACAAAAATATTTAGCGTTCACTACGACAATACACATCATTTGAGACTTGTGCCCACTTTAAATCACAAAAAGCTGTTTCTCGTTACACTTTTCTTTAGGTCAGATATTAGGATTGGACTTTTTTGAGATTTTTTGAGAGACATTTTTCAAAATTAAAAAAAATTCTTTTAAATGTTGCATTTTAATTTTTTATCAAATAAATGATGATAAAGATCATCTATATATTTTCTTTTCATTAATTATTGATTTTATGTCGATTAAAAAATATAACTCTGGAGACCACCTAAGAATATTTATGTAAAATTTAATTTCAATATCCTCAATAGTTCACTAGAATTATTTTCAGAAAATGTTGAATTACTATCAGAAAATATCACAGAAAATACTGATTTTAAAAAAATTCAGTTAAACGATTAATCGAAAATTTTAAAACGGTTCAATTCATTTTGTATTTGAATCATAAAAATGTATAATCAAATACTCAATGAAACTTCAATAAATAAAATAATTGAAAACGAATAATTGAAATCGTTTTTCAGTTTAAATAAATATTTTCAGTTTAAATAAATACTGGTATTGTTTTTGTGGATAGAGTGGATAAGCACAAGCAAAAGCATACAATATCAGTTACACTCATTCTCTCATTTATACTTATATCACCATGGTGTATTTGTTTTACAAATACTTTATGGTGTACTACTGCACGTCTTTAATGTGAACACCACAAGTCAAATAATTTACATCATTTTGGCAAAATAATTATTTGATCTTGCAAACCAAATGTAAGATCAAACAGCGTCAAATAACAGTTTATTTTCTGAAAAAGAGTGTTATCACCCCATACAAAAATGTCAATAGTCGCTAAAATGACTGGTTTTCTTTTATTTTTTATAAAATAGATATCTGAGACAAAGTAGTTGTGACATTTAATATAAATAAGCAATTGCGTAAATTAAAGATAATTATTAATTTCAAAAATTTTCGAACAAAAAAGTAGGATTTTGAATTTTTTTCAACAAGTATTAAATTTGACGTATATTTTCTTAATTATTTATCCAATTTTAATCGTTTAGTCCCCAATTAAAGCCAACGTCTTGTAGTTCGACAATATTTTCTTTATTTACATTTTTAACGTGAGGATGATGGCATCAAACAATGTCTTTTAGTCAAGGATATCTCAAAAAAGATACCCCTTCCATTTTCTTTATTCCTTCACATAAGATTGCTTATGTGAAGGAATAACAACAATATATAAAAAATTTGGAATGGGACAATGAGGGGATCTGCAGTAAACCAACTTTTAGTAAAATAATCCACATCATTCCCATACAAATTTCAAAATTTATAGTTTTATTTGTAGATGAACACAAAAATCGAAATTTAAAACAACTCCGAAAAAATAAGCATTTTTTTATACATTCTGATGTAATTTTCACGAAAACCATACAATATAATATGACTACTGCTGAAAATTGGCGGAATCGGTCCACAATTTCATATACCTCCCATACAAAAGTACATATTCCCGGAATATTTTAATATTTTTTTTTTAATTTGATGTATTCAGACTACCAACACATATCGCTTGAGTGGTATTCCTACATAGTATTCATGATAAAGCAGCCGTTGTTCCTCGACAATCGGTGGATTAACATTGGAGTTTCTTTATTATTTGTTTTTTATATTTAAAATGTGTTATATAAATAAAAAGTTCTCAATTTCATTTGAAATTTTCTTAATTTCATTTAAAATTTTTTCAATTTCATTTGAAACTTTCTCAATTTTAATTTAAGTTTTCTCAATTTAAATTCCAAATTCTCAATTTCAATTGAACTTTTCTAAATATTAAATGGAAATTCGCATTGAAATTAAAAGTCTTAATTTCAATTGGAATTTTCTGAATATAAAACGGAAATTCTTAATTTATTTGGAATTTTCTCAACATCAATTTGAAATTCTCAATTTCATATAGATTTTTCCCAATTTTAAATAAAAATTATCAATTTTGTTCGGAATTCTCTCAATTTCAAATTGAAAATCGTAATTTGAGTTGAGATTTTCTCAATATCAAATTGAAAATCATAATTTCTCAATATTAAATGGAAATTCTCAATTTCGTGTGGAATTTTTCCAAATTCAGTTAAAAATGGTGTAGTCTAGTCTATATTCTAGTCTATAGTCTAGTAATTAATTGAGAAATTATTTAATTAATTTATTACTCAATTTATTTAAACAATTATTTATTATATATAATGGATATAAAAATATATTAATAATAAAAAATTTTCTATAATTTAAAATTTATAGATGATTTAATGAAAATAATATATAATTTGGTTATTTTTTAATCGCTATAAACCGTTACAAACAACAAAGGTTTTTCGCTACATTGACTATACTAAATAGCTACAACATGGCAGTGCAGGTCCACCATCTGTCTCTTTTCCACTTGCACAAGGTATTTAAAATTTTTTTGTGATAAAATTTTGTTGAAAAATAATATTAAATGAAATTTTAGATGTTATTATTCAATGATATTTCTTTTTAGTAAATATAAACAAATATATTTTTGGCTTTTGGCTTGGTTGCGCATTAACTGTTCTTCTTATTATGTTCCTCTTTACCTGCAAACAAAATTTTGTTTTTTCACTTATTTATCCGTCAATTGTATTAAGAAATTATTTGTTGTAATGTGAACATCGCGCTAACAAATTTTCACTATTTGCACTGCACAGTGGGGCAGAATGGAAATTTTTTGGAAATAAATCTGGCATTTCTAAACGGCTGATCCGATTGGGATAAAATTTGGCGTGAGCGTAGCCAAGGAGTATTCGAGTTTAATTTTTGAAGATGAATCCTGCAGATGCCCCAGGGACGGCGCTGTGGCGGCTCAAAGTAGGGTACCTACGACATGTAAAATTTTTAAACTCGTGCCATTTTTTTGTTTTCCACCCAAAGATTTTTATATTTTCTGAAAGCGCTCGACGAGATCGTGAAAAAACATGCTTGGACATACTACTTATCTCTTATAATATCCGAGTTATAGGCGTTTAAAAATTTAGTGATACATACCTTTACAATTTTTTCTTGTTAGTTAGACAACAAAATTTCCAATAATATACAAAAAATTTCAGATCAATATCATTTACAGATCCAAAAATATACGTTTTTTAATTTAAAAATTCAAAAAAATTTAGATTTTTGCCGTTTTTTGCCAAAAATGTGTCTTAACTCTTTTATTAATAAAATAAAATTTTCTTTAAGAACATATAACAATTTTATAGTTTTCTAAAAGGTATCTTTACGCAGAACGCTTTGGCGTAAAAAACTTGTCCTATTTTTTGAAAATGTTGCCACTGCGTCCTTCCGAATATGACCCATTTTTTATCAAAACTTCAACTTTGGGCGACATGTTCTAAAATCCCAAAGCTGGGATCAGAAAACTGAAAGCAGTTTTGGAAACCTCAATATGTTTTCTATTTACTCCAAAAGTATTTTCCCAGCCCTGAAAGAAATGTGGACCCTATGGGCAAAAAATAAAAAATCCCATTTTTGGGATTTTCATTCCTATTTTTGGGAATTGCGGGATGCCCTTTGACCTTTTCAATTTTTTTTTTTGAATTTTCTTATTTGAAACGACAAATTTAACAAGCGTTGAAAATTTCATTGAGTTTTGTTCATAAATAAAGATTTTGTCATATATTACATATTTGTTTAATTTCTAAAACTATGATTTATATCAAAATTTTAATAGGGTCGCAGACAGCTACAACAATTTAGTCCACATTTATCCCTTAATATCATTTTTTAGTTAGATATGGAAATTCTCGACCCTTTACAAAAAATTTCAAGCCAATATCTCAATTACATTCAAAAATATGTTCATTTAAACCTGTGTCCTTTAATTTCATCTTTTTCATATTTTAGTATTAAGTATGACAGAACATATTTAAATCTTATATTTACCTATTTTCTATTTGTTTGCTTATCCTTATAATTGAAAGGTCCTATTATGCTTAAATTTTCAAAAATTTATAACTATTTTTTATCTAAATTTTTTCGACAGATCATTTCGTTCTGTTTCGTTTATGATCATGTAGGTAAAAATATACAGGTAATGATAATTTCGATTCATTCACTAATAAGAAATATCAATGACTAAATTACAGGTTATAGTAATATAGTCCTAAATGTTAATAGGTAGACAATTCGTAATTTTTTACTTTGGAATACCTGTATCGGAAATGACAAGAATTGGTATATAAGTAAACTTCTTAGATTTTAAGTACCATATTTAATAAATCTACAATGAAGATTACATTAAAGTACGAAGAGTTGTGTTCCGTTTTATGGAGTGTATCTTCAAAAGGGCCAGAAAGAATTGAAGACATTTCAAATTATATAAAAACTACATATAGTAGAAAAGTAGACAAAACAGGCATATCAAAAATTGAAAACATTTTAAAACTTTTTGATGTAAAAAGTAAGTCTGTGGATGGAAATCAAAAGAAATTTCGATTAAAATTTTGTAGTTGGATGGAAACTTCTCAACTTACAACACATCAACAGGAGCGCCTTGCAAGTCATACGAAGACTTATGTTCAAGGTTAAAAAAAAGAGGGTCACACAAAAAATTTTTTCAATCTCAAATGAGGAAATTGCTGATACATTTAACGAAATGCTGAGAAAGGAAAACCAACCTATGGATGTCGTACATATTGCAACTATTCTTCCTAATGCATCACCAAAACGACTTAAGCGAATTGTGGAAAGTATACCAACTCCAACATCACAATCAAATTTTACTGAAGAGGAAGCAATAGCGCTTATGTTGGAACTGGGTCTCAGTCGAAATAAGTACCTAATATTAAGGAAAGCTCTGCATGAAAAAGGACACAATATATTACCATCATACAAGGCGATCCAGGAAAAAAAAAACTATCCTACCATCACCTATTGCTGTTAATGATGTGGAAGCTTGTATTGATATATCATCTTTGCTCGAAAACACAGCATCAAGAATTGTGTCAGACTTTTCAGAAGACCAACTAAGGAAAATTCATAACTGTGATGTTGTCTTAATGTGTAATTGGGGATGTGACGGTTTATCAGCACTTCCAGAATACAAACGAGCTTGTGGAAGTCGGACATTAGCAGACTACAAAAGCTAAGCTTAACAATGATTGATGGAAAGGTCAGCAATGCCATAACAGAAACTTCTTCCTTCTGGAGATGCTCAATATGTAATGAGAAAAAGTCGCAATTCGCAAATATAAACAAAAGCAGAAGTATTAATGAAGAAGTCCTGTCTTTCGGAATTTCACCACTTCATGCCAGAATACGATTTTTGGATTACTTTTTACACATAGCATACGACCTCAAATATAGAAGTGTGCCAGAGAATCTTACTAAATCAGCAAAAAATAATGAAGAATTGAAAGAACTGAGAGCTGCGGAAAAAAGCAGAATCCAAGAAGAATTTAAAGTTCAGATGGGATTAAACATCGACAAACCACTTCCAAGTTGCAGTAGTACAAATGACGGTAATACGGCGAGAAGGTTTTTTCGTGATTTTGAAATTACTTCAAAAATAACTGGAATCGACAAGGAGTTGCTTCGAAGAGTTAACACTATTTTAATGGCACTGAATAGTAAACATAAAATTAATGGAAATCGATTTGGGGAATATACATCTGAAATTTCTAAATTACTTGTATCTCTGTATCCATGGAGGGAACTAACACCAACAGTACACAAAGTATTGTGTCATGGTCAAATAATAATTGAATCGAATATTCTTCCACTTGGAGAGTTAACATAAGAAGCCCAGGAAGCGAGGAATCGAGATTTTAAGCATGTTCAACTATTCAGCTCAAGAAAATGCTCCAGGCAATCACAGAATGAATATATTTTTAATAGTTTACTTCTATCTTCTGATCCTGTTCTTTCAACTATGCGAAAAAGATGGATTTGTTATGAAACTCTACCATCTCAAAACAAGGAAGATTTAAAGGACTTATATTACCTTCTGGATATGTATACCGATATGACAGATTATTTTATAGAAAATAAGTAGTGTTAGGAATTAACTATATAAGTAGGTTGTAAGAATTAATTGTATTATGTTTAAGATAAACAGTTCAAATAAAAATAGCTATTATACTAACTGATGATATTGTATTAAATTGTGTTTTATATTTCGGTGGGCGGGAAAGGTGGTTTGTTTGGGGTGATTTAGGTGTTGTTGTGCATGGCTCATAATAAAATTATAATTTTTTTATTGTATATACAATGTTATAGTCTTTAATAAAATAATTAACTAAATAATTTTTAAAAATTGTCCAAATATTTTATTCAACACCAAATGTATGTTCTGTCATACTTAATACTAAAATATGAAAAAGATGAAATTAAAGGACACAGGTTTAAATGAACATATTTTTGAATGTAATTGAGATATTGGCTTGAAATTTTTTGTAAAGGGTCGAGAATTTCCATATCTAATTAAAAAATTATATTAAGGGATAAATATGGACTAAATTGTTGTAGCTATCTGCGACCCTATTAAAATTTTGATATAAATCATAGTTTTAGAAATTAAACAAATATGTAATATATGACAAAATCTTTATTTATGAACAGAACTCAATGAAATTTTCAACGCTTGTTAAATTTGTCGTTTCAAATAAGAAAATGCAAAAAAAGAAATTGAAAAGGTCAAAGGGCATCCCGCAATTCCCAAAAATAGGAATGAAAATCCCAAAAATGGGATTTTTTACTCTTTTGCCCATAGGGTCCACATTTCTTTCAGGGCTGGGAAAATACTTTTGGAATAAATAGAAAACATATTGAGGTTTCCGAAACTGCTTTCAGTTTTCTGATCCCAGCTTTGGGATTTTAGAACATGTCGCCCAAAGTTGAAGTTTTGATAAAAAAAAGGGAACATATTCGGAAGGACGCAGTGGCAACATTTTCAAAAAATAGGACAAGTTTTTTACGCCAAAGCGTTCTGCGTAAAGATACCTTTTAGAAAACTATAAAATTGTTATATGTTCTTAAAGAAAATTTTATCTTATTAATAAAAGAGTTAAGACACATTTTTGGCAAAAAAACGGCAAAAATCTAAAATTTTTTGAATTTTTAAATTAAAAAACGTACATTTTTGGATCTGTAAATGATATTGATCTAAAATTTTTTATATATTATTGGAAATTTTGTTGTCTAACTAACAAGAAAAAATTGAGTCCATTTGGTCAAAAATTACACCCGGTATTCAAAAAATGGCGGACCAAGGTATGGTAAATTTTGTATCACTAAATTTTTAAATGCCTATAACTCGGATATTATAAGAGATAAGTAGTATGTCCAAGCATGTTTTTTCAAGATCTCGTCGAGCGCTTTCAGAAAATATAAAAAGCTTTGGGTGAAAAACAAAAAAATGGCACGAGTTTAAAAATTTTACATGTCGTAGGTACCCTACTTTGAGCCTCCACAGCGCCGTCCCTAGGGCATCTTCAAAAATTAAACTCGAATACTCCTTGGCTACGCTCACGCAAAATTTTATCCCGATCGGATCAGCCGTTTAGAAATGCCAGATTTATTTCCAAAAAATTTCCATTCTGCCCCACTGTGCACTGTATTGTGTTTGGCATTGTTTCTTCAAACAAAACGTATTTAATTTTTTGTTTTTAGACAGAATTTCTATGAAATTTTAAAAACTATTGTAATTTCAATTAAATAGTTTTTTTAACGTTAAACAAAAATGTTTCGTGTTTGGTGTTCACACTGTGAAAATATTTGTAGGTTGACAAATAAAAATGTTTCACGAAAAACAGCTGATATTTTGTTTGCTCTTCAAAAATATTTTGTGTTCACATTACAGCCAACCAATATTTGATAAAAAACATCAAATATTTGATAGGTGTGAACGTAGCTTCACAGATACTGCAGGGTTACACTCTTTTAAGCTGTATGATTGATTGTTGGTGTTGTTTTAGGTATGGGCATTGTTGTTGTGTGAAATGCAGTTTTACTTGTGTTTTCTTTTATTTAATTTTCTTCACAATTTTTAGTTGGTGATGTTGGTTGAGTATTATTATTATTATTATTTGATGGTAGAGCGGGGGAACAAGAGCGAGATCCTTCAATTGGTTTGGCGGTTAAATAGTCTTTGTTAAAATTTGGGTCTCTTATATTTGGTTGCATACACTCTTCGCTGAGAAATATATAGGCATTTCTAACGTTTAAACTGAGCCTTGTCTCATTTTGAGAACTTGTAAGCTCTTTTTAAATATTATTGATTATAACACAATTATAACACACTAATTTTAATGGTAAAAAAGACACTTGTTATTGATTTGTTTATAGTTTTATTCAATTATATGTGAAATATTTTATTATTTTTTACACTAATAACAAATATATTTTTTTTTGTTATTTTAAGCGTCCATCCGCAATTTGTTTATTTTTTTATACGTAAATAAATTTTTTTCCCGAAATAAACGTCTGTCTCGCGAAATTAAAACAATTTTTTGAATCTTCTTTTTGTTTATAGAAGTAGCAAGGTTGTTCAGACCTTCTTGCTTCACTTCCGTATATATAATGGTATCTATAAATCCAATCTCTATTTGTTGATCTAGAAAAACGTTAATCGAGTGTTTGTACTGTTGTCCATCTAATTGATTTTTAATTGCAAATGTGAGATTATTGAAGCTGTTGCAGATATTGGTAGTAGCTTGTACCAGTTTCTCAACTACCATTTCTAGATTGTAAGAAGAATGTTTTGGTGGCATTTCTCCAACACTCGCAGTCTCATTGCTGTGTAAAACTTACCATATTTTATCAGTTAACTGTGTTAATTCGTTAATGTCTGTTAAATTAGAACCAGTCAAGGCAACATTTAAACTTTTCTTAACCAAATTTTCTTTAGAATATCAGAGCTAAAATTTGAATTTACAAGTAAAGCCAATGATCCATAAAATTCAGATGGATTTCGATCTAACATCTCAGCATTAGACAAAATTTTATATAATTTCTATTTTCACTTATAGAATGTTTGTCAATGACATTCTACATCACTCCCAAGGTATTTGGATCTAATTTCGGCGACAGCCTAACAATGGCAAAGAAAGTACTGCAGAGTTTCACTGTCCACTCTACATTCGTCTGAATCCGCACGTCCAATTTTGTATAGGTGTGCCCGTAATCTTGTGTCCACTCAGAATACGTACCACCATACTAACCTCAGACCTGTTCATTTTGATGAGGCATCTCGTCCAGCTCTCGTTAGGGTCACCTCATAGGATCTTTGTGGTTCTACCCACGGTTTCATTATTTCATTTTGGGTTTCTCTCAACCATAATTTTAATTCTGTCTTCATTGCGTCAAATGATTTTGCGTTGGTTAGGTTAATAACCTCGAGCTCACCTCCCTTTAAAGCTATTACATTAGCTCTTTTATTGACGACTATTCACGAGTGGCCTGTTATGCATATGATGTGAACCTTACCTATGGCTATAATTCAATGCGGTCTTAGATTTAATTTTATCATATGATATCGCCATAATTGCCTTCTGGTTGTCGGTATGTGAAGCCCTATGGGCGTCATATTTATTCTAATCCAATTAACGCATTCCGTTATTGCTCGGACTTCTGCCTGGAAGATAGTGTTGTGATTAGGTAAACTTTGTCTCCCAATTTAGAGCCATTAGTGTAGCAAAGGATACCTTCTGGTATTTGGTATAAAGTTCCGCTTGACTAAGACATTTTATTTAAGATTAGCGTTTCTCTGGTATCCGATCTTGCACGTCTGGTGATTATGTATAGCCTTCCAATGTGTCCAATATACATTGATGACGTGTCCTATAACCGCCTTTGGTCAGTTCGCCTAAAGTTATGAGCAGTTCGGCTGTAAGTGCCGCCTCATATCTTATTAATGTTTCCAGAATCTTGGTTGACGTAGTGCTCATGGCTCCATTTATATCCAAGCGGCATGTACGCTGAACTGCTTGTAGTGGTTTGATATTACACTTTTTTTCCAAGAAGTCCACAAGATTATTGAAACATAACTTAGAATTGTTTTAATTACACTTTTTATAAAGCCAATGTGTCAAAGTAGGACTAAGGCCACATTTCTTTGTGCTTCTTCAACGAGTTTCATCAGATCCGACGTTGATTGTAATGTCGGACAATCGAATGGTAAGTAAACAGATGCAAGGTATATGTTGCCGCGACCTTGCTTCAGCACCGTTGCTTCCGTTAATGTTGATAATCCTGATGAGAGGGGAAAACATAGGTTCTTGTTACATAAGATACATTTTTTCGGACGAGACCCTGTATTAACGTGATTTAATCCAGAAACCTTGTTGCGAATCATTCAAGGTTCCTGAATTAAAGCTATATGTATCTTGTACCTTTGTTTATTTTAGCCATCAGAGCGTTGGTAGACGTCTCGCTCCGATGGAGTTTTATTTGGATAACCTCAATCACGGTCATCTATTAAACTGTCTTCCGGCGAGTTGGTGATACCCTCGTCGTTGTTTGGATTTGTCTCCTCCGGGAAGCCTGATGCAGTGGGTACTATTGATGGCAGTGGACACTATTGATGGCACTGCGGTGTCCTTATCAGACCTAGGAATAGCAGACTTTTTAAATTGGCACCATCCCAATTTTGGAAATCACCACTGCTCTGTAACAAGTAATTTGATTCCTCATCCTTACCCGTACTGGCTAATGATGCTTTGGGCACCGTGTTAGGTATTTTTGTGTCCTTGTCGGGGACAGGACACAAATGTGGTCTGTAACTTGCGGCTTGTAAAGGGCAAAAAGTTTGAAAAGCGTAAACGTGTTGCCGCCTCAACGCGTGTTGTATACTTCCACTTTAAATCTGGAGGTCCACACTACGCGTCTTCGCGGCAATGCATTTCGTGCTTTTCATACATTCTTTGCATCCTACGCATAAAGTTACAAGCTACGCTTCTTAAGCGTCAAATTGTTGCTATTTACAAAGAACTTTGCGTTTTTTCAAGTTTTTTATTTATGTTTTCACAATTTAACTCGTTTTAGTTAGTTAATTGTTAAATATACATACATTAAAAATAGAATATAAATTGCCAAAATCAGCTGACATATTCGTACGACACTTATGACGCTTACAAAAGTAGAAAGTAGATCTACTTTAAGCATTCTACGCGTCAAGACATCCTACGCTTTTGTGCTTGTTACTTGTAGTAAACAACAACATTTGTTCAATTCACAATCAAGTTGTATATTGTACCTACTGAAGTGTAGTAACAGTGATTGTGAACAGATATTTGCAGCAAGTCATAAGTTTATGTTCTCAATAATAAAAAAAAACAATCAAAACAAATATACATAACAATGTCAAAAGATAAAAAAAATCAAAAATATTAAATTAATTAAACATGCGAAGTAAACCAAATTAATTTCTTTGAATTTTCAATTCTTTTATTTTCTTTATTCCACATTTTAAACTAATAAATAAACAGTTTTTAATAAAATTTAAGATTTTTTTGTTTTGGTAAACAGCTGTTTGTTTTTGATTTCAGTGTTACCACTTTATCGTTTTTATGCTAAAATCGTTTGAATTTTTTGTTTATATGTTGAAATAAACAATTGGCAACACTAAACTTTTTTTACAACATTCGAAAAACATATGAAAAATTGTCGTAGGAGTTGTATAGAGCTTTTGCATAGAAAATACCAACAACATTGTTATGACTATTGTAGCAGCTGCTGACATACAACGCATACAACGCTACAACATCGATAGTGAATTGAACAATTGATTCTACTTTTTTGACAGTCGGGTAAAATACGAAGAAGCGTAGAACGCGTGGTGTGGACATCCAGTACACAACACGCGTTGAGGCGTCAACCAGAGATACAAGCCGATGCGAAATGATCGGCGGCGCAACCATTTTTGGTCGGCGGCGACGGCTTATTACAGAAAATATCAGCGGCGGCTAAATTGTCGGCTCAATTTAACTTTTTCTTTAGAAATTGACCTTATAAGGTTTATTATCTTGAAATATCTTTGTATAATAGTCTGTTACATAGAAACCTGTCTCTATATAAGTTTTTTTCTGCAGGAAATTGACATTTATAGTAGTTTTCACAATTTTAATATTAGCACAATATTGTGTGGCAACTCTTTTCAATTTGCCATAAGAATTTAAAATAGTGGCAACTCCGTTCAAATTGGTGAAATTATGGCGCAATTTACATGAAGACTTTTCAGACGTCTGTTTTTTCCAATTCTCTTTTGAGAATCTTCCAAAAAATCATGAACATTTATACGGTGATTTTTTACATGCAACTATGCATGTCTTTTTTTGATGTTTAATTGTATGATCCTTTTTAATTACTTATTCGTAATAAAAATAAAATGAAATTTTTAACATAAAAACCATTCAATTTGATTAAAAAAAAATTTAATTACACGCTATAGTATTTTTTTAATGCAAATTTTAATGTTTTCATGTAAAAAAAAGACATAATTATTTTTTTACATGAGCATAATATCAACAGTACGAATGAGTTTAAAGAGGAATGTCAAAAACAATCATGAAAATCCCAAATCATGTTTGTTTTCTTACCCCCCATTCTTCTCTACCCCGCTCACCACCAATCATCGACAAACATGAAAACAGACGTCTGGGCAAACATGAAAAAAAATTATCGTGTAAATTGGGTGTATGTTCTGAAATACATGTGCTATTCTAATTTTTATCAGCGGCTACGTTTAAGCCTGCTTAGCTTTTGAGCCGAAAGAAGTCGGCGGCGGCGTGGCTTGCAAAATATTAACGGCGGCCAGCCGCCGCCGATTTGAACCGTATCGGCTTGTATCTCTGGCGGCAACGCGTTTCACGCTTTTAAAACTTCTCGCGCTTTATAAGCGGCAAATTACACACCACGCGTTATTTAGATCTTTCTTTTAATGTTTTTTAAGACCATTACTGTTTTAAAAATCAAAATTTTAAGTTATTGTATATTTTTTAATATTTTTCTTCCATTGTAGGAGAAATTTATTTCATTTTAGTTTCTACACAAAATAAAATACAAACCTAATCAGCTGTCGACGCGTCAAAAGTTGAAAGTTGCTGAACTTTTCGCGGCAGACGCGTTACAAACTATAATGTGTAACTTGTTAAATAAAAATACATTTTTTGACAGAATCCTATAACGCTTTGCTGCGTAAAACGCGTGTTGTGTCCTTCTACCTTTACTTTTAGACTTTCATATACGCTGACTGTCTAAACCCATAATAATTTTTTTACAGTATGCATATACCCTTTAGTTTGGAGTCATTTTATTAGTATACTTTTATTTTAAGTTGAATTTTGTTCTCTACTGCTTCACCAACACAAATAAATCTATGGTAGTATGTGTTTGAGCTCCACTGATATATTAGTAATAACAATTTCTTTAATAAGCTTTTTTGCTGAAATGTTCTCAATTCTTAAATCATGTACGAATCGAGTTCATATCAAGCCCATTATGGGATTAATTCATTTGAATCAAACCAGAAATTCTCAAAATAAGTACTTTGAAAGATCACTATGACCCAAAAGGTGCAGTAGCTTAAGTGGTTAGCGCGTTTGACTACTAAGTATTACTTGGCAATATCGGCCTGGGTTCGATCCCCAGCCGCCAGCAATCAACAATTTCTGGTAATTATTAAGTTTCTATTAAAACTAATATTTATACTATATATACTTAGCTTAAATTAATTCGCCTACTTAACACCAGAAGCGCTGCAACTCCGTACTAAAAACAATCATAAGGCGCAACTACAGTGTCGTAATTAATAAAAATAAGCTTTCCTTCTTCTTTCACCACCTTTCCTTTCCCTTTCCAAAGAAATTAACACGGTTTATACTTAAGGGTCCTTCAGACGATCACACTTTACGTACGACAAGTCTAATGTTTCACTTTTTTTGTATGTGTTTGCATAAAAATACATCTCTGATCTAATGCGACTTGCTTGTGTTTTGATTCATTTCAAAAAATGAAGAGAGCCATACGACTGTCAAATTTTCCATCCGTATTTTCTCTCAATGTATGATGGTTTCATCTCATCTACACAACATTTTGACAGATCATATTTCTTGTGTGCTCGTGTGAAGGGGGTTTTATAGGCATTAATTGCCTTAGTTTTACTTATCTTTTAAAAAACAGACAGAAATTAGAATTTTCGCACTGTGTTCCAATCCGTAATTCAATCAAGAATTTTGTTCTTGGTTTTAGGAAAACCGTTATTACAAACCGCTCCGAATTGATTTGAGTACGGATTACTCAATTATTTTTTTTGCTTATGTGTTCCAAACATTTCTATACTTTTTAAAAATGACACTAACAAAGCCCAAATATTCGTTTACACACGATTTTAGCAATATTTTGTACAGATTTTATATTTATACCTAGCCGAAGAATGAAATGCCTCATTTCTGCTTTCTTTGCCACGATTATACAAACAGATAAATACTATGGAAGTAGATAGTTTTTAAAGTTTAAGATGCAAAATCGTGTAAATATTGAAACTTAAATGTTAAAATGTTCTATAATATGAAATAAGTCTATAAAAAAAGAAGATACTACATAAAACATACTTATACCTCGTTAAAACTAAAAAATTAAATTTTAATATATTTTTTTATTTAATTTAAAAATATTACGAGCCATGTCATATTTGGTGTCTGAGTCAGTATGTGTAAGATGTAGATTATTGCAGTGGATTTTAACATATATACATACGTATTACAAGGATTTCCAATTTCTAAGGGCAGTGTATACTCGGTCTCCATATCTTCAATGCAATTGTCGAACAGTGTTACGTTAATGAGATTTGGTGTAAATTGTAGGTTTGCCGATCCACACATTGCACCGCTTTGATTCTCTTCACTCATGCTTAAGCTTTCGCCAATGGGGCAACATTTCTTTAAGCGCGAATTTTTATGTCGATAAATGTTCTTGCGTTTTTGTCTTTGAGAACAGTCTTTTGGGAAATTATCCAATTCTAAGACTGGTGTTGTCGTCTCAGTATATCTGAAATATAAGAATACGTAATAAGCACATCTATTTAAATAAATCCTAAAACCAACAGTAATGATGTGAGGATATTTATTTTGTTATACTACAGTGTTTATCATTCAAGAGTGTTATATTCAGCTATGCCGAATCTTATATACCCACCATCAAAATACGTTCCAAAAATTTAAAGAGAATTTGTGAAGGTTATTTGTTGAATGTTACCTTATGTAAAGTGGTCTATATACCTTAGAGTGCTCCAAAAAAACGAAGTTGCGAATTTTGCCCGTCCCCCCTCTAGAATTGTTCTTTGGGTTGTAAAACTATGTCATACAAAAAATTAAGCTGATAGGATAACGTTAACAGGTGCCCCAACGGCTCTGAAGTTTCCAAGTGCATTTACAAGGGGAAAATATCGATTTTTTCAGTTTTTGGTACACAGAGTAAGCATTTCGGAAAGATATAAAACACAAAAATTGCTTGAAAACTTTAAAAGTTATAGCAAATTCCCCAAGCCACTAACGTGTCTCACAGCAAATAAATTCGAAATGTGACAAAAAAAATACTTTTTTGGGATATATTCTAAAAAAAACATTTTGTTTTAACATCTAGAGTTACTCGAATATTAGTTTTTGCCCTTATAAGATAACTCTAACTCGTTCTCAGCTATGGTCAAAAAAGTTTGATTTTTTCAACGGCCATTTCAAATCTCCAATTTCAGTTTTTTTGAAACTTTGTTAAACAAATTTTAAAATTTTTAGGAGATCTCATGGGGATAGATAAGACTATTAAATAGATAAGGCTATTAAACGCTAAAAAAGCTGTACCTGCGATTTGAACTCGGCGGATTTCGGGAAAATCGCATTTTTTTAATATTTTAGAGAATACGTATTAATTATTTACTGTTGCACATTTTACATAAATTATTATCAGAATGTTATAGTCTAGATAATATAAAATATATATCCGAAGTTTTATTAAAAGCGGAAATTCTTAACCCAGAAACTATGGATGGAGTTCAAAGGTCAAATTTTGCAATATTTGTGAATTTTTAGTGTACCATATCGAAATAATATTTATTTGTCGGCCATATTTACCAAAAATGACTGAAATTTATCGTATATAGTCCGATATTTAAAATAGAGTGAAAAAGGGTAGATTAACCCCTTAAGGTACTTGGGAATAATTTAACACCAAAGTTCAAAAATTCGAAAAAGCACTATCTATTTGAATAATGCTCTATATAATTAGAGGAATAACAGAAATAAAACAAAAAATTCTATATTTAGTATAAAAAATTATACCTTAACCCTTTTTGACTATGGAGTAAACTTGAGGTGCACATTTTTAAAAGAAAAATTTTGTTTTTAAAACTGATAATTTACGTAATCCTTTTTTACGGTCGATTTTCAATGTAATATGTCTAAAAATACAAACTTTATATTGTCAAAAAGGGTTAATTCATAAGTTTTTATACTTAATATAGAATTTTTTGTTTCATTTCTGTAATTCCTTTAATTATATAGATCATTATTCAAATAGAGAGTGTTATTTCGAATTTTTGAACTTTGGTGTTAAATTGTTCACTATATTCTAAATATCGGACTATATACGATAAAGTCCAGTCATTTTTGGTAAATATGGCCGACAAATAAATATTATTTCGATATGGTACACTAAAAATTCCGAAATATTGCAAAATTTGACCTTTGAACTCCACAGTTTATGGGTTAAGAATGTCCGATTTTAATAAAACTTCGGATATATATTTTATATTATCTGGACTATAATGTTCTGATTATACTTTATGTAAAATGTGCAACAGTAAAGAATTAATACGTATTCTCTAAAATATTAAAAAAATGCGATTTTCCCGATATCCACCGAGTTCAAATCGCAGGTACAGGTAAACTGTAAGAAATATTGATCTAATTTTTTACCGTTTATTAGCCTTATCTATTGACCATAAATCCCCATGAGATCTCCCAAAAATTTTTAAATTTGTTTAACAAAGTTTCAAGAAAACTAAAATTGGAGAGTTGAAAAGGCCGTTGAAAAAATCAAACTTTTTTGGCCATAGCTGAGAACGAGTTAGCGTTATCTTATAAGGGCAAAAACTAATATTCGAATAATTCTAGATATATTTTAAGTAACAAAATGTTTTTTTTAGAATATATGCCAAAAAAAAGTATTTTTTTTTGTCACATTTCGAATTTATTTGCTGTGAGACACGTTAATGGCCTGAGGAATTTGCTATAACTTTTAAAGTTTTCAAGCAATTTTTGTGTTTTATATCTTTCCTAAATGCTTACTCTATGCACATTACAATTTCTTTACAATAAAGTTCAAAACTTATTACTAAATGAAAAAAATCGATATTTTCCCCTTGTAAATGCACTTGGAAACTTCAGAGCCGTTGCGGCACCTGTTAACGTTATCCAATCACCCTAAATTTTTGTACGACATAGTTTTACAACCCATAGAACAATTCTAGAGGGGGAATGCCTGTCAGACAAAATTTTTTTTCCTTCATACAAGCTTGAATCACTCTAATATATATAAATCGATAATTTTGTTGTTTGTTACCACGTTATACTCAATTATTTATTTATTTGATTTATGCTGAATTTTTCGGAAAGAACCGAACTCTACAGAATTCGAAAGAGTCATAAAAGTTTTAAAACAAAACACTATATTATAATAATAACAATAAATAAAATGAAAGATTTAACTGATTTTCTATTACTGTACATATATATGAGGTAAGGAAAATTATGAACCGATCCACACAATATGTAGTAGAGGGATTTTGGATTCTATAAAAATTATTTAAATGAAAAAAATGAAAAAAATCGATATTTTCCCCTTGTAAATGCACTTGGAAACTTCAGAGCCGTTGCGGCACCTGTTAACGTTATCCAATCACCCTAAATTTTTGTACGACATAGTTTTACAACCCATAGAACAATTCTAGAGGGGGAATGCCTGTCAGACAAAATTTTTTTTCCTTCATACAAGCTTGAATCACTCTAATATATATAAATCGATAATTTTGTTGTTTGTTACCACGTTATACTCAATTATTTATTTATTTGATTTATGCTGAATTTTTCGGAAAGAACCGAACTCTACAGAATTCGAAAGAGTCATAAAAGTTTTAAAACAAAACACTATATTATAATAATAACAATAAATAAAATGAAAGATTTAACTGATTTTCTATTACTGTACATATATATGAGGTAAGGAAAATTATGAACCGATCCACACAATATGTAGTAGAGGGATTTTGGATTCTATAAAAATTATTTATATCGATTTTTACCGCTATACGTACTTCCTAATGTTAAGTATAAAACATATTTTTGTCGAATTTCATTGATACAATGGTAATTGTAAGCCAATGGTGAGCGTTAAGGTAATTTTCTGAAGGGACTTTCTAAGGGTAGTAGAGTCAATTATGTACCTATGTCCGCCATAATTTTTTCTTGGATCAGCACTCAGGGGATGACTCGTACTTATGTAGCGTTTTGGAACTAGGAATATAGTTTGTGGGAGGTAGGATAGAGGAAGTGGTATTCGTGGACATCAGATTTAAATCTTTTGCTAAAAACAGTGTGCTTCGTTACCATAAAAACAATATAATATATAAATTTCATTGATGCAATGGTAATTGTAAACCAATGGTGAGCGTTAAGGTAATTTTTTGAAGGGTAGTGAGTCAATTATGTACCTATGTCCGCCATACCTTTTTATTATATATAAAGATTATAACCATTTTTATGCATTTGTTTTGTTTAAATATAAACAAACCAAATTAAAAGTTTTGAGAAAAAAATTGATTAATGTTATATGAATGATTTATTTTCTTATTAAAATGAGAAAATTACGTATTTAACTCCCATGTGAAAACTTCTGAACATTTTCGAGTAATTTTGTTGACAACCAATTCCAGTTCTCTATGTATTTTGAAAATAATCACAATATTCTTTTAATTTAATAACGTTAAAAGATAAATCTTTTTGAAATCTTGTACGTATAACAACGTTAAATTATTATTAATAGGAGTATTTTGCAACAAAATTAACTATTGAACATTTTCTTATTTATTTATTTACAAAGTTGATAAACATAATTATTTTTTTCTTATTTTTACTTATTTTTATTGCTATTATTACATATCTAATACTTATAGCATTATATATAACTTACATATACACTATGAAAAGGAGGCATTTCAAGATTACCTAAAAAAACTGCTGGCCAATTGGAATATTGTGAAATATTCATCTATCCAATATTACCTAGATTAGAGTCTTTTTCACAAAATATAACCTTTTAACATTTTTCTGGGATTTTATTTACAAATTTGTAAACAATAAAATTATAAATTTTAGGTTTTATTTTAAAAGAAATCAATAATTAGTTTTCGATATTAATCTTAAATTAACGAAAAAAGCTGAGATCTGAGAAAAAATGTTTAAAATTTTTGTTGGTTAGTTTACAATAAATATCTTATACTTGTCAATGGTTAAATGAAGGTATTTTAAGCTATTTGACTTTTATGAATTAATAAAATTTGATTTAATTCACAAAAATAAATTTTGATCATGGTTTTGAAAATTAAGATGACATATGGAAATAGATGATAGAATGACATATGGAAATAGATGACAGAAAGAGGACATAAATTTTAAAGATGACATCCAGTTAAAATATATGATTGTCCTCTAAAAAAGAGGACGTATGCTTTGGATAGAGGAAGTGGTGTTCGTGGACATTAGATTTAAATCTTCTGATACCATAAAAACAATATAAATAAAAAACCCTGTATGATTTATCTTACTAACTTTTTTAGTCCGCTACTCCAGGAAAATTAGGCCAAAAATGAACAATCTGGGGAATTTCAGATAGCTAAATGAAAATTTGCTCATAGCTTCTTCTAAGCATAATTAGTATGTGATTAAAAGTCACAGAAAATATAACGCAATTAAGTGTTATATATCTAATAAAATTTCACGTATGCTGATACATATTAAGTACGTTAGATAATTATATCTAGCATAAAACCTGGGACAAAATAGAGTTTAAAATATTAAAATAAAATACTAAACATAACGTTCGGTGAAATTGTATGAAGTTTATAATGTAACAATTTCAATTAATAACATTAAATAATTCTGTGTAAAAATTTTAAAAACTTAAAAATTTTCCGAAAAGTTACGACATTTGTAATAATTTTGGAGTTGTATACACATTTGTTTTATGTCATTGAAATCGTCTCCCAAAGACCTTTCATATGATATTAAATATGGTTTATTTGCCAGAAATAGGACCTTTTTATCCTTTGATCCAGCTCACCAGACGTTAGGACAAACATTTTGAGAAATGGTATCTTAGAATGAACTAAATTTTAATTTTCGACGGGAACATCATATTGGGTTTGTGCTGATGTTTGTAACGCATAATAATATTGGTCCTATACCCACCTTAAAGTATACTAATCGGCTTAGAATCATTGTCTGAGTTGATTTAGCTATGTCCGTCCGTCCATGTGAACCTTGTAATCAAACTACTGGTGGCAATTTTGAAGATAATTCAATGAAATAGCACGTGATCTTCTATTGTCGCAGGGACGAAGCCTATTGAAAATGGTTAAGATCGGTCCATTATTTCACCTAGCCCCCATACAACTGATCCCCTGAATAGGGCTTGTAAACCTTGTAATCAAACTACAGGCCGCAGTTTTGAAGATAATTGAATTAAATTTGGCAATTCTACGGTACCGAAGACAAAGCTTATTGAAAATAGTTAACATCGATCCATTTTCTCACCTAGCCCCCATAAAACTGAACCCCCGAATAGGGCTTATAAACCTTGTAATCAAACTGCAGGTCGCAATTTTGAAGATAATTCAGTGAAATTTGGCAGATGATGGTACTGGAGACGAAGCCTATTGAAAATGGTTATTATTTCACCTAGCCCCCATACAACTGAACCCGACTAATAGGGATTTTTAGTTCATAATTATGTTTAATATACTCGTATCTCGACAAAAAGCTGCAAAAACAAGTTCTATACTAGCCTTGATGACCCTAATGAATTTTGTAATAATAGGGTGTCATTCCTTCACGAAGGGTAGTCATATTGTCGCGATGTGAAGGCTTAAGTGCAATGAATCTCATGGGCCATGCTGACGGAGACAGTTTTGCTTGAGCTGGCTGCCTCCTAGGGGTCACCCTTGTCAGACGGGTCATGAGACGAGCAAGAAACTAAGAACTATTCCTTCCACCTAACAGATGTCTGTTTCCCATATTGTTAGAAACGATCTGTTGATTTGCTTCTCCTGTCACTGAGACAGGACAATCAACAGAAAGTCCGGTCGAATCCTTTGGATTCACGCACTTAAGTGTGCAAGTCCCGAAATCCATCAAGCGTCTGTTCCAGATTGGACGACTTGATGGTCTGTTTGCTCCCAGTGGGACGGCAGTTTCTAGTCATGGCAGAAGGCCAAAAATGCAACAACGATTTCCCCCCCACAAGAATGTCAGAGAAAGAAGAATGCCCCCCGTATCCGGTCCGGGGCTTGATAATATCCGGAGACCCTATTCTCACAGTGGCGACACCGGACTGTGGTGAATCGAATGCTACTGGCGTCCGGACTAGTCTGGTGGTAGCACCAGGCTTGACTACTCCGCGAGCTTCTGGAGCAACAAACACCGCAAGTAGCCGGCTCAAGCTGGCCTTTCAGTAAGGTAGCTAGAAACCGACTGGTAAGGGCTATTGTTGACCGAAGCAACAGCGACGGACCCATCACCCAGGAAAAATTAGGGGCTATCCATCAGAAGATGCTAGCCGTGTACTGGAAGATCCTAAAGGAGAATCCAGGACCCGCCCCCCAAATGATGACGCTGGTTGGTTCCAGGGTCACATCAAGCTAGCTATTCAGTCCCTTGGGGAAGTGTGGCCAGGTGCAAGGCTGGACGTGATCCCGATAAGCGAAATTCCTCGCAGACCGAGATCAATTGCCACCATCCCAACAGAGCCACATGACCCGGCGGAAATTCTAGCGTTCCTCCAAAGCGGAAATCCTCATCTACCTACCCATGATTGGAAGGTGCTGAAGGTTTCCGCCCCGATGGGAACCGTCAGAAATTGGACTGTTGTCCTTAATAAGGAAACGTTTGCGCCATTGCGTGAATGCGAATGTAAAGTTTACTATGTTTCTGATAGTATATCCCTACGTATTTATCGTAGTGATGCCAAACGTAGCGCCGCTGTCTCTGGTACCAAACTGGAGGCTCCGCCCAAGGCCGAAAATGTAAAGGCCGACGATCCCGCTGGTTCTGAGAACCAAGAAGACTCCCAGTCTACCACAGGTCTAATGGGTGATCTTCTTGGCAATCTGAAGATAGCAGAGGATGGAGACACTTCGCAGGATTCCGATCCTAAGGACGTCGACGTCACTGTCGTGTACGATCCTGATCTTGGTGATAGTGAAGGTAACTCAGATTAACCTTCACCACTCCAAGGCAGCATCAGGTGCTTTGCTCCTTCGGATGGCTGACAGAGGGGAGGAGCTCATCTTGGTCCAAGACCCGTGGACCCACCATGGCAAAATCCTTGGACTATCTCTCAGAGGTTACAAACTTCTGTATTCAAATCCTGTTTAATTCACTTTCCATTAGAATTTAATATGTCAGTCGTTAACAGAGGTTCAGAATCTACTTTTATTGTGACAAACAGAAAAGAAGTTCTGGATGTTACAGCTATTAGTACAAACTACATAGAACTGATCAAAGAATGGAATGTTTCCAATGACTGCTCCTTCTCTGATCACCGCTACCTGGACTTCGACATAGTGGTCCAGGTCAAAGTTACAAAACCCTTTCTGAATAGAAGGAAAACAAATTGAGAGAAGCACAAAGCTTCTCTGTGCACTACTCTTCCCTCTGCTACGAAAGTAGAATGCAAAAGGGATATTGATTTAGCTGCAAATTGGATTGCTAGTTCTCTGAGCGTTGCCACGAAGAGAGCCTGCAAGCTATCCAGTTGCTTAAATAAGGACAAACCTCCGTAGTGGAGTCCTGACATAGCGAGCAAAAGAAGAATATGCCGCCGGTCCTTTAACGAGGCTAAGAGATCAGGAAACTGGTCCCTTTATAAGGCAAACGTTAATAAATTTAAAAATTTGGTTCGGAATACGAAATGGAATTCGTGGAGGGTTTTCTGTAGCAATATTAAAAGCTCTTTCGAAACCAGCCGTCTCCGTAAAATTTTGTCAAAGTCCCCTTTTGTACCTAGCTATATACAGAAAATGGACGGGAGCTGGACTTCATGTAGTCAGGAGACCTTAGAGCATCCCGTTAATACTCACTTTCCCGGTTGTATCTCAATATGTGATTCGAATAATTCTTCAACTTCAATACGTACTGCAACACGAGTACCTATTGAATATGACATTATCCGATGGACAATTAAAAGCTTTGATCCTTACAAAGCGACCGGCCCTGATGGTATTATCCCTGCTGATCTTCAACACAATATAGATCTTGTAGTTCCTTGGCTGCGGAACTTATACACAGCCTGTCTTTCTTGGTCATATATTCCTATTCAATGAGCCAAGTGCAGTGTGATTTTTATTCCCAAGGGGGGTAATACTTCACACACTAAGGCAAAAGATTACATAACTTAAATAAGTCTGGCATCATTTATGCTGAATACATTGGAAAGAATAATCGATATCCACATAAGGACTTCGATAGACAAATCCTTTTTCTCTGCCTCTCAACATGCATATACAAAGGGTAAATCTGTTGAGACGGCTCTTCATACACTCGTTAGTCATATTGAAAAATCCATGGGGTATGGAAATTACACAATGGTTGCCTTTCTTGATATAGAAGCCGCTTTTAATAACGTCAAACCTGCATCTATCTGCCAATCTCTATCTCGGGCTGGGTTTGGCAGATCCGTTGTGGGCTTTTTATACCCTACACCACTATAGTGGGGAGGGTATTATACGTTTGTGCTGATATCTGTAACACACAAAAATATTGGTCCTACACCCACCTTAAAGTATACCGATCGACTCAGAATCACTTTTTGAGTCGATTAAGACATGTCCGTCCGTCCTGCTGGCTGTCCATGTAAACCTTGTGCGCAAGGTACAGGCCGCAATTTTCAAGATAATTTGATGAAATTTGGGCCAAGTATGTTTTTTGGCACAAGGACGAAGCCTATTGAAAATAGTTGAAATCGGTCCATTATTTCACCCTAGCCCCCATACAAACCCCCCTTCAAAAAATGTCTTAAACGTCTAAAATTGACTTGTAACCATTTGTATCGCAATGAAACTCAACATAACTAACTATTATTTAAAAATATGTCCTTTTCCCAAATTTAATGATTATCGGCCCATGTTTGACCTATACTCCTATATAAAGCCTCATTTAAAAAAAAATTGTTTTTTATCAATAAATTGCTTAAATACTTAGGAATTAAGGTAAAATTCAACATAAAAGTTTCTTTATGAAAAATAAAAATTTTTAAAATATACTCATGGTGTAGGGTATTATATGGTCGGCCATGCCCGACTATACTTTCCTACTTGTTTTATTTATTTCATTTCATCTACAGAATCGTATTCTTACAGATTACTAAATTATTAATTATAATATTTAAATAACATTAACTTAAATAAATTCTTATTTACATTAAAATTTAAATGAGGAGCAAAGCTATTACATAAGCGTAAGCATCTTGCTATAGGCTCATTTTCCGCATAATTAGTTCTATGGACAGACTCCACAAACATGCGATTAGTCCTCAAATCCCTAGGTGGACAATATAATGTAAAATGTTCTTTAATTTCAGAATAATTTATTACATTAGATAAGACATTACCCCATGTCTATATTAGACAAATATTTATCACGGCACTTGACAAAACGTCGGCAGAAAAATTGTCAGTTTTTTGTTTATGTTAATACATAGGGGTAACAAAACGCTGATTTTATCACGACAACTCACAGATAGTTTTATTGAAATAATGCTATATTTTATAAAAACAATTAAAAATCAATTTTAATTGCACAAAAACAAAATTCTAAACAAATTTTACAATAAAATGACGTTTGTTATCAAGACAACGTTGTCTAAACAATTGTCTAGAAGTTGTCAAAGTTTGAAAATTATCAACATTGTTTAAGTCGCCATTTTTAAGTTGTGTATTGCTATTTGTGAAAAGTTGAAAAAGTGAATGAAAAGTGGTTTAAAAGTGTTATAAATTATATAATATATAAAAATATAACTATATCCTTAATATTTTAAACCTAAAAGTATTTTTTTATTTAAGTTTTCTTCCCATTGTTGTTGAAAAAAATTTTGTTAAATTTTGTTAACAAAAACCATATGATTTTGACACAATCTTAAATTATTCCAAAAGCAAAATACATGTTGATGTTGTAGATGTTGTTGTACAACAAGAGATGTCGCTATTTTATTAATATACTTTGGTTGCCAGTATATAATTTTCCATATGCAAAAAATGTTGTATTTAATAATCTGTTAGACAATGTTTACATTAATAAGGTGAAATCATTTCAACAGCTGATTATTTTTTTTGCAAATTTAGCCCGAAGCTATCAAACTCCATCCAAAAAAAATGCTCTCTCAAACCCGACGCTGTCAAACTACATATATAAACAATTTCATGAATTCGCCGCAAAATTAAATGACTTCACCCATGGCGAAACGAATAAGGTGAAGTCATTTCAACAGCTGATTGTTTTTTGTCCTTGGAAATTTAGCCGGAAGTTGTCAAACTCCATATAAAAATATTCTCTCTAAAACCCGACGCTGCACATTAGGGCAAAGGTACTTAAAACATGGAGATTAATAAACTACAAGGTTTTGATATAAGTGTTTGGTATCAATAAAAAAAGAATTTCTCCTTCATTACAAATCTATAAAAATATAATAACCCTTCGAACAATTTTAGAACATATATATCAAAAGATTAAAAAAATATATATGTTTTTGTATATCAACAATTATATTTAGGAATAATGGGACTTTTTTTCTTTATGCACATTTATATGTTCATTTAGGAGCAAATCCGACATACATCTTATCCTCTTTTAACGCTGAAAATAAAATTTTGTAAAAAGAGGATGAGGTGTAAACATTTTAAAATTCAGAAACAATATACATAATTCAGAAACAATATACATAACATAAACTGATTCATTACTTTACATATTTTTCTAAAAAGTTTAATAAAATGTCTCGTAAGGTATATGTAACTCTATACAAATAATTTTTCTGCAAAGATTTTCTCAATAAATATGATATATTTTAATAAATCTTTAGTTTTGTTTTGGAATAATCGAAGAATTAATTACTTCTTCATATAATTTAACTCAATGTGTTCTGGTCCTAGTTTAAAATGGGTTTTAAAAAAATACTTAAAAATGCACTATGGTAACTCTGGATTTATAAATTTTAATTGTAATACCGTGATATAGGATTTTAAAATTAATATAAATAAAATTTTAAATTAGGGGGAAATAGGTTTAACCGGTCTAGTTCTTAGATATGCAATTTGTGGCAACATTTTGATATTGAATGTGTTAATATCAGAGACAGTAACTGTTATAAGTTTTATTATAAAACTTAAAATTTAATAATTATTTTTCAAGCAAAATTTTTTTTCCTCAAAAATAAAACTTAATGTTAAGTTTTATTTTTTTGTTCAAAAATAAAACTTATTTCTCGATATTTATTTTTTGTTCAAGAAATAATTATTATTTTTGAGTTTTATTTTTTTCATTGAAAAATAAAAATCATTTTTAAGTTTTATATTTTTGGTTGAAAAATAAAAGTTATTCTTGAGATTTATATTATTTTCTTCAAAAATAAAACTTAATATGAAAATATATTCTTACAAATATGTAAATGAAATTTTGATTAAAATGTTATTATAACATTAGAAAGAAGTAGTTGTGTTACATCCAGGCAAACCGAATGTATTGTCACCATCTAAACGTATCTAATAACCTCTATGAAGAAAACAAACTTTTTAACAAACTTTTTTCAACTTTAACAAACTTTCTTTCAGAGTTGCAAAAAGAGTACTTTTTCTGTATGCACGTGGAAAATTACAAAAAAAAGTGTAAACAATAAGAAAACAAACCATAACAAACGTATTGCTTTATTTATAAAATTGTGAAAAATTGTCATAAAATTGAAAATCTTATTTGAGCACCAAAACTGAAATATATAATCGATAGGGAATCGAAAATGGAATCGATCTCTGTATTAAATATTCTTCGCGATTCTTGCTATGAGATGCTGTGATGTAACAAACATTGAAGTAATTAAAAATTTAACAAAAAGTGTTTTTACTCATAAAAAATTAAAAATATTCTTTGAGCAACAAAACAGTCAACAGAGCCAGTACTCAGAAAAAAATCGATATGGTGTTCGATTGGTATATTGTTTCCCTATCGGTAAATAATTTTAGTTTTGTTGCTCAAAGAATATTTTAAAATTTTTTGGTATAAAAACTTTTTCATAAAATTTGCGAATTTATCAAAGTTTGTTACGGTACACCGGCTAAAAGCAAGTACTCAGGAAAAAATCAATATACGGTTCGATTTGTCTATTGATTCCCTATCGACCACATATTTCAGATTTGCTGCTCAAAGAATAATTTAAATTTTTTGGTATAAAAACTTTTTAAAAATATTTGCGAATTTGTCAAAGTTTGTTACGTTACACCGTCTTATAGCAAGTACTCAGAAATGAAATCTATATGCGAATTGATTCTTCTAACCATTCCCTATCGATCACATATTTTAGTTTTGCTGCTCAAAGAATATTTTAAATTGTTTTTGTATTAAAACTTTTGGGTTAAATTTGCGAATTTGCCAAAGTTTGTTACGATACCGTCTTATAGAAAGTACTCAGGAAAAAAATCAATATATGGTTCGATTTGTCTATTGATTCCCTATTGATCACACATTATAGTTTTGCTGCTCAAAGAACATTTAAAATTTTTTTAGTATAAAAACTTGTTCATTAAAATTTGCCAATTCGTCAAAGTTTGTTACGTTATACCGTCTTATAGTAAGTACTCAGGAAAAAATCAATATATGGTTCGATTTGTCTATTAATTCCCTATTGATCACACATTATAGTTTTGCTGCTCAAAGAAAATTTTAAAATTATTTAGTATAGAAACTTTTTCATTAAATTTGACAATTTGTCAAAGTTTTTTACGGTACATCGGCTAATAGCAAGTACTCAGGAAAAAAATCTATATACGGTTCGTTTTGTATATTAATTCCCTATCGATCACATATTTTGGTTTTGCTGCCCAAGGAATATTTTAAAATTTTTTAGTATAAAAACTTTTGGGTTAAATTTGCGAATTTACAAAGTTTGTTACATTACACCGTCTTATCTCGGGGGAGTTTTCCCGTTTTTCCTACCGAGTGCGTCCCCGGGTGGCGGATAGAGGGTGGTGATGGACCATCTGTCTTCCCCCAAATTTTAGTTTCACTCAAGCTGAGGGAGGGCAGATTGTCCACCACCTGGGAATATTATATTCCCCACGGACCAAAAAACTGGAAAAAACATGGAAAATAAAAATAAAAAGTTAAAAGTTACGGTGCAGGGCCTAAATAACCCAGTACCGGCAGCAAGTGTTGATCCACTTGCGAGTCACGTGTCGTCGTCATCCTGCAATCGTGAGCACAATAATACTACGGAGGTGAGTACCTTGGCCTCCGTGGCGGACAATGCGTCAAGTGTACAGCATGCCTTTGGCAAAAACATAGTGGTGAAAGAGAAGGATGTACTCGGAGAGAGCTCTAAGCTACCTCATCCTTTAAATATAGGTGAGGGTTCTGACTCTGAATCCTCATACCTATTACTAAGAAAAGACTATCTGGAGCACAGAGGAGGAAGTAGAAAAATATGCTTCAGGATATCATAGTTAGTCAATCCCACGACACTCCTAAGGAAAAATCGGACTCTCTCACAAGATCTGAGGTAAAGAGGATCAGGTCTCCCGAAGAGTTGACAACTGAGAATAAACCTAAGAAGAAAAAGAGCTCCCCGTCTTCTAATACACAGTCGAAGCACAGCCACACTTCACTCATAGGAACCTCAAGTCGGCATCCTGCGAGTAAGGTTGACAACGCCAAGCCAGATATTTCGGAGGCGAACACGTCGGCGAAACCAACCTCGAAGGTAAGGGTATCTCAAAAGAAGCCTCGAAAAACGAGGAAGGAGAAGCTAGACGGTGGAAAAGGAAAAGAGCCGCCATCTTACGCAAAGTTGCCAGAAGAAGACACCGGAACGATCTTTGATATGCAGTTTACGATGCCGGTAATCCGACAGGCAAAATTCCAATAAACCAGCAGAGTAAAGTAGAAGATCTGGTGAACAATAAGATAGTGGACCACGCAATCGCTTCAAAAGGCAAACAATCAATAGAGAGCGTGAGCTGTGAGTTCAGCATGGGCGTGATGTTAATGAGGTTGGCTTCTCACCAATGTGTTAGCACCCTAAGGAACTTGGTGGAAAGTATCCCTCCTCCCTGGGACGGCGCTAAGCTGGGACTGGCAAAGAAGAGTGAACTTCCGGTGCTCTTAAAGTCCACTATCTATATAAAAGGATGGGGCAGCAAACTGGCTAATGAACGTATACTGGAAATTCTTGGAGGTCAAAACGCTGAGCTGGCTGTGGAAAAATGGGATGTGTTTTACAGGAAAGAAGAACCTGAGGGAACTTTATTTGTAATAGGTATCGACAAGAATTCCATGGCTAGTCTTGCCAAGAATAAAGGTAGGGCTTACTTCGCCTCTAAAGCTGTCATATTCAAAATTGGGAAGGTGCCTATTGGAAGGGCTGTTACAACAAGCCCCGAAAAGGACACTAAAAAACCTAAGAACACAGCATCAGTAGCCACTACTGATAAGATTGAGGAGTCAAATCCTAAAATTGAGGAAGTTACCACTAACTCGCCAGAAGAAAGTGCAGCTGCCCTTTCCAAAATTGGGAAGGCGCCGATTGAAAGGGCTGTCAAAACCTGAAACACACGTTACCCTAAAGAATTATTTCAGAATTAACGGATACTACACTTACGATACAAAATATCCAAGTGGCAGAGCCTGTGGTGGAACAGCCATATTAGTGAGAAAAAATATTAGACATTTCCCAATGCCAGAATACAAAAAGGACCATATCCAGGCCACCTCTATAAATATACCTGATAGCAGAGTTACAATATCTTCAATATATTGTCCTCCTAGGTATAATATTAATCGAGAGCAGTTTCTCGATTACTTTAAAACTCTTGGACCAAGATTCATAGCAGCTGGTGATTATAATGCAAAACATACATTTTGGGGCTCTCGCCTCATTACTCCCAAAGGCAGACAATTGCTAGAAGCAATATCGCATAACAGACTAGATGCCATATCTAGTGGCCAACCTACCTATTGGCCTACAGACCTCAATAAGATTCCCTATCTAATTGACTTTGCTGTAATCAAAAACATAAAACGAGAATTTATTTCACTGATCTCTTCACTGGACCTCTCGTCAGACCACTCGCCTACAGTTTTAACGTTATTAGAAACCCCAAATAAATTGGAAAACTATTGTTCTTGTTTCCCTAACAAGAAGACGAACTGGTTAAAGTATAAAATGTATGTCAGCTCACACTTGCCACAAAACATTTCATTGAAAAATGACCATGAAATACAATCCGCTGTCGATATATTTACGGATATCTTACAAGATGCTGTCAAAGTTTCTACACCCCCAGTCACCTTGGGATACTACAAAAATTCGAAATGTCCTAGGAACATTGAGTCTCTAATTAAAGAAAAGAGAACACTCAGGCGTCAATGGCAACAATTGCGATCTCCAAACATAAAGATTAAACTTAATCAGTGCCAAAGAAGACTTCACATCGCCTTAAAAAATAATAAGGAATCTAGTCTGAGAAATTATCTCAGAAACTTAGACCCTACTAGGAAAACAGAATATAGTCTCTGGAAAGCTGTTAAACATATGCAATGCCCTATTGCATATGAGTCACCCATACGCCTCCAGAATGATCAATGGGCAAAAAATACGTCAGAAAAACTTGAAGCATTCGCCAATCACTTGGAGAATGTGTTTACTGAAAATGATACAGATTCTTCTATTAGTGCTAACATTATAAATAATGTGGTTCCACGCCCAATAAAATTCCGGTTCTCTGCCGTGAAGACGGCAATCAAAGGTCTAAAGGCAGGAAAATCATATAGATAAAATTACTACCATGATGATAAGTAACCTGCCCAATTCAGCACTGAGAATTATTTTGTTCATCTTTAACTCGATGCTACGTATTGGATATTTCCCTACCTCATGGAAAGTATCCGAAATTGTTATGATACCAAAACCGAGAAAAGATGTCACTCAAGTGACATCATACCGTCCCATTAGCCTGTTGTCTATATTCTCAAAAATTTTTGAAAAGCTATTGCTTGAAAGCCTTATAGTACACCTTAACGATAATTGCATTATTCCATCAGTTTGGTTTCAGAAGAAAGCACAGCACTATCGAACAGGTACTCTTATTTGGAAGGCCTTCGAGAGCAAGCAATATTGCTCAGCATTATTCATAGATATTTCTCAAGCTTTCGATAAAGTCTGGCACGATGTACTAATACACAAAATTATCACATTACTACCTGCGAATGTTCACAAACTGCTTAAAAATTATATATATGAAAGATCTTTTCAAATCAGATCTAAAGAAAAATATCGAAATATATCTGCTGGAGTACCCCAGGGGAGTATTCTAGGCCCGTTCCTATATATTTTATATACTGCAGATATGCCAACGAGCGCACTGACTCACACATCTACATTTGCGGATGATACCGCTTTTGTAAGCCTTCAATAGCTTCTAAACAACCCTTCAATAGCTTCTAAACAACTCCAGCTTCACATCGGCGAATTCTAAAAGTGGCTGGACAAATGGAAAATAAAGGTCAATGCAACAAAATGTACTCAAGTTACATTTACTTTAAGACGAGAAAATTGTCCTCCCGTACAGATAAACAATATAAAAATTCCTGAACAAAGCCATGTGAGATATCTTGGTATCCACCTTGATCGCCGCTTAACATGTACTCACCACATTGAAGTCAAGGTTACACAAATAAAATTAAAGTCAGCTCAAATGTACTGGCTAATTGGAACACGGTCAGCTCTAGACTTGGAATACAAAGTGCTTTTGTACAAAACAGTTATGAAACCGATATGGCTATACGGCATTCAACTGTGGGGAACAGCCTCCTCATCTAATGTTGAAAAATTACAAAGAAAGCAGTCAGCACTGTTAAGGTCAATAACAGGTGCCCCGTGGTACATTCGCAATAGTAATATTCATAGGGATCTCAATGTCCCCATAATACGCGAGGAGATCAAATTCTCTTGTTTAACCTACTTGTCGAAACTAATGGATTACGTGAAAACCAACTCGCTGGAAGACAGTTTAATGGATGACCATGATTGAGGTTATCCAAATAAACCTCCATCGGAGGGAGACGGCTACCAACGCTCTGATGGCTAAAATTAACACGGGTAAAATACATATAGCTTTAATCCAGGAACCTTGGACGATTCGCTACAAGGTTTCTGGATTAAATCACGTAAATTTCTTTTTTATTCTGATAGTAGCAACATATATCTCGCTTCCGTTTACCTGCACATCGATCACATTGAACTTAGGTAATAAAGCCACCTTTGTCAATAGAATCAGAGAAGAAGTATTAGGTATAAATATATGTTCAGAAGAGCTTATAACCGAAATTCAGGATTCAAAATACTAAGACCACCACCAAAGCCGATAAAGTTTCGGAATAAGTCTGAAACTAATTGGACAATGTTCGCGACCTTACTAAACCGTTTAGGTCAGGACACTTTTCAATGTCGAAATAAGGAGGATATAGACGCCAAAGTAGAAACGTTCACAAATGCCCTGGTTGAATCGTTCTAGGACAGCTGTCCTCTGCGAGAGCGGAGATCTGCCCAGGAGAAACCCTGGGTAACCGGGGAGATCTGGAACCTTGGAAAGACTCTTCGAAAACTATTTAACCGGGCACGGCGTAAAAAGACCGCAGTATACTCTGATGAGTACTGTAAAACTCTTGGTGAATATAAGAAAATCGTTCGAAAAGCCAAACGAGACTCCTGGAAACTTTTCTGTGAACAGGTAGATAGCGTAAATGACATATCGAAGATAAACAAGTTCCTATCCAAAACTCATGTTCAGCCGGAATCTATGATCGATGACACGTGCATTTCTCTAAACATTTTGTAAAAGAAAATGTTTTCATATTTAGTTTTATTTTTGAAAAAAATCAAATAAAACTCAAGAATAATTTTTATTTTTCAAGTAAAAAAATAAAACTTAAAATTGATTTTTATTTTTCAATGAAAAATATAAAAATCAAAAATAATCGTTATGATTTGAACAAAAAATAAAACTTAAGAAAAATTATTATTTTTGAGTAATATATAAAACTCAAAGAATAATAATTAAAATTAGGTTTTTTAAATAAAACTTAAAAAATAAAAATCATTGTTTTAACCGATAATGCATCAACAAAAAAACAAAAATGGTATATTCAATTAACTTTTACTCTTAATCCTTGTATTTGATTTTTTTGTTATAAATTTTAAGAATAATCATTATTTTCTGTCCCTGGTTAATATACATATTGTTGAATAATTTCTATAACGAATTGTAGGAGAATTCGGGAGAATTTTTGACTATATTTGCTTTTTACATTTTTATACTTCACCTTATAGTCTATTCGCCTTGCCCATCACCTTCTCAAGAATAAATAAGTTTGTCATTCCGTTTGTAATTTCCAAAATAAAATTTTCCGACCCTATAAAGTATACATATAAATTCTGAATCCTTATAGATAGCGGAGTCGATTAAGCCATGTCTGTTGAAATCAGTTTTCTGAAGACCCCAGATATCTAGCAAAAATCCGAGACAACCTCTGAAAATTTCATAAAAAATAAGCAACAACAACACTGCTTATTCATGCGTTGTGTATTTTGTTTTTTTTTTTTTGAATATTTCGTTTCGTATGTTTGGATGGATGTGTTTTCATTGCCATGTGTATGTTTTTTTTGTTTCTTGGTGTATTCATTTTCATATGTTTGGATGGCTGTGTGCAGCGTTGCCGTTTTGGGCTTTTCCTACCAAATTTGGTAGGATTTTTTTCATTTGGTAGGATGGTAGTTTAAATCGATTTTTGGTAGGTTTGTTTATAAACGGTATTAAAATATTAAAATTTTTTTATTTCAAAATTTTATTACATTTTTAAATCATTAAATGAAGTTTGGAATAACGCCCTATAACAGGACTTAAGGATTGAAAACAACAGATTTTTCTAGACTCTAGAGTCATTAATTTCTTAAAACAATTTATGTAATTTCAGCGCAGTTTTTTGAGAACGACTTAATGTGGGAGCTAGAGCAAAATTTTGTTTGAAATTCTGAAACAAAGAAATATGTAGTTTATGACGAATTGTAACTAAGTAGTCACCTGAAATGTAAAGAGGCACAATAACCAAAATATTGAAAACTTTTTGATTGAAAATGGTCCACTGCATCAAAATGTATATTGTCGTAAATTTTTAGAACTCTATTGTCAAAAACAGGTCCATATTAATATTATTTTGAGCTATTTTATGTAGCAGTTAGGGAACCGATATTATGATTTTTGGATACTTCAAACTTAGTGGGGGTAAATTTGTTTATAATTGCTACATAACCAACATATTTTTCAACATTAAAATTATTTTCCAGAAGTTTTCCGATTTGTATTGGGTTTGGATACAATTATGTATACCAAATTTAATGGAAACATTCTAATCCTTGTAATTAGGTACAGTGGCAACGCTGGCTGTCTGTTTCATTAACTTGTGTATATTGTTTTTGTTTCTTGGTGTATTCAGTTTCATATGTTTGGATGTTTCATTGCGTTGTGTATTTTGTTTCGTATATTTGGAAGTCTGTTGGTTTGCCTGCATTGTGTATTTTGTTTTTTGTGTGTTTATTTCGTTTAGCGTTGTTGTTGTTCATTATGTTTTGCTAATAATGATATAGTCGGGAAAATGAAATAAATTAAAATTTTATAAAATTGATATTTTTTAAATACACTATGTTGAACGGTATATAAGTATATAAGAATTTAACTCCCGCCTGAGGAGTCCAGAAAAAAAAAACTAATGGCAAGGTTGTATGGAGCGAAATGTCAGCTTTCCAGCTATATAAATTTTCGAAAATCTCATTTTTAATTATTTAATTATCGCCAACCTTCTCCATATATCTGCCCCAATGTGCGCTGTCAAACTACATATATAAAAAATTCCATGAATTCGCCGCAAAATGAAATGACTTCACCTTATAGTTAATTCGCCTTGGTTTACATGGATGACAAAATTGTTTGTGTAAAATTTGAGCATTCTAACTCAAATTGCTATAAATAAATAAATAAAAAAATAAATAAATTAAATAAAATAATTCCTATATCGGGGAAACTCTTGGAGCTAGAATGCTCAAATTTTGCATAAACAATTTTAACATCCATGTTAGTATTTGCCTAATAAATTGACGGATCACGGGGGCATGATCCCACCATAATTAAATAAAAATAACCATATATCGGGGAAACTATTGGAGCTAGAATGCTCAATTTTGCACGAAAAATTTTGACATTCGTGTAAACAATTGTCTAATAATTGGCGGATAACGGGAGCGTGGTACCTCCCATATGAATTAAATACAAAAATTCGTATATCTTGGAAACATAGCTAGAATCCTCAAATTTTGAATTCCATGTGAACAATTTGCTGAAAATAACCGGACTAGTAATAGGGTCATGGTACCTCCCATATAAATTAAATGTTTATCAATTCTATAACAAGTTTCACTAAAACCTCAGCTACCTTAGTTTTAATGTGTTTACTATGGCATTGAAATGTTAACAAAACAATTGTCTTTTAGTCAGCCACCGTTTACCGACAAGAGAAATGAATATAGGCCTTTAGATGATGTAGCAAAGTTTGTGTTTTTATATATGATTCCATATTTTTTTTATAATTTAATACCATAACTTTTTTGTTATATAAAATCTGAATCTTCTGAAAATTTTCTTTTTCTATACTAAATATACTATTGTTACACAGTGAGACAAAATAAACGAAAATTTAAATACCTGGGACGTTTTTCTGAAAGGTGAATCCGCTTAGCACAAGAATATGTTTTTGAAATTTACCAAGCACCTCCAAAATCTTGAGTTACGGGTATAAAAACCGGTTTTTCGTACCTTTAGGCACTTTTAAGTGAGTAACTTAGTTAAATCTGGACCGATTTTAAGTTTCTCCACGGATTTAGAAAACAGAAGCTGAAGCGTTTATAATTACATATATAACGTTTAAGTAACCTGGAGAGATATGATTTTCATCAGCAAACATATTTTTTAGTTAACTTTTGCACCGTTGTACAAGTTTGGATAGGTTTATTGAAAGTATTTTATGTAGGAACCGTACTATTTATTAATTGATTAGAAACCCATGTCTATTCATGAGAAATATAAAATTTTTCCAAAACTGATTTTCCGAAAGATGCTTTATATGGGGGATAGGGAAATATTTAGATTTATGTAAAAGTTATTTATGCTGCATTTCATCGTGATATTGATTTCATCATTTCTGAAGGCGGATTTGCATGGTCACTAGGGTCAAAGAGGTTCAAACAATACAAAAATCGGTATAAATGAGTTTGCTGTAATCTTTAGTGATACTGCTTATTCTTTAGACAATACGGTATTATTTGACGCTAGTGCCCTTACAACAATTTTGTATTAAAAAAAATCAATAACGTCGTCAATTTCTACACAGAAAAAAATTAATACATAACTTGAATGAATTTTGTAATAAATTGAATGAATCGAACATGACGTTTTTTCCCAAACCATTTTCATTCAGAATATTAAAAGTTCATAAAATGTATGAATTTGTACATTAAAGATTTTTTTTTTTGTTTTTTTGCTCATTTTCTTTGATTTTCATAAAAATTGGAATAAATATCCGAGTTACCTATTAATATCTTCCATTTTTTAGAAAATAATCACATATTAGCGAATTTTTATGATAAATAAATAAAAATGTTGGAAAACAAAATATGAAATATTCATTCTTCAGAAAATGCTGCATGTTACGCGCATATTTCATTGTTTTCAATCTAAAAATCATAAAGAAATAAAAATTTTTCCAAAGAAAATTTCAAACATTTTTTAACAAATAGAAAAATATAAAGAAAATTTTTAATATTTTAAGTCAAGGCTTCTAGAATATGTTTAAAAATATAAAAATGAAAAAATTCATACAATTAAGGAACTTATTCTTAAATATTATTAACTTTAGTCAATGAAAGCAGTTCATAATATTTATGCTGGAACTTTTTTCTGTGTAACAGATTTTTAAAAACAAAGTTGCGTTTTTCTCATAGACATGGGTTTCTAATCAATTAAAAAATATATTTGCTGATGAAATTCACACATATCTCTCCAGGTTACTTAAACGTTACATATGTCATTATAAAGGCCTCAGCTTCAGCTTTCTAAATCTAACTTAAAATCGGTCCCGATTTAACTAAGTTACTGACTTATAAGTGCCTAAATGTACGAAAAACCGGATTTTACCCGTAACTTAAGATTTTGGAGGTGTTTGGCAAATTTCAAAAACATATTCTTGTTCTACTCGGATCCACCTTTCAGAAAAATAGTATCACTTCCAAAGTATTTATTTTTGTGACATAGTGTTATGTATGAAAATGTGTTATTTAAAATCATCTTTACGACTGTATTTATAAAAACATATTTTAGGTTTATTAAACAATTTTAGACAAAATTCAGGAAAATCGTATTCATAAACGCCAAATAGCTTAAAACACCTTCAATAAGCCATTGACAAATATAAGAATTTTATTGCAGGCTCGACCTTTACCCAGCAAAAAAAGAACATCCAATGAAGCGAAAAAGAAGGAGAATTTACTCCATGGAAGTACTGAAAAAGACCTGCAGATGTGATAATTTTAACACAGGCTTGTCATAGGAGAAATGTCTCTTTTTTTGATTCCAAATTTACTACTTCTGAAGTCATTCCCAAGAAGTACTTTTTATGTCCTTTTTTGGAAGTTATTTGGATGCGAAATTGTATTATAGAATACAACTAATTTGACTTAAATAATATTAACATTAATTAGGGAAATATACACATTTAATACAAAATCCCAAAAATAAATTTTTTTAACTCACAAAAATATAAATATCTTCAGCATTGAGAAAATTAGATTATTTTCGTTTTTTCGGAAGTCATTAAACATAACTTCCACAGAAGGTAAAAAAATCACTTAGTGCTAATTTAGAAGTGGTGATAAATGTTCTTCTTTTGGAAGTACTTCGTTTTCTTTTTGCTGGGTTATTTAAGCCAACAATAAGTTGATTTTTAACAGTTTTTTTCTCAGATAAAGCTGGTTTCGTTTACAAATTTGTAAATAAAATCCCAGAAAAAATGTAAACGGTTATATTTTGGGGAAAAAAACTCAAATCTAGGCATTATTATATCAATACACTTATATTTGTCAATATTCCAATTGGCCAGCACTATTTTTAGGCAATATAGAAATGCCCGTCTATATATGAACATATATAAATATAATGCCATAAAGTAATTAATCATGTAAATTATATCGATTAGTGTTATACTAATGCAAAATATATTCGCAGCGTTAAAATTAGTCGAATATCAAAGAAATTTATCAATATTTGCAAAAATTTGTCAAAAATTACAAGGAAAATATGTAAAAATAAGAAAATGTGCAATAGTGATGTTTATTTTATCCGTTATTTGGATACTTTTAATCATAACACTGTGTGACACTCAAACACACTCAATATATATACTTTGTTGGGTCTCAGCTGAATATTTCTTGGTGTTACACACAGTATGACAAACTTATATATACCCTCTATCACCACTGATGGTGGTGGAGGGTATAAAAAAGAAACAGCTGTTTCCATACTACTTAAGTTCTCTTTGCTAAAATACTGATGGAATTTCATCCACCCTAAAATCAATATAAATAAAAACTCATTTTACGATTTTTGAAGATTTTAGTTCTAACTAGTGGTCCTGTTTGGTTTACTAGAGAACTCAAACGAACTAAGAATCTTAAAAGTAGGTTATTTAAAAAGTATATTGAAAGGCGGTCAGCAGTTAACTATGTTAGATATTTTGAATCGTAAATGCTATTCTGATGACTTTCGCCGTACGATGGAAAGGATAAATGTTGATCAAAAAAGTTTTTATAGTTTTGTGAATTCTAAATGTAAAATATGTGGATTTCCAATATCTTTGAGATTCAATAATGTTGAATTAATTGATGGACCTGGTATTTCTGATTTGTTTCTAGGAATTTATACAACTAGTACTTTCTCTAATGAATATCCATACGTTTTGGAGACTTTTACTATGGTTCGTGATTTACATATTACAGAAAATGAGGTTCTTAAAGGCCTAAGGAATTTAAAATCATCTAATTCTCCTGGTCCAGACGGAGTTCCCTCTTCTGTTCTAAAGATGTGTGTTGTTGAACTTTATATTCCACTTACAATATCATTGTCCTCCGGTCACTTTCCATCCTATTGGAAGCAGAGTTTTATTATTTCTCTATTTCAATATGGGAATCGTCGTTGTATTGGAAATTATAGAGGGATCGCTAAATTGTGTGTTATCCCGAAATTATCTGAGAAAATTGTAACTGATAGATTGATTCATATGATAGGAAATATCGTCTCTGTTGTAAAGTCTTCAAAGATATTGGTGTACTCTGATGATGTAAAATTGTTCTTATCTTTTAATAATATACTTAATTGTGGTTAGGGTTTCCATATTCCCGACGTTTTTTGATTGAACCCGGGAATTACCGATAAAATAAAAAACAAATAATTAAAAAAGTGTTTACGCGATGTTTTATTGTTTTTTTAAACATATCAGGTAACTTAGAAATATGTACATACATATATATAAAATCAGGGTTGGCAATAGTTTTGAAGCAGTGAAAAGATAAGGGTAACGGTATTTGGATTATTTTGGTAACGTTATTTTAGCGGTAATGGTAGTAAGATAAAAGGGTATTTTAAAGGTGGAAAAATTATTTAAAAATAATATAAAATAACTGTAATTCGGTAACAATATTTTAAGTTGGAAGTACACAACACGCGTTGTACGCGGCAACGCGTTATAAGCTTCCGTCAAAAAACGTTGAAATAGTGTATTTTCATTTAACAAGTTATACACTGCGTCTGCCGTGAAAAGTTCAGCAACTTTCAACTTTTGACGTGTCGGCAGCTGATCAGAGTAGTATTTTGTTTTGTGTAGAATAAAAATAAACTATAATGAAATAAATTTCACCAACAGACAAATATTAAAAAATAAACTAAATAAACGCGTAAAACGCGGTGCCGCCTCAACGCGTGTGTACTTCCATTTTTAGAGATAACGACAGTAGAGTTGAGATAGCCAAGATTTATTTAAATAAAGTAAATAAAATACTTTATTATTTTCTTTTTAAATACATACATATCGCCCCTGTTTTGAATATTAGTACTATGTGGGTTTTCAGAAAAGCAAAAAACAGGTTAATTTACCTGTATTTTTGCTATCGCGTTGCTTTAGAAAAATATGTACCTTTTCGGATTCGGTAACTAAATTAATTAATATGTATTTTGAAAAATAACCAAATTTTTTACGCGTTTTAGCGCAATTCAAAAAAAACTCCACATAGGCCTTTTTGGAAAACAGTTTTTATATTGAAATATTCTTTCCATTTTAGGTATAGATTTTAAGATTTCGGTCGAAATTTGGATTTAGGGAATTTAAGGGGTATATTTGACCAATTATAATACCATGCAACGGATAAATTAGATGACAAATAGACCAAAATGAAGGTAATATAAAAACAGGTAAACAGCATCATCTAAACAATTCTAATAAAGAAATAAAAGTCGCAATCCTAATGAGATAGTGGAAGTCAAAGGTCATATGTATCAAATATTCGCATATATATCAATTATTGTTCGTCGTACAACTTTTGATGTTATTACAACTTTTGTAGATAATACAATTTCCAATCATTTGGTAAATATTATTTTCGCGAACCATCAGATGTTTTCGAATTATTTTCTTTTCATTTTCCTTTAACTGTTTTCCCTTAATCTGTCATGTTCCTGTTTTCTGCTGACGTCCCTTATTAACTACTACAACCAATAAACTCCTGTAGTCCTGCCGATGACTATAAATTAAAAACTACCTGTTATTTAACGTTTATTCCTGTTTTCACACATTTTGCTATATTGCTGCTGATCACACTTTGTTCCAGCTTTCTGTTGACATACCTTATTAACTATTTCACCCAATTTCTTTTTTTTTTTTCAATTTGTCTCTAAGTTCCTTATGAATTCTTTAATTTCTACTTGTTTATTTATGTTTTCCATTTTGTATTTTCTATTAATTTCTATAAATTCTTCTCATTTGTAAGTTAAAACTCTTAACATTTTTACAATTAACCTTACATATACATGTAAAATATACATGTATATTTCTTTTTCAATTGCAGTAGTTTTCGTTTATAGTCATCACTGTTATACTCACATTAGTTATATTGTCAATTTAAATACATTTAAATGTCTCTGTCGATCAATTTCATACTTTATAGTCCATTTTTGATATAACCACTTTTCACATAAATATATGCCATCTACCAGTGGCTATTAAAAGTCATGTTATATGAAAAAACTTCACGATATTGTCACACACGAAATTTGTTTCTAAAAAATTTGTTTTCAAAGTCTTAGAGCAAGTGCAAATTCAAATTTTTTATTTGAAAAAAAAAAAAAATATATATACATATATAAGATACAACTGTAACCACATCCTCAAGCTAAAACAGACTAAAAATATTGATTTTTTTATATAATATAAACAATATTTTTTAATGTAATGAATTTATGAAAATAATATTTATTTCTTTAATAAACTTGAATTTTTATTTTTTTTTGTATTCACAAAAAATGAATATATATATAAGATTTTGTTGTGGTTATACAAAAAATTTTGTTTATAATCACTTTAGCGATATAGCCCTCAGTGTGTAATTAAGGGTTGTGACTATAAGCGAAAAGTACTGTATAACTCTTTTTGTCATTGTTATTATTAATTAATAATTCATTAATATTGTTACTTATATATTATTTTAACTCTATGTACCACATTTTTGATCACTGATGTCAAGCCCCTATGAAAGTCCACCCATTTTTCTCCCAATTATTCACATGAATGTTAAAGGTATTTGGGCAAAATTATTATTGGGATAGTTTGCCACTTTTTGTTATAAATATTAATGTCGATACTAAAGGCTTTCCGAAAAAATATATATAAATACGTTTTTTTGCTCATGAAATGAAACATATATTTTTGGAAAGGGCTATATCCGATGGTTAAATAAAAAATTTTATTTTTTTCCTATATGTTGAAATATTGAGATAAAGAGGTTTTCCTTTATAATCTTCCTTCAGTAGTGCTGGAAAAATATTTGTAAATGAGTATTGATTTTTGGGTAAAATTTGTTATATAAAAAATAACTATAACTCTAAATATTAAATTTTTCCTCCTAATTTAACCCGTTTTAGCATTTTCTTTCTTTATAAATAATTCATAAATTTTACGTGATAGGTTTTTTTAATATTTTTTCTGAACTTAGACGGCCGAAATAAAGATATCCATATAGATTTTATATCATGAGCAAAATCATTGTAAACTAGTGTAAAAAATAATGACCTCCTACACCAGTTAAAATATTAAAATTAGATTTATTTTTTTATAATAAAGCATTTTAGTTAAATTATACCTTACGTCCTATATATGTACATACATACATACATATTTAAAAAATAATAATTTCTTGAAAGTGACATTATATCGGGGATGGGTGAAAATGTGGACCAATCCACATAAAATTTGGTTTAGATAAAATTGATTTATCCTGAATTTCATTGCGATACTAGCCCTCTTAAGCGAATTGCGAATTGTTTAACTCATTTTCTGAAGGGGTCTTTGTATGAGGGCTAGGGCTAAATGAAGTCCGATGATTACAAAATTCGGCAAGGTCATCAAATTTAGTTATGTCTCTTTTTGTTGAGATACGAGTATATACTTAAAACATAATTATGAGCTCAAAAGCGCTATTCGGAATGTTCAGTTGTATGGGGGCTAGGTGAAATAATGAACCGACTTTAACCGTTTTCAACAAGCTTTGTCCCTGGGACAATAGAAGATAATGAATTATATTCAAAATTGCGTCCTGTAGTTTGATTACAAGGTTTACATGGGCGGACAAAGCTGAATTGATTCAGAAAATGATTCTATGTCGATTGGTATACTTTAATGTGGGTGTAGGACAAATATTATTGTGCATTACAAACATCAGCACAAACCTAATATATCCTCCCCATCTAAAGTAGTGTAGGGTATAACAACGTCAGTAAAATAGTTAAGAAAAATGCACGTCAATTCCATTTGAAAAGTGCATACTTTGGTCCTTGAGATGTGCATACTTTGAATTTTTTTAATTGTTGGCTTGTAAAATTCAAAGTGCGAATTAAGAAGTTAAGGTTACCGTACAAACATAGTATTACGACTAAAATTTTAGAAATTCCGAGAGACGTTTTGATACTGGATATGTAAGATTTCACATACTGGAATATAACACTGTAACATGTTAAAGTATTTTGCCACGGTTTTTTGTGAATTGGTGACTAATCACACACATATGTATGTACATACAACGTATTTATGTATGTACATGTACTTACGTACTCTTTCTCAAGATTTTCATTAAAGTTGATTGTTGTTGATTCTGGATTATTAGTACTCGTAATATTATCAACCACAAACTGATCGCCATTACAAGATAATATCATTAAATTCATACTTATTATTACAGAAAACATACTTGTTACTTTAAAAATAGTCATATTTAGGATTTTTTTTAATTATTGATATGTAATATGTAAGTAAACAATATTATCAAATTTTGCATTCCAAATAAATAATATTTCAATATTTTTTATGTTACTTATTATTTTATTTTCTATTATTCACTGTTATATTCTGTTATTTATGCGTAATTTATTACAAACATTTCGTTTTGTATTAGTAACAAAATAAATTAAATATTTTAGACCGATTCGATGAACACATTGTATGTTTATGACACAAATTAGATATTACACTAAGGTGGAATTTGCTTATCTTTCTGATGAATAATTGAACGGAATACATGGCAGATAAGATAATATTTCAAAATATATATTTATATACGTATGTATAATACTGTTATTTTATCAGTAGTAACCCGATTTAACATTTTTGAGAAAATGTGCATTACTTTAACATTTTCTCTAAAAATACTCAAGCTAACGAGACAGTATTTTTATTGTTTTATGATAACATATACATTAGAGTGTCCCGAGGAACAGTCTTTTAAAGAATTTCATGTAGGAATACTTCTCAGTCGATGCGTATAAAGAACACGAGAAAAATAAAAAATATTTTTTCGAATGGTCCTCAGTTCCCTACCAGCGATTGAAAATCCTGACCTCAGTATAATTTGTGAGTTTTGAGCTGATTACGGGAAAAATAATATTAAAATTTTTGTAGAGTATTTTTGGTCCACAACATGATTTTTAGTGGGTTGTTGTTATGTTTGAAACGCACGCATTTAAGGATTGATTGAGACTGACTTTATTTATAAAAGAATAGATAAACTAAACTCCAATGACATAGTTGTATTAAAAGGGGTTAACAACATAGTTGCAATATTAATTAATAAAGTACATTTTAAATAAATCAGTAATATATAACAATACTCGTCCTTAAGAAAATTTAAATCTATGAAAGAAATAATAATTAAAATAATAGGCACTTATTTAATTTTTTCATTAAAAAAATGATTAATATCAACGAAATCTCTCAGGCGAATAACGACATACTCCCTTTCTCATCCTGGCACTTCGACGAAGTTCCTGTTGAGGTGTGTTCACTGTTCTATCTACTGGAGTTCTAACCTCCGGCTCTTGGCTTACAGCTGCCGGCTCACTAGGCTCTTGTGGTTGGTTTTGTACAGAATCCGAAAGTTCACCTGATAACGATAAGTATGAATAATCATTACTTAGATCATTTTGAGATTTTACTTGTGAAATTTTTGGATAATCTGGGTTTAATCTGATTTATGTGACGTCTACAGTCACCCATTTCAGTGCTAACGTTATATATCATTCTGCCCATTTGATGTTTTATGATTCCTGGAATCCACTGCTTTCCTTTGCCATAATAGCGAATGTAAACTTGTTGGTTTTGTTGGAATTTTGTGGCATACTTATGTTGTGAGGTTTTCTTCTTATCCAATAGCTAAGACCAAACTGTACGAACGGGCCTACCTCTTATTAACTCTATAGGGGATTTGCCATCTACATTAGGCATAAAACAATATGTCGACAGGAATTTAAATACTGCTTCTTTAATTGACATATTGTCATCAATATTCTTGCGCACAGACGTTTTAAATGTTCTAACAAATCTAACAGCTAAGCCGTTAGATGCGGGTTGGAATGGGGCTGTTGTAATATGTTGTACATCAAGGTTTTTACAAAAATTTTGAAAAGTAGCAGACGTTAGTTGCGGATCATTATTGCTGACAATGGTGTCAGGGATACCTTCCATTGAAAATATAGTTGACAGGGCTGCAACTGTATCCTCTGATGTTGTACTTGACATTGACGAAACGTAGGGAAATTGTGAAAACGAATCGACACATATAAGCCACATGGAATTAAATATCGGTCCCGCAAAGTCGATATGTACTCGTGACCAAGGTTAATTTGATGCAGGCCAACTTTGGTATTCTTTTGGTGGTGAAAACGCTTTACTCCAAATACTATTGCCAGTCCTTCTTTTTCAATTTGACTATACTTAACTTGGCGTTGATCTAGAGTTTTTGAGGCGAAAGCAATTGGCATTTCAGATCCATCGGGATACAGGTGTGATATTACCGCGCCTATTGCAAAAGGTGAAGCAACGGTATCGAGAACTAAGGGTAATGTATCCTGAAAATGTGCTAATTGTGTTGCATTTACAATGTGGTTTTTCAGTTGAAGAAACGCCTTTCCTTCTTAACATATTGATTGGCGCAGCCAAATTCGAAAAGTTTGGCACGAAACTGTGGTAATAATTTACTTTACCCATGAAAGCTTCTAATTCCTTAATATTACTAACGGGTTTTAAATTTTTAACTGCACGTACACCGGATTCTTCTGGCAAAATTTCATTGGAACTAATCTGACAGCCCAGATATTGGCATTTTAAAAATTGGCATTTTTCTTTTTACATTTAATGCCATTAGATTTTAAAATCACTAAGATTTTTTCAAGGAGTTCAAAATGTTTTTCTATTGTTGGTGCTGATATTATAATATCATCCAGATAATTCCCACAACCTTCTATACCAGTAAGAAGTTATTTTTGAAAAAATTGCTGGCGCACTTGCAACTCCATACGACAACCTTTGATATTGAAACAGACCGGCCGGGGTATTAATTACCATTATTTTCTTTGATTCATCATCTAATTGCATCTGTAGATATGCATCTTTGAGGTCGATCGTAGAAAAGTATTTACCATTGCGAATAATGTGCAGTAAATTAACACGAGTTGGCAAGGGATATTGTTCAATATCAATCTGTGCATTAACAGCTACCTTAAAGTCTCCGCATATACTCACTAAATTTCACAGGTTTTAAAATACCTTCATTAATAAGCCTTTCAATTTCCAGCTTAAATTGTAGCATTTGAGCATATCGCAAACCCAGTACAAAAGTGACACAACTCAAAAATTTTTTTTAAGAAACGGAAACAAATTTTTTACAAATTCTAAAAAGATAAAGAAAGAGATAACGTTTTTTTCTTGAACAGTTAACAACAACAAAATACACTATTATTTTTGTAGAGTTAAACTAGTATCTTGTGTATAGTTTAAGGCTTAAAGAATATAAAAACACAAAAATAAAATTTTGAGTTGTGTCACTTTTGTACTAGGTGTGCGATATGGTATTTGTCTAGTTTTAAAAAATCTGGTTTGGGCATCGGATTTTAGACGGATATTTGCTTTAAAATGTTTTATTACACCCAGAGCCGGTTCAAAAATATATTTGTATTTGGCAAGTAAATCGTTAATTGTTTTACTAAATATAACAGAAACAGCATTAATAGTCTTTATTTGTTGAATTTCAAAACCAAATTTTCTAAACAGAACATAACCAAAAAGATTGTCTCCAACTTCTGTATTTACAACAACAATAACAACGTTTTTCCGCTGTCCGCCGCACTTGACTATTGTATGAATTTCACCCAACACTGGTATTTCTTTTTTACCGAAGTTTGTTTGTATCAATTTTGGTCTGTTTAGTTTTCTGTACGTTTTCAAGGTTATAATAGAAATGGAAGCACCGGAATCAATTTGAAAATTTTCAATTTGATTAAAAATCTCCAGTTCTATAAAACTTTTTGAGTCTTTATTTTTTACTACACCGGTTACATCAAAAATTGTTTCAATTATGTCAATATCTCTTCTATTATAATTTCTCTTGTTTCTTTTGTTGGTATTTATATTTTCTGACATACAGACGAGCGAAATATGTCCCTTTTTACCACACTTGTTACAGGTCGCGAACCTAAATTTGCAATTTTCTCTTTTGTGTGAGACAAAACAGCCCGAACAAGATTTAAACAAATTTTGTTTCACGTTGTTTTTATGAGTTTGTAAATTGTGTTTGGTAACTGCGTTCACTTGTATAGATTCATCGTTTATATTCTCTTTAATAACAGCTACTGTTTTTGTTGTTGACTCGAACGACTCTGCTATGAGTAAAACATCTGCCAGCGTTGCTTGCTGCTTCTGTAAAGATGCTACTCTGACTGCATCATGAGGTGTATGGACAATTATGTGATCACGTATCATGTCGTCAACGAAACTTGCTGAGCCTGCTTCGGAACTGCAAATAAACTTACACTCTCTTGCAAGACCGCACAGGTCTGCAACCCACTCTTTGTATGTTTGATTGTTTCTCATTTCTTTTTTAAAGAATTCATATCGAGCAGCAACAATGTGATGTGAGACTTTAAAATGTTCCGTTAGCTTTTCCGTTAACGTGCTAAATGTTTGCAGTTCAAGATTTGAGGAACCAAATAAATTTTTTAACAAGTCAAACATTTCAGTTCTTATCCACGATAAAAAAAATGATTTTTGTTTTTCTGGAGATGACACTGTGTTCGCTAAAAAATGTTGTTTTAACTGCTGCAAGTATGAGTCCCAATTTTGGCGATCCTTGTCGAAACTATGAAAAGCTGGCACCATTTGCTGGTCCATATTTCCTGAAGAACTTGGTCCAGGGAAATTTTGCATGAACGACTGCATCCAGACCTGCTGTTGTTTTAGTAAATTCCTACTGTTGCTTTAAAAGTTCTTGCATTTCGGCCATGTTGCTGTTTATATATATATTTTTTTACACACATACATACATATATACACGAACTAATTTAAAGTTCTGTTTAATATTAATTAATAAAGTACATTTTAAATAAATCAATAATATAGTATAACAGTTGTAGAGGCTTATTATTTTCGCTTTTTATCGAAATAGGTGTCAAAATTGTCTTAACTTTTAGTTTATACAGAAAAATATTTAAAAAATAGTTTGGCATTTGTTTTGGTCTATTTCAGAATTTTTTAGATTATTTTGAAATTTATATAACACTTATAATACACTAAAAGTAATTTTGCGGACCGAGAATAGTCAAACAAAATTTTTAATTATTTTTCCCGCGATAAGCTCAAACTTACGGAATTTTTGAGACTCATTTCGAAAAGTTTGTAGACAATTTTTTTAACATGTTGTACTGAGATCAAGATTTTCAATCGCTGGTAGGGAACTGAAGAACTTTTCCAAAAATTGTTTTTTATTTTTCTCGTACCTTTAAAAGGTAGGGAGCTCGAGGCAGTTAACCTGACAAACGCAAAACTATTCGACGCAACAAAAGCTGAACTAAAAATATGGGTGAGAGAATCCCATAAGGCCTCTTGGAATAATGAAACAGTGGGTAGAACCACGAAGATCCTATGGGGTGACCCTGATGAGAGCAAGACGAAAAATCTCCTCAAAATGAGCAAGTCTGAAGTTAGTATGATGGTACGTATTCTGAGTGGACACACAGGATTACAAGCACATCTATGCAAAATTGGACATGCGGATTCAGACGAATGTAGAGCATTTGGAGAGGACAGTGAAACTCTGGAGCACTTTCTCTGCCACTGCCAGGCATTCGTCGAAGTTAGATCCAAGTATCTTGGAAGTAATGTTATTCCGGAAATAACATTCCTGACTATCACTGATTGGAAGATTCTTAAGAATTACGTTCAGGAAACTGAGTTTATGAACACTGAAAAATAATTCATTCAGTTCCCTTTTTTTTGTTTTTCATGATAAGGAGCGCACAACAGGCCCGATAGTGGCCTATGTGTATTTCTTCGGATTTGATGTAATATACATCCTCCTATCAACCTATCTACCTACCTACCTACCATTTTTCTCGTATTTATTACATTAATACGCATAGTTTAAGAGGTATTCCTCCAAAAAAGTGGTCTACGGGACACCCTAATATACATATTTTCATAGTTAGTATTATATACAGATCCACGGTAGTTTTTAGGTATGCCCCATGGTCCAATAGTATTTGGGGCAATCCTCTACAAAATTTTAAAAAGGAAAAATAAATTTTATGTTGGTATAAAAATGATGAAGCAAAAACAACATGTATTTTGTTTTTGTAAAAATAATTTCTAAACATCAAAAACAACTATAAATAAAAACAATTTAAAGTGCTATCTTAAATACCCTCCTCCTGTAAGCTACTTTTTATAACAACCCATCTAAATATTTTTAGATAAGTATTAAATTAATAAATTGTTAAAGTTTAAATTTTACTTCCGTAATGAGGGCACTATCATTTAGTAATTTCTTTACATATACATACATACATACATACAATACATACATACATACATACATACATACATACATACATACATACATACATACATACATACATACATACATACATACATACATACATACATACATACATACATACATACATACATACATACATACATACATACATACATACATACATACATACATACATACATACATACATACATACATACATACATACATATGAGCAATTTCCCAACTCAAAACATCGATTTTGATGAATATGCACCAAGGTTAGTACTATTGGATAGTAGGCCAGACCCAAATTTTGACATTTTGGTCATACAGGGATTTATGCAAAAACCTTAAAAATCCCAAATATTGACGCCATGACAAACATTTTGAGAAATTAGAATTAATGATACTGTGTTTATATATGAATTTTATTCGAACGATGACCTGCACAGAAGAAAAATATGGATATCAATCAATCGGGTTAAATTTTAATCCTAATATACATACATATTATTAGTATTACAATTTTTTGTTCGTCAATCACGCCTAAACTGCTAGACCGATTATTATTCAAATCGGATTATTCAAATTTGGAACAAAGTTAGATCCATATAGCATATAGGCGAAACTGATTGTCAAAGACTTAAGACCCCTGTCAAAGACCTAATTGGAGAGAATAGGTCTGTTCGCGTACTCGATAATTTGTAACAATTTTCAACAACTGTTACTGGATTCCTTTCGCGTACTTTTGAAAACGAGAGAGTAAGAGCGATAAAAATGACAGTTCGTTGATAGAGAATTTTTTGATTTTACTGGGGAAAAAACATATGTATGTTCAAAACATATGGTTGAAATATGAATACGTAAGCAAACCAAAGAAATGGAAAATTTGGTAAATTTTTAATTTTTTGAAAGAAATATTTAAATAAATAACACGAATATTAAAAAATTATTTGTAATTAGATTTATTATGATGTTATTTATCATAAATTAGTTTCTAAAAATTTTGTTTGTTGTGAAAAATCATAACAAATAATGTCAATCTAGCGTAAGAGTTTGTCTTTCTCTTAGCGATTTTGTGTAAATTTTTATTTTACTAATATGTTTGTAACATGAAGTTTTAAAACAATAATATATTTGTAATGATATTACATGTTTTGTTAACTTAATATCCATTTATTTATAAGAAAAATCAATAGTTTTTTTTTTTTGGTGTTTTGTTAGCGATTGAGATTTCAGCAAAAGGGCATTACTAATCTTTGTTTATAAACAAAAACTTGCAAAACAAATTGCGTTCGCGTACTTATTAGGATATTTTATAGATTGAGAGTAAATTAAATATTACTCTCTATCATAAAGTTACTGGATATTTTTTATTGGAAAGTACGCGAACCGACCTAATGTATTAGTAGAAGCACTAAAATAAACACAGTTGTTCAAAAAGTACTAAATAAATAGTAAATGTATTTTTGGTACGTTATTTTTTGTGTGTTATTAATGGTATTTCATTTACTAGTTAATGAAAATATTAATTTAATAATCTTTTTCAAAATATATTTTTTATCTGTACTAATGAAAGAATAAAAAAGTATGTGAAATACTTTTTTCGTTTACAATAGGAAGATTTACAATTTTTCTTTTTTCAGTTTTAATTAAAATGAAATGTCAAAGAATAAAAAGTATGCTTTTTTCGTTTGTAAAATATAAATTGTTTTCGGAGTTCTAAATACATTAAAAGTGTCGCAAAAAATAATACACATTATGTTTTATTGCCGGTTTCTCTAAATGCGAAAGAACATTTTCATTCTTACAAATATATTGAAAATAACAAATAAATTTAAAATTTTGTTTTTGCTTTCAATATATTTATAAGAAAGTGATAAGAAAAACTATAAAGTTAAATATCCCCGGAATTTCAGGAAGAAAATTTGAAGTTTTGTGAGAGCGTTTAGTTCCCTCAAATGTGTTTAATTCTCCCAGAACCCGTCTGTGTGAAGAGAATAAAAAAATTAGTTTGACAACCGATTCAGTTTCGCTAATACTATTATATGGTTAGATCCAAAGTATATTAATAAAGTAGCGACATCTCTTGTTGTACAACAACCACATGTATTTTGTTTTTAGAATTATTTAAGATTGTGTCAAAATCATATTGATTTTGTTTACAAAATTCAACAAAAATTTCTTTCAACAACAATGGGAAAAAAAATTAAATAAAAACAAGTTAGAGTACTATATTCGGCTGTGACGAATCTTAAATACCCTCCACCATTAACAGGTTATATAAATCTTCAAATTTTAACGATGGATTTAAATTCACCATAATACATAACATATATCCTTTATTTTCATTACGCCTTAAACTATACCATGTAAAACGGAACTAACACTTAACAGACTGTTACATAATGTACTTAATTTAACAAATCTTAAACTATGATAAATATTTAACATTATTTGTATCTGCATGAAAATGGAAATAAAGATGTACTACAAAACTTTTTATATGATTTTGTTTGTAAAAACTTGTGATCCGATTTTAAACATTGTTTATCCTAGTACCAAAATTTGTATGTCGGACAAAATCATTGATCTGCATTACTTTTGTAAAAAATGAACAAAAAATAGTGAAAAACTATGATTAACCCCAGCCTTATGTAAATGCACTTACCCAGCAAAAAAGAACATTCAAAGAAGCGAAAAAGTAGTGGAAGTACTGAAAAGACCTGCAGAAGTGATAATTTTAACACAGACTTGTCATGGGAGTAGGGTTGCCAGCCTGGCTGGACTTGGCTGGATTGTCCGGCTTTTTTGATGCTTGTCCAGTTTCAAGCTAAAATTTAATTTGTCCAGCTAAAATAGATTGCTTTTAGTACGCTGCAATAACTTGGGCAATAATTATACCCTACACCACTTTTATTGATCCTAGGACGAAGCCTATTGAAAATTAATAAAATCGGTCCATTATTTCACCTAGTCCCCATACAATAGAACCCTCCGAAAAGCGCTTCTGAGCTCATAATTATGTTAAATATACCTGTATATCAGAGGAGCGCAAGATTGCCATTACATAGCACGCGTGATAGGGTAAGAAAATTCTGCTGACGCTAAGTTGATACACATACACTATAGGTTTAATTCTTCTTCTTTTTATAATGAGCAATATCAGTGGGTTTGCTCTCAACTTGAAAAACAAAATCAAATCAGTTGCTGATCAGCACTTGTCGAAGGAAGGTCTGTACGCGACGTTTTTAAAATACACACAGAAATACAACAACAAAATTTTGAGAAAGCCGAATTAATGTAGGAGAACATGAGAGAACAGTTGTTAGTTTTTTATATATAGACTTTGATATACGCTGGCTGTCAAAATCCATAATAAACATTTGACAGTTAGCATATACTTTATAGTTTATAGTCATTTTATTAGTATACTTTTATTTTGAATTGAATTCTGTTCTCTGCTGCTTTACCAACACAAATAAAACTATGGTACTCTATGGTAGTATGTGTTTGAGCAACACTGCTGTATATCGATAAAAAGCGGCACAACTAAATATTATACAAGCCTTGATGACCTTGCCAAATTTCATAAAGATCGGGCTTCATTTGACCCTAGCTCCCATAGTTTTTCATCCACAAATTGCCTAAATGTATTGGAACAATGAATTATTATGAAAACTACATCACATTTAATATTCATAACTGGTGTAGGGTATCATATGGTCGGTCACGGCCGACATTACTTTCTTACTTGTTTTTATATTACCTTTGTCAAATCATATTAGCCAATACTGATCGTACATTTGTTATACAACTAAGTTATGATTTCCCTCTTCTATCATCACCAGTGTTGCCAAAACCTAATTGAAAAAAAGTGCTAGATTGTTTTGAAAAAAATGCTAGAAAGTGCTAAAAATAAAGAAACAAATGCTAGAAAAAGTGCTAACAAAAATAAGCTTTTTTATTGTAAAATATTTAAATTTAAATTTTTAAAATAAACTACATAAATAATATTTTTAGCTCCGTACGCAAATGGACCAACTTCACTTATTATGGGACGATTTGAACACATAACAAAATGTTTGTAATAACTAGTTTTAGTTTTTCGATTCTTAATTTATCCCAAAAAAAAGGATTTTTTATATGGCCCCTAGAATTTTTCTAAAATAGCTTTATTTTTTGGTATTTTTTAACTGCATAAATAATGTTTTTACCAGGGACAGAAAATAATGATTATTCTTAAAATTTAAAACAAAAAAATCAAATACAAGGATTAAGAGTATAATTTAATTGAATATACCATTTGTTTTCTCTAAAGATGCATTATCGGTTAAAACAATGATTTTTATTTTTTAAGTTTTATTTAAAAAACTTAATTTTAATTATTTTTCTTTGAGTTTTATATATTACTCAGAAAATAATAATTTTTCTTAAGTTTTATTTTTTGTTCAAATCAACGATTATTTTTGCTTTTTATATTTTTCATTGAAAAATAAAAATCAATTTTAAGTTTAATTTTTTAACTTGAAAAATAAAAATTATTCTTGAGTTTTATTTTATTTTTTCAAAAATAAAACTCAATATGAAAACATTTTCTTATATAAAATGTTTAGAGAAATTACTTTTTACAATACTACATGTAAATTTTAAGCTTTTCTTAAGACATTTTGAAAAAAAGGGCAAGTATGAATTTTAACTCTTCACTATCTAAAACGCATAGCTATGATAACCCTTTCACGTATACGGGACACCGCGGTTTGGTTTTGTGCGTGAAAGGGATAATATTGATATGTATAAAATGTTCAATATGGAATATGTGCGTCCAATATAAGGTTTAGTTTCCAATTCGAATTTTTATGTATATTTTGTCATTTCGTTTGTAACTCATCGTAGTCGTAGACTCACAAAAGTTCATACATACATATATTCTGGGTCCTTATAATATTCTAAGACGATCTAGTCAAATACGAACGTCTGTCTGTTGGATGCACTGTATAGTGCAAACGGGAAAAGCAAGTATGCTTCCAGAATAAATTTTGAACTCTTATAAATATATTTATTATATTGCAATTGTAATCAAATAATATCCAAGAGTATAAGCATTTCGAAATCACATGTAAAATGTCTCATTTGAAAAGTTGAAAAAGTTAGTTTAACGCAGAGTTCGGTACATAAATCCCTTAAAAGGTACACTTTCGAAAACCGCCCTAATGCTCATATTATTCTGATATATGATAAGTACTGTGTTGATCCAATAAGTGAGTTAATCGTAATATAGAATTCCGAATAGATCGATACACAATCATCTTCTTAAGACCTCCTTCCAAATTCACTTTAAGATTCGGCTTGCACGAATATAACACAACTACTTCTTTATAATGTTATAATAACATTTTAATCAAAATTTCATTTATATTTGTAAGAATATATTTTCATATTAAGTTTTATTTTTGAAGAAAATAATATAAAACTCAAGAATAACTTTTATTTTTCAAACAAAAATATAAAACTTAAAAATAATTTTTATTTTTCAATGTAAAAATAAAACTCAAAAGTAATAATTATTTTTTGAAAAAAAAAAAATAAGAATCAAGAAATAAGTTTTATTTTTGAACAAAAAAAAAAAATAAAACTTAACAATAAGTTTTATTTTTGAGGAAAAAAATTTTTGCTTGAAAAATAATTATTAAATTTTAAGTTTTATAATATAATTTAAACAGTTACTGTCTCTGGTTTTTACCTTAATATGCAAACGTAATAAATCCACTTATTTTAGGTTGATTTTAATACGGAATTAGAAATGCTTATTCAATAAATTTTTATTTTTTTTTTTTTTTTTTTTTTAATTTTTTAGATCGAAAGTAAACAACCTGATTCTGGAACTGCGACATTGCAACTAATAATATCACCATTAATTCTCGAAATAGTTCTGTCGAAAAATGTTGTGAATAAAAAGTTCCGATGAAATCATTTATTTCAATATTTCCATTGTTACAAATATTTGCATTGGGTTAGTAGTCCAGATTTTAAAAACAACTACTTCAAACCAGTGGAAAAATATCTCGAATTTATTGTAAGAAATTTTAATTATAATTGACGGTTTAGAAAATTGTATCTCAATCTTAACAATTTGAATCATAAATCGCTGGAAAAAGATATAGTTTTAAAGAAGGTGAATATGTTCTCTAAAGCTTCTCTAGAAATTTATCTGAGGATAGCAAACTCGAACTTTCATTGATTAAAAAACTTGTTCCAGAAACGTTCCATTGAACGAGTTTGTTGATGCGTAACGCCAAAATTTTTGGTTGTGAATATTTTTGAAATTGTGTTTACAATTATAATGATATTTCTAATTAAAAGTCTAACGGGAAGACACAAATGAAATCCTTTCTAAAGAATATTGCAATTCAAAAAATTTTTGGAAATGTATATTGAATATAAGATTTTAGTTTAGCTTTGTTCCATAGGAAGCGGGCCTTTTAAAATGTAACTTAAGCTCATCAAATACGAACCGATATTTCTGTAGATAACCAGTAAACATTAATTTTTATGTTGTACATAATTAATTAATTATTCATTTTTAACCGTATTTTTACAGAAGAACAATTAAAATTGGCATACAAGAATATGTACCAAAAAATCCTAAAATGTGCTAAAAAAGTGCCAAAAAACCTTTTAAAAATGCTAAAAAAGATGCTAGGTGCTAGATTACATTTTTGGGTTCTAAATGAGTTTAAAAAGTGCTAAATCTAGCACTAAAAGTGCTAAATTGGCACCACTGGTCTGGGGTTCTATATTAAATACCCAGAAACAAAAATATACCACCGTTTACATACACACAGAAAACAGATCGATTGGAAATCGGTTACCATGATAAATATTTAGTTAACTTAATTAAAATTGTATAGATGTTATTGAAAAACTGTAAAATTAACTGATTTTCTATATTCAGAATTAAAAAACCATAATATTAATCGAATTGTGGTTGTAACAATTTCCAAGTCAATAATTTGAACTGAATTCTATTGGTTATTAAATTCATTTGTGAATTCAGTAAATGCAGCCGACTTTTATTTAGGATTAAAATGTAAGAACATCAAATATTAGTCTCTGTAACCGAAAAACAGTAGAAAGTAAAAAATATTGACCACTGCAACCAATTATCAACTGATAAAATTATTTAAAATTTAATTACGGTTAAAGGAACCAAATTCGATGTTCACAACCGATGAATTGGTAATTATATTTGACGTATACAAAAAAAAAATAAAATAAAACGATTTTATAATTGAATAATAAAACTAGTAACAATTAAATGTAAATTAATACGGGAAAATGGGATAGAAAAGGTAAGTTTAGTCTATTTTATATCTTAACATCTATTTTGTGTTATTTTCCTATAATCTTTAATAATTTTACAGCAGCGGAAAAGCGTGATATGGTAGTGTTCCTTTGGAAATGTTGGACAGAATTAAGAGTAAAATCTCTGGTACATAAACATAGCTTTTACCATCAATATGTCAAAACTAGAGAAGAAAAGTGACTATTTTATAGTAATAAGTTTTGTAGGTTTGTAAATGTACATTTATATTTATATTTTATTTTAATTATTTTAAACAAAATAAAATATATTTTCAAATAAACATAATCCACAAATTAGTTTTAATAAATAATATTTCAGTTCCAAATACCGATCATTTCGATCGGAAATATCGAAAAATAATTTAAAATAGTTGCGTACACCATATATTCAGTAACAGGAACCGAATTTTACAGTAGTTACAATCGAATTATGGGGTAGTTGTGAGAACCGACTGAATTCGATTGGAAACAAATTCGGTTATCACAACGAATCTGTTTTCTCTGTGTAATCAAAACACAATCTTCCAGGCAAAAGTCCGAGCAATAATGGAATGTGTAAATTGGATTACAAGAAATATGGAGCCCACAGCCCTTAACATATTTACCGACAGCGAGAAGGTAATTTGGGCGATATCAGTTGATAGAATTAAATTTAAGACCGTATTGGTTTGTAAGAAAGCTTTCTATTCGACTCGCGAGTTTAATTTTTAAACTCGCGATAAGAGTTGAAAATTTAAAGAGCGTAAAATAGAACTCGCTCGCGATTCGAGTCAAAACGAGTTAATCGCGAGTTTTATAATTTTGTAAATGGAATAAATGTAAATTTATAAGGCATAATCAATTTATATTATATATAAATATGACATAACCAAATAAGTTTCCCATTAAAATTACGTACACAAATACATATGTACGTACATTATTTGCTGCAAAGTAGTAGACACTTCGTACATACATACATACATACATACATACATACATACATACATACATATATACATACATACATACATACATACATACATACATACATACATACATACATACATACATACATACATACATACATACATACATACATACATACATACATACATACATACATACATACATACATACATACATACATACATACATACATACATACATACATACATACATACATACATACATACATACATACATACATACATACATACATACATACATACATACATACATACATACATACATACATACATACATACATACATACATACATACATACATACATACATACATACATACATACATACATACATACATACATACATACATACATACATACATACATACATACATACATACATCATTCAACACGTGCTTTATTATCTTCGAAACCATTTGATTCACAATCAATAATCTGACTGCCTGTTTCACAATATCGAAACAACATTTTCTTTCTTATAAATATATTGAAAACAAAAACAAAATTTTTAATTTATTTGTTGTTTTCAATATATTTGTAAGAAAGAAAATGTTCTTTCGCATTTAGAGAAACCGGCAGTAATAAAAAAAAATTTTTCAAGATCACTTGCATGTCCATCAATATAAATATGTATATACATAACTACAGATAAAAAACATACACATTTAAATAAAAAGGTAGACAATATGTGTATTTCATATACTTTCCCACATTTGCTTTGTCAGACCGCCATAAAACTTACGGCTACACAATCACACATATATTATTGGTTCTTTTTTACTACAGAACCTGTTTTTTTTTTTTTTTTTTTTTTTGCACACACACTTTGGCAGAGGTATTTCAGGAGCACTACTCGTCAGTCTTTCGTGAAAAAATACCTGAAATCCCTCATGAATATATAACGGAACGAGTTTCATCTGGTCTGAATCCTATTTCCCAACATATTTACTCATTTGATGATGAATTTAATTCGTTGGATAACAGTGATTTATATCACTTTACAAATGTCAATTCAATTAAGGAAATTGTTAAGAAAATAAACAACAAAAAGTCTTCTGGATTAGATGGAATCTCGAACTTTCTAATCAAAAAGCTTCCTGACTTAACGCTAAAATTCCTTGTCATAATATTTAATAACTGCCTTAATAATTGCTACTTCCCGTCCGCATGGAAAACTGCAAAAATAATACCTATCAGAAAAAAGGACAATAGTGACAGACCTGAAAATTTTCGTCCAATATCATTGCTATCGAATCTTGGCAAAGTTTTCGAACATGTTTTGAAAGAGAAGCTTGAAAAAGACTTCATAGTTGAGCCGATTTCTCCATTTCAATTTGGCTTCAAACGGTTTCATTCTACCCAACATGCACTTTTGAAATTCTCAGACGATGTTGTGAAAAATTTAAGAGGAAAGTCTTGTACAGTCGCAATATCTTTGGATATTGAAAAAGCATTTGACTCTGCGTGGCATCTGGGAATTTTATACAAATTTTTAGAACTTGGAATTGATCCATTTTTGTTGAAAATTTTTCAAAGTTACTTTATCAACCGCATATTTTGTGTTCAGATCAACGATTCTATTTCCACTGCTGGATCAGTTAAGAGTGGTGTGCCGCAGGGAAGTGTACTTGCCCCATTGCTTTTTAATCTCTTCTTAAACGATTTTCCGCACATAACGGAAAACTCTAAGGCAATTCTCTACGCAGATGACTGCATGATATACGCCCACGATGTGTCGCCAATCCGTGCATTGAACTTTGCTGCCGTTCATCTTAGATTGATAGACGATTATTATAAAAAATGGGGTATAAAGATCAACGCTGCAAAATCTGAAGCGATCTGTATAAGAAATGCATCTGGTAAATGCGCAAGATATGTTGTACCCGAAAGTAAAAAGCTTGACCTGAACTTGGATGGCGTTGACATTCCTTTTAAATCTTCAATAAAGTATCTTGGTGTCCATTTTAATAAACTCTTTAAATTTAATAATCATGGACGAATTATCCTCTCAAAGTGCAAACGTATATCAGGCATGTTCTCTGGACTGTTTAACAGTAAATACCTACCCCGGGAGACGAAACTTCTTCTATACAAGGTCGCAATTAGATCGGCTTTATCCTACGCATTCCCAATCTGGTTCACTATTTCTCCAATAGTGGCCAAGGAATTGGAGATCTTCGAGAGGAGAATCCTAAGAAATTGTATTGGGAAACATTTTGAGAGTTTCACGAAACGTTTTTCCAATACTTATATATATGAAAATGCAAACGTGATCCCTTTTAACAGATACGTATTGGCACTTCAGAGAAGATTTGTTGAAAAACTTGAATTTCATGACAACTCATTGATGAATCTGATATTTGAATCAGAGAAGGATACGAAATGGATTGACTTCCCGTATTTATCTCCGATTGGTGTTTTGAATGAGCCCACCGGTAACGATACACCGCCTTTGACACTACTGGACTTTTACGCCAACACTGTGACGGGATCTCATAGGGGTTAGGTGCAATATTTATACTTTTGATTTTAATATTATTATTATTATTTATGATTATTATTTATGATTATTATTTATGATTATTACTTTTACTTTATATTGGAGATTTTGTCCACTTGTGGAATTCTATGTTTTCTTTAACATTCATTTGTTATACATAGTGCAATCGGCATTAATTGTTTATGGATGATTTTTAATCGAACACTCGTTTGATACTCAATGTAACATATCTGTGATACTCATTGTTCTGCTAGTATATTGAACGGCTGTTTTGTTTTGATTAGTTTTAAGTGTTGATTAGTTTTAATTTTGTTTATTTTGTTCAGACATTGCTCTGTTAGATAACGTTTATGCCGGGAGCAAGCATTTTTCACTATTGTTATCTCAATGTTATTTAAAACATATTCCATTTCTTTTTTGCAAAGTTGCATTATCCTCATATTTGTGCATTAGAACAAAACGTATATAGTTCTAAGAATTTTCATGTCACTAAGTTTAGTATTTAAACATTCGTTGTAAAAGAAAGAAACGAAGACTCAATAAAACATTTTACTTACTTACTTACTTACACACACACTTTGCTGATTTTCGGCTCGAATTTAACTCGAATTCAACTCGTTTTCCATTCGCTCGTAAGCGAGTTGAAAAAACAAAAACATGTAAATATCGCTTACGAAGCGAATACAAAACACATAAAAATCTAATTAAAATTGTGCTCGCGTGTTGAAAAATAAAACTCGCGATTTTGAATTTTAAAACGAGCGATATAAATAAAATAGCGATCGCGAGCGATATTTTTACCTACCCTGCTCCTATCAACCTAATCTAATTTATATTTTTTAATCAAGCTGATATGTAATGAAACCAACTCACATTGAGAGAAAACACGGATGGAAAATTTGACAGTCATATGACTCTCTTCATGAAATGGTTCCAAAAACCAGCTTGGCGCTAATGTAATGTAAACATATACTAAAAACAGCTGTTTCCTTTCTACTTTGTTAAGGTACACAACACGCGTTGAGGTGGCAACGCGTTTTACGCTTTTCAAACTTTTCGAGCTTTACAAGCTGCAAGTTACACACCACGCGTCATTTTGGTCTTTCTTTTTATGTTTTTTAAAACTATTACTGTTTTAAAAATCAAAATTGTAAGTTTTTGTTTATTTTTTAATATTTTTCTTTCATTGTTGGTGAAATTTATTTAATTTTAATTTATTCTTATTCTACACAAAACAAAATACAACCCTGATCAGCTGCCGACGCGTCAAAAGTTGCTGAACTTTTCGCGGCAGACGCGTTACAAACTACAGTATGTAACTTGTTAAATGAAAATACACTATTTCAACTTTTTTTGACAGAAGCCTATAACGCGCTGCCGCGTACAACGCGTGTTGTGTATATTATAACAATGACATTTAAAATAAATGCCTAATAATATCAAAGAATTAGCAATTAAAATGAGTAATTAAGGAACATTTTTTGCAAAATAGTCTCAAATTGTACCTAGACTACTATCTTCTGTTAAATATATTGTAGAAAAGTACAAAATAACCGGAAAATTTAAAAACGTCTACATTAGAGTGATTCAAGTTTGTATGAAGGAAAAAATTTAGTCTGACAGGCCGTCCCCCCTCTAAAATTGTTCTATAGGTTGTAAAACAGTGTTGCCCATACACACACTGTTACACATTCATTTGTATTGGTAAAGCAGCAGAGAACAAAATGTAACCTAAAATAAAACTGTACTAATAAAATGACTGCATACTAAAAAGTATATTCTAACTGTCAAATTGATATTATGGATTTTGACAGACAGCGTACATTAAAGTTCATATATAAAAAACTATCAGCTGTGCTCTCTCATTCACCTACATAAATTCGACTTTCTCAAAATTTTGTTGTTGTATTTCTGTGTGGATTTTAAAAAAGTTGCGTACAGATCTTACTTCGACAAATGCTGATCAGCAACTGAGTTGATTTTGTTTTGCAAGTAGAGAGATAATCAACTAGCTCATGCTCAAATAAGAAAATACACAAGTAAGCTTATAGTGTAGGTGAGTCAACGCAACGTCAGCAGAATATTCTTGCCCTATCTCGCGTGATAGGGAATAGTGATTTTGGGCACCATTGTTGTAAAATCATGTCATACAAAAATTTAGGCTGATTGGATAAAGTTAACAGGTGCGGCAACTGCTCTGAAATTTTCAAATGCATTTACAAAGAAAATATCGATTTTTTCAGTTTTTGTTCAAATTTGGCCATTTAGTAATAAATTTTGAACGTTATTGTAAAAGAATCTTAATGTGCACAGAGTAAGCATTTCGAAAAGATATAAAACACGAAAATTGCTTGAAAACTTTAAAATTATTTTATTGCAAATTCCCTAGGCCATTAACGTGTCTCACAGCACATAAATTCGAAATGTGACAAAAAAATACCTTTTTTGGGATATATTCTAAAAAATCATTTTGTTACTTAAAATATATCTATAATTACTCGAATATTAGTTTTTGCCCTTATAAGATAACGCTAACTCGTTCTCAGCTATGGTCAAAAAATTTGATTTTTCCAACGGCTGTTTCAAATCTCCAATTTCAGTTTTTTTGATACTTTGTTAAAACACATTTAAAAATTTATAGGAGATCTCATGGGGATTTATCGTCAATAACCCATAGACTGTGGAGTTCAAAGGTCAAATTTTGCAATATTTGGGAATTTTTAGTGTACCATATCGAAATAATATTTTTTTGTCGGTCATATTTACCAAAAATTACTGAGATTTATCGTATATAGTCCGATATTTAAAATAGAGTGAAAAAATTTTGATTAACCCTTTAAGGTATTATTTGAATAATGTTATATATAATTAGAAGAATAACAGAAGTAAATCAGAATTAACTATGGAGTAAACTTGAGGTGCACATTTTTAAAAGAAAAACAAGTAAGAAAGTATAGTCGGGCGTGGCCGACCATATGATACCCTACACCAGTTATGAATATTAAATGTGATTTATTTTTCAAAATAAAACATTTATCATCAATATTCCCTTGTTCCGATACATTTAAGCAATTTATTGATGAAAAACTAATTTTCTGAAAGAGGCTTTATATGGGGGCTAGGGGCAAATATGGACCAAGCCCGATAAAATTTTGCGAATATATTTATATTTACATAATATTTTATTGTGGTGAATTTCATCGGGATATTTGTGTTTATAAGTTAATTTGGGACATTCAAGTAATTTTCTGAAGGGGACTTTGTATGGGAGCTAGGGTCAAATGGGGCCCGATCTTTATGAAATTTGGCAGGGTTATCAAGACTTCTATAAAACTTAGTTGTGCCATAATTTATCGATATATCTGTATATTTAACATAATTATGAGCTCAGAAGCCCTTTTCGGGGGGTTCTGTTCTATGGGGGCTAGGTGAAATAATGGACCGATTTTAACCATTTTCAATAGGCTTCGTCCTTGGGTCAAATAAAACGTGCGTGCCAAATTTCATCCAATTATCTTGAAAATTGCGACCTGTAGCTTGCGCACAACGTTTACATGGACAGCCAGCCAGCCAGCCAGCCAGCCAGACGGACGGACGGACGGACGGACGGACGGACGGACATAGCTTAATCGACTCAGAAAACGATTCTATACGATTGGTATACTTTAAGGTGGGTCTAGGACGAATATTTTTGTATGTTACAAACATCAGCACAAATCCAATATACCCTCCCCACTAAAGTGGTGTAGGGTATAATTTAGTTTTTAAAACTGATAATTTACGTAATCCTTTGTTACGGTCGATTTTCAATCTGATATGTCTAAAAATACAAACTTTATATGGTCAAAAAGGGTTAATTCATAAGTTTTTATACTTAGGTTAGGTTAGGTTGATAGGAGGATGTATACTACATCAAATCCGAAGAAATACACCTAGGCCACTATCGGGCCTGTTGTGCGCTCCAATTCAAGGAAAAAAAAAATTGTTCACTGAATGTATTATTTTTCCATGTTCAGAAACTCAGTTTTCTGGACGTAATTCCTAAGAATCTTCCAATCGGTGTTGGTTAAGAATGTTATTTCCGGAATAACATCACTTCCAAGATACTTGGATCTAACTTCGACGAATGCCTGACAATGGCAAAGAAAGTGCTCCAGAGTTTCACTGTCCTCTCCACATGCTCTACATTCGTCTGAATTCGCACGTTCAATTTTGTATAGATGTGCTCGTAATCCTGTGTGTCCACTGAGAATACGTACCATCATACTAACCTCAGACTTGCTCATTTTGAGAAGATTTCTCGTCTTGCTCTCATCAGGGTCACCCCATAGAATCTTTGTGGTTCTACCCACCGTTTCATTATTCCAAGAGGCCTTATGGGATTCTCTCATCCATATTTTTAATTCAGCTTTTGTTGCGTCGAATGGTTTTGCGTTTGTCAGGTTAACTACATCGAGCTCCCTTCCCTTTAAAGCTATTACATTCGCCCTTTCGTTGCCGATTACTCCCGAGTGGCCTGGTACCCATATGATGTGAACCTTACCTCTGGGAGAGTATTCAGTTAAAGCTTTCTTACAATCCAATACGGTCTTAGATTTAATTCTATCACCTGATATCGCACAAATTGCCTTCTGGCTGTCGGTAAATATATTAAGCCCTGTGGGCGCCATATTTATTCTAATCCAATTTACACATTCCGTTATTGCTCGTACTTCTGCCTGGAAGCTTGTGTTATGATTAGGTAAACGGTGGTATATTTCTGTTTCTGGGTCTTCAATATAGAACCCCAGACCCACTTTGTCCCCTAATTTAGAGCCATCCGTGTAGCAACGGATTCCTTCTGGTATTTGCTCTAATGTTCCGCTTGACCAAGACATTCTATCTGGGATTAGCGTTTCAAAGTTTCCGACATATTCAGTGTCTGGTATGCGATCAGGCACGTCCGATGAAAGTGTATAACCTTCTAATGTGTCCAGTATACATTGATGACGTGTCCTATAACCGTTTTTGGCCAGTTCGCCTAAAGTAAAGAGCCGTTCGGCTGTAAGCGCCGCCTCATATCTTATATATGTTTCAATGGGTGGAATATCTAGCAACGTTTCCAGAGCCTTGGTTGAAGTAGTACACATGGCACCACTTATACCCAAGCAGCATGTACGCTGAACTCCCTGTAGTAGTTTGATATTACACTTTTTGTCCAAAGCAGTCCACCAGATTATTGAAGCATAAGCTAGAATTGGTCTAATTACACTTTTATAAAGCCAATTTGTCATAGTAGGACTAAGACCCTATTTCATGCCTATGGTTCTCCTACATATCGCCCAGCACCGATGTGCCTTGTTGATCCTATCCTCTATGTGGTGTCTCCATTTTAATTTCCGGTCAAGTATTACACCTAAGTACTTAACTTTGTCTGTCACCGGTATCTTCTTGTCCAAGAAGCAAGGTTCAGTATATGTAGAAATTTTTGTCTTTCTTGTGAAAAGACAGATTTCCGTCTTCGCCGGGTTAACATTGAGGCCTCTCGGTTGAGCCCAGCTCAAGGCCGTATTCAGAGCCTCCTCAGCTCTTCTATACAAGTAATTTGGATCCTTTCCCTTTAAAAGTATTACGACATCGTCTGCATAGCAGACAGGTCTAAGTCCTTTCTCAGTTAGGGTCCTTAGGAGGCTATTAATCGTGGTGACCCAGAGTAAAGGTGACAAAATGCCACCCTGTGGTATACCGCGAAATACCTTTTTCCTGATAGTTATATCGTACATCTCGCAGCTTATCCATCTGTTCCTTAGCATGTAGTTGATCCAGTTACGGAGCACCCGGTCAACATAAAACTGGTCTAGGGATTGGATAAGGGTATCAGTGTGCACGTTATTGAAAGCGCCTTCGATGTCAATGCATACTGCCAGTGTATACAGTTTGCTATCGAAAGATTCACCTATGTAGTGGACAACTTCATTTAAAGCGGTTTCCACCGATCGTCCCTTTACATAAGCATGCTGCTTATATTTAAGGTCATTGTATGGTATGCTGCTTTTAACCATGCTATCGACTATCTGTTCCAAGGTTTTAAGTAGGAAGGACGTAAGACTTATCGGTCGATAGGACTTAGGTGTCGCATAGCTAGGTTTCCCTGGTTTGGGTATAAATATTACCCTTGCATCCTGCCATTTAACTGGGGTATATGCCAATTTTAAGCATGCAGTGAATATCTGTGACAGATGTACGGAAACCAGTCCCGCCTCCATCTGCAAAAGTGCCGGAAAAATTCCATCCGGCCCTGCAGCTTTATAGGGAGCAAAGCTCTTGATTGCCCCTTTAACCATGTCAGTTGTAATAACTATTTCCGTGTTAGCCTCCCCTTCCTCCAATATCGGTTCATCTATGTTATTCGATATACCGGGTGGGAAATGAGAATCCATTAGGAGTTTCATTGTCTCCTCCATATCCTCAAGCCTCCTGCCCGTGTCATCGATCATAGATTCCGGTTGGACATGAGTTTTGGATAGGAATTTTTTATCTTCGATACGTCATTTACGCTATCTACCTGTTCATAGAAAAGTTTCCAGGAGTCTCGTTTGGCTTTTCCTTTGTGCCTCTTCAACCAGTTTCATCTGATCCGACGTTGGTGGTAGTGTCGGAGAATCGAAAGGCAGGTAAATAGATGCAAGGAATATGTTGCCACGACCTTGCTTCAGCACCGTTGCATCCGATGTTGATAATCCTGTTGAGAGGAGAAAACATAAGTTCTTATACTTAATATAGAATTTTTTTACTTAATATAGAAGTTTTTGTTTTATTTATGTTTTTCCTTTAATTATATACAGCATTATTCAAATAGAGAGTGTATTTTCGAATTTTTGAACTTTGGTGTTAAATTGTTCCCAAGTGACTTAAAGGGTTAATCTACCTTTTTTCACTCTATTTTAAATATCGGACTATATACGATAAATTCCAGTCATTTTTGGTAAAGATGGCCGACAAATAAATATTATTTCGATATGATACACTAAGAATTCCCAAATATTGCAAAATTTTACCTTTGAACTCCACAGTTTATGGGTTAAGAATGTCCGATTTTAATAAAACTTCGGATATATATTTTGTATTATCTAGACTATAATACTCTGATAATACTTTATTTAATATGTGCAACAGTAAATAATTAAAACGTATTCTCTAAAATATTACAAAAAAAATGCGATTTTTCCGATATTCGCCTAGTTCAAATCGCAGGTACAGCTAAACTGTAAAAAATATTGATCTAATTTTTTTTACCGTTTAATAGCCTTATCTATTGACCATAAATCCTAATGAGTTTCAAAAAAACAGAAACTAGAGATTTAAATTCGCAATTAGAGATTTGAATTCGCAACTTCGTTTTTTTGGAGCACTCTAGTCTACATATAGAGGCCGTAGAAAATTTTTTAATTTCCAGTTGGAGCCAAAATTTGAACGGATAAGATTCAGAAATCATTGTCATGGAAATAGTCAAGAGTTGTACAAGCAGTGAAAATGAGAAAAGCGGGCTTTCATCAGTGGGTTGCTTGGAACCCCCATACGTAGACATAGAAAAATTTGTATATCTGAGAATAGCTAGAATCTTCAAATTTTACATAAAGAACTTTCACATTCATGTGAAAATTTAGAGAAAAATGGGCGGACTTTCAATGGAGAGATTGGCCCCTCCCATATTAAATACAATACAATATTATTCACATTTTTCATAGCTTAGATTAAAATCCTTATTAGCGTTCGGAAAAATTGTCTGTAGGATGTTTCGGAAATATAATATTCGTAGAAGGACAATGGACCATATAATTAATTAAATATTTTAAAACAGCATTTAGAAGACGATGTAGTAAAATTAGTCATTGGAGACAATTTTAAGTTCATTTATGATAACAACCCAAACCGCTCATCGAAAATTTAAAGTGAATGGTTACGTGACAATGTAAAAGAAATTCTTCCTACCCTTCTCAAGACCAGATCATAATCCCATAGAACACATATGGGTAATTTTCACACCGAAATCGGTCAGAATCTGTGAAAAATAGTTTTTGACATGTTAACCCATCGCGAATTTCTTTGAACTCGGTATTAAGACGATGCTTATCTAATTTATGCCTTAATAGCCTGGTGGTACCGCCAGGAACCAACCAACAAAAATTAAATTTTTAGTTAGTGAAATATTTGTCAACTACATGTTATGACTTTTAAAATGTTTTTAATTGCAAGCGGCACTAATTTCTTTGATCGGCATTGTAATAAAGTTTCATTTGACTTGTCCAGAAGAAAATATTTTACGGATCAATGCCTAATGTTATTGTAATAATAAGTATTTGAAGTGATTTTACTTTTTCAGTTAGTGAGATTTTTAGAAACAGATATCCATGTGGTTGAAATTGTTTCGAAACGTCGGCGCACAATCTGAGTTCATTGCCAACTAGCGATATTCATCTAGATCACATGATACACTTACCAAAATTTATATTATAAAGCAAACCTCGATGCAAAAATCCAAGTTATTCTGTTATTCTGATGCCTCATTAATTAATCCAGTTGTCTCTAATTCTGCTATTAACTCTAACCCTAATTTAAATTATGTTGAAGTCGATGCTGCTTCTTCTTCTGTCAACTGTTTTGCTTTAAGTAATTCTACTACAACCTCATCACGAAACACTACCACGACAGTACATGCTAATCCATTTAGTAATCCAGTTGGCTCTAATTCTGAAATCAACACCAACCCTGTCACAAACTTAAATTATGCCGAAGTTGTAATAAATAGTGGAAACAATGCTACGTCTCGGAGAGAATTAAGAGTAGTCCCTCCAAAGAAACAAATTTTCATATCACGCTTTGCATTCGACACGTCTGCTGAGGATATTGATTTCTATATTAAATCTCAGCTCAACCAAAATGCCGACATTATTGTTCACAAATTTTCTTATTCACAAATAAGGAGTCTTTTAAAATTACTGTTCCATTTAATATTTTTGACCGTGTTGTTGACCCGTCATTCTGGCCAAATCATGTTATAGTTCGAGAATATGAATACAATATAAATCAACGTGTAAACAATACTGTACATCTTCCGCCTCGTCAACCAACAAGCCAAAAAAACTAATTAATACTAATGATATTCAACTTAATATATTATACCAAAATGTTCGAGGTCTGAAAAGTAAATGCTCTAAACTGTATCAAGATAGTTTTAATTTGAATCATCATGTTATTTGCTTCACCGAGACCTGGCTTAACAATACTTTTTTAAATATGGAAATTTTTTGCAACAGTTTTCAAGTCTTCCGTCGAGATAGAATTACAAATACGACTGGGGGTGGTGTATTAATAGCGATCTCTAATCAATTTTCGGCTGAGGAACTAAAATTTGACGCAGCCTACAATATCGAATTTATTGCTGTGGTTATGAAAATAAATCGGATGAATGTTTTTATTACCTGCTCGTACATTCCTCCTCAATCGGATTTATTGATTTATCAGCAGCACATTGCTTTAATTAAAATTGTGTCTTTAAAGACAAAACCCGACGATCTAATTTTCGTTCTTGGCGATTTTAATTTACCTCAAATTACCTGGCAATTCTCCACTGAGAATAACAATTACATACCCATAAGATCTAATGGAAATGGCGATGATGTATTTAATGAGATTTCAAATTTATGTCTACACCAAATCAACGGATCATACAACGTTTTTGGAAAATTGCTTGATATAGTATTTGTAAATGTACCTAATGAATGTACAGTAAATCGAGTTGATCCAGTTACACTGCCCGAAGATCGTTACCACCCCACAATTGAAATAAACTATAATATTCAAGGTTGTTATTGCGTTAAAAATGTTTCAAAAAAGGAAAAAGTGTTTTGCTTCCAACGTACAAACTATGCTGACTTTAATAACCTTTTATATAATACTAATTGGCTTCAACTATTATCCATCCCAAATGGTATGCCTTATTCTATTGACAAAATGATTAAAATTTTGTATGACACCATGTATCAATATATGGAGGAATGTATTCCAAAACATTTGCCACGTTCTCAGACTGGCCCACCATGGAACTCCCAACGACTGTCTTCCCTAAAAAATTCAAAAAATAAGTATTATAAAAAATACAAGATATCTGGTCATACACTCGATTATGGGAAATATTCTATTCTTCGTGCTGAATACAATTTGTTGAGTGCTAAACTGTACGAAAACTACTTAACCAAAATGAAACGTAATTTCAAACATAATCCGAGGTCGTTCTTTACTTTTGTTAACTCAAAAAGGAAGATTTGTGTCACCCCGAAAGTATTGAATTATTTAAGTACAGAGTCAAGTGATGAATCGGAAATTGCCAACTTATTCGCTGATTTTTTTTCCTCTACTTACTCTAATGCCGAATATGATAATTATAAAACCTATCCATTTAATGTTCACCCTACTCAAACAATATCATTCCCATTACTAGACACTACACACATTATAAAATGTTTAAATTGCTTCAAATCCTCATTGTCATGTGGACCAGATGTTGTATTTTGAAAAATTGTTCTACGGCTATTGCAACATCTTTATCAATTATATTTAATACATCATTAAAATTTGGTTACTTCCCTAAAATTTGGAAAGAATCGTTCCTCATTCCTTTATTCAAATCAGGCAATCGGTCAAATATAATAAATTACAGAGGTATAGCCAAACTAAGCGCTATCCCAAAACTTTTTGAAAAATGTATTACTGACTCTCTCGTCTATCAAGTATCTCCCTTACTATCGACTTGTCAACACGGTTTTCGCAAGGGATCCTCAGTAATGACTAATATTCTACAATTATCAACATTGGTTAATGAAGGATTCACTATTGGTCAACATACTGATGTCATTTATACTGATTTTAGTAAAGCGTTTGACAAAGTTAATCATAAACTTCTGCTAAAAAAAACTGGATACAATGGGTTTCGATAATACTTATATAAGCTGGCTAACGTCATATCTTTTATGCAGAACACAGTCCGTAAAATTCAATTCTACAATATCGAGAAATATTTTGGTAAAATCCGGTGTTCCGCAGGGAAGTCACCTAGGCCCTATTTTATTTTTACTTTTCATCAATGATTTGCCAGAAGCAATAAAATATTCACATGTACTTATGTTCGCAGATGATGTCAAAATATTTTTAAGCCTCAAACATTCACCAGACCATATTTATCTTCAAAAGGATTTGTATAATTTTTATAAATGGTGCAACCATAATTTAATGGAACTAAATCTGGAAAAATGCAAGCACATGACTTTTTCGAGAAGGTGCGATACTTTTGATCACTACTACATCGGTGGTTATAAACTAGAGTCGGTAAAAGTAATTATGGATCTCGGTATTTTGTTGGATGAAAAGTTAAACTTCATACAACATATTACGACGACTGTTAACAAAGCTCGAGGAATCTTAGCTTTTATTAAACGATGGGCAAAGGAATTTAATGATCCCTTCATCACTAAAACATTATTTACGTCACTGGTAAGACCAATTTTAGAATATGGCTCAATTGTGTGGGACCCCTATTATAATATTTACATTGATCGTATCGAATCTGTCCAGAAACAATTTTTGCTTTTTTTTTAAGAGATGTATATCGAGGATATTCTACGCTTCCATCATATTCTTCACGACTTGCTTTAATTCGATTGCCAACATTAAAAAGCCGAAGAATTATGCTAAATGTTTCATTTCTTTTAAATCTTTTAAATGGAAATGTATCATCCGATTTTCTTTTAAGTAAGATATTATTAAATGTTCCCCAACGCACATTACGATTTAATAACCCACTTTATGTTAAAACTTTTCGAACAAATTATGAAATGTCAGATCCGTTTAGGAGATTATGTTGTAATTTTAACGAAATGTTTAACTTTATAGATTTAAATTTAAATGTTGATTATATAAAACGAAATATTATTTTAAAGTTTAACAATTAATAGTCTTTACATTAAGAAAATTGTATAATTTATTTAATACTCAGTCTGTAAGGATAATTTCCATAGACTAAATAAAAATAAATAAATAAATAAATAAATTCATCCCAAACAAAAGTTCGATGTCGAAAATATGGCATAGAATCATGTTTTTCATCAGAAATGAACTGTTTTATAAATTGTATTTATATCGCAATATAATTGTCTTCATTAACAATGAAATTTCTTATTATTGCTTTAAAAGTATGTTTTATAATACTTATAATTTGGAAGTTCGGGTGCCTGGTGGTTCTTCTAGGAACCAACCAGGTATTTTTCACATAACTTGGATAAATATTACATATGAACAAAGTCGTAGAACAAAAGTTGCTTAAGCCCCCTTCACACGAGCATACAAGTAATATGATCTGTCAAAATTTTGTGTAGAAGAGAACGGAGAGGCAGAGGCAATATGTAATGAAAGAGAGGCAATATGTAATGAAATCATCACACATTGATTGAAAATACGGATGGAATATTTGACAGTTCTCTTCATTTTTTGAAATGATTCAAAAAACAAGCAAGACTTTTTTGAGTTTGATTATAGAGGTGTTGCATTTAAGAAATAATTTACAAAAACATAGGGTATTATTTTAAATTTTTGCAATTAGAAAATTTACTAGGACATTATCACCTATGATAAAAAACTATTTTTTGGTAAATCGGACAAATATTTTAGAAAATATAACAAATTAATGTTTTTAACTACATACTGTACGGAGACTTATTTGAGTCAGTGTATGTTTTATTCTAAGGTCCATAGTCCATAATTAAAAATAGTGTCACAGGTCATAAATATGAATAAAGCTTGAAAAATTTGTGGTCACAATCTACATATTTAGAGTAATATTCCCACCAAATATAATTAAGATCAAACTTCAGCTTTAAATCTTATGTAACCATTTTTGAATTTTAAAAAGAGTAAAAACAATGAAAACAAAATAAGCCGGTTGTCTATATTAGAGCTAGTAGAATCCATAGTCTGATTTCCCTTTAAAGCTATTACATTCGCCCTTTCGTTGCCGACTACTCCCGAGTGGCCTGGTACCCATATGATGTAAACCTTACCTCTGGGAGAGTATTCAGTTAAAGATTTCTTACAATCCAATACGGTCTTAGATTTAATTCTATCACCTGATATCGCCCTAATTGCCTTCTAGCTGTCGGTAAATATATTAAGCCCTGTGGGCGCCATATTTATTCTAATCCAATTTACACATTCCGTTATTGCTCGTACTTCTGCCTGGAAGCTTGTGTTATGATTAGGTAAACGGTGGTATATTTCTGCCCCAGGCCCACTTTGTCCCCTAATTTAGAGCCATCCGTGTAGCAACGGATTCCTACTGGTATTTGCTTCAATGTTCCGCTTGACCAAGACATTCTATCTGGGATTAGAGTTTCAAAGTTTCCGACATATTCTGTGTCTGGTATGCGATCAGGCACGTCCGATGAATGTGTATAACCTTCCAATGTGTCCAGTATACATTGATGACGTGTCATATAACCGTATTTGGCCAGTTCGCCTAAAGTAAAGAGCCGTTCGGCTGTAAGCGCCGCCTCATATCTTATATATGTTTCAATGGGTGGAATATCTAGCAACGTTTCCAGAGCCTTGGTAGAAGTAGTACACATGGCACTACTTATACCCAAGCAGCATGTACGCTGAACTCCATGTAGTAGTTTGACATTACACTTTTTGTCCAAAGCAGTCCACCAGATTATTGAAGCATAAGCTAGAATTGGTCTAATTACACTTTTATAAAGCCAATTTGTCATAGTAGGACTAAGACCCCATTTTATGCCTATGGTTCTCCTACATATCGCCCAGCACCGATGTGCCTTGTTGATCTTATCCTCTATGCGGTGTCTCCATTTTAATTTCCGGTCAAGTATTACACCTAAGTACTTAACTTTGTCTGTCACCGGTATCTTCTTGCCCAGGAAGCAAGGTTCAGTATATGTACAAATTTTTGTCTTTCTTGTGAAAAGACAGATTTCTGTCTTCGCCGGGTTAACATTGAGGCCTCTCGGTTGAGCCCAGCTCAAGGCCGTATTCAGAGCCTCCTCAGCTCTTCTACACAAGTAATTTGGAATGTATTAGTAGAAGCACAAAAATAAACACGGTTGTTCAAAAGTATCAAAAATAATAAATGTATTTTTGATACGTTATTTTTTGTGTGTTATTACTGGGATTTCATCTACTAATGAATGAAAATATTAATTTTTTTCAAAAGATGCTTTATCTTAAAACATATATAAACATGTCTTTTTGTTATTTTTTCTGCACTAATGGAAAAAGAAAAAAAGTATATGAAGTACATTTTTCATTTTCAATACGAAAATTTACAACTTTTCATTTTTCAGTTTTAATTAAAATGAAATGTCAAAGAATAAAAAAATATTTTTTTGTTTGTAAAATATAAATTATTTTCGGGGATTTAAATAATTATAAGTGTGACAAAAAATAATAAATATTACGTTTAAATGATAAGAAAAACTATTAAGTGCTCGCAATTTCGCGAAAAAAATTTGAAGTTTTGTGAGTGCGTTTAGTTCTCTCAACTGTGTTTTATTCTCTCAGAACTCGTCTGTGTGAAGAGAATAAAAAATTTTGTTTGACAACCCCTTTAAATTCTCCTATATACCTACTGTATGGTTATGTCTTTCTTTATGTTTCAGAATTTGTCAACAATTTGTTTCCTTTTCTTAAAAAAAATTGTGTTGAGTTGTGTCACTTTTGTACTGGGTGTGCGATATGTATACACAAAAAAAAAGGATAATAAAATGATTTTGGCCATCATTTGGTTGACAGAGGGACATTTCCAAATTGCCCAAAAATAGTGCTGGCCAATTGGAATATTGTCAAATATTCATGTATTAATCCAACCTAGATCAGAGACTTTTTCCCAATCTTTTAAAATTTCTGAGATTTTATATATATATATATATATATATATACAGTGGTGGCCATGAGGTTAGCACATTTGGTATCTGTTAAATATAAAATCAAATATTTCCTATAGTTCTTAACTTTTTTAACAAATTCTTTTTTATGCGTAACACATGTCCTTCGAGGATCACGACACATTACATTTTGTTCCACTACTTTGTTGCAGATAGATTTCTTTCTTTCCAAAGTACATCTACCCCAAAAAAAATCTGGACATAAGTTTAGCACAAAATAAAAAATCATTGAAAAATTAAAAATAAAGCAAAGAAACTGGACAATTTTATGTAATTTCACTTAAAATTTTATATTTTGTAGAATAGTTGCATATTTTGATAATATCATTTCTTCTCCTGGACATAATCTTCACCAGAACCCACTAGAAATTTCATGACATAAATTTTAACTTTCAGCCCATAAATAGGCAAAATTCTTAGGAATTTGTGTTTTATTTGTTGCACCATTTCGTTTAATATGTTCCCTATTGGATTGGGATCTAGAAATTATTCTGGGGGCTGCAAACATGTCAATCTCGCTCGCTTCCAAGAAGCTCCTCTCTGTACTTTTAACATATTTTGGGTCATTGTCGACCAAAAAACGCCATTTAACTGAACTTTTGTCCACTAATTTTTTACTAAAATATTTAAGAGTCTATTTTGATAGTCATACTGATCCATTTGTGCATCCACCTTGCGTATAGAACCTCCACTACGCCCGGAAAACGCCTCCGAATTCGTCATATTTCACCCATTGTGTTTTATGGTTTTAAATGTACACTTTGGTTGTTGCTGCATGTTTGGAGTACAGCATAATTACATTTTTCCATCAAATTTGATCCTATTAATCTTCAACTAGTATCCTCCAATCATGCAGATAAAGCTAAAGTGTTCCAGAGAAATCATATATCACAATGGGGGGAAATTTCATGGTATTCATTGCATTTTCTTGGCATGCTGTTGGTCCTATATTGATGTTGGATGCAGAAGTGGATCCGTATGACTATCAAAATAGGATCTTAAATACTTTATTAAAAAAATCGGAGGACAAAGATGGCGTTTTTTGGTCGACATCGACCGTAAATATGCTAAAAGTGCTGAGATGAGCTGCTTGGAAGCGACCGGGATTGTCATGTTTGCAGTGCCCAGTATATTTTCTCGATTCCAATTCAATAGAGAACATATAACATAATATGGACCAACAAATAAAAGCAGAAATCACCAACAATTTTGCCAATTTATGGGCTGAAATTTCTAGAGGGTTCTGGTGAAGATTATGTCCAGGAGGAGGAATGATATTATCAAAATCTGCAACTATTCCACAAAATATAAAATCTTAAGTGCAATAAGATAAATATAACCGGTTGTTTTGTTTTATTTTTAATTTTTTAATGATTTTTTAATTTTGTGCTAAACTTATGTCCAGATTTTTTTGGGGGTAGATGTACTTTGGAAAGAAAAAAATCTACATGCAACAAAGTAGTGGAACAAAATGTAATGTGTCGTGATCCTCGAAGGACATGTGTTACGCATAAAAAATATTTTGTTAAAAAAGTTAAGAACTATAGGAAATATTTGATTTTATATTTAACAGATACCAAATGTGCTAACCTCATGGCCACCACTGTATATATATATATATATATATATATATATATATATATATATATATATATATATATATATATATATATATATATATATATATATATATATATATATATATATATATATATATATATATATATATATATATATATGAGTTCCTCTAACTACCACTGGAGCATAGGGCGCCAATAACAGCCGACCGCCACCGGACCCGGTTATTTGCAATAGCTCTTAATTGATTCCAGGTGATTCATTTCGGATTCCGTGGAACGTCGCCATGTGTTACTTGGCCACATTGTCACCATCCCTACGCATAGTATGTCCAATCCACTGCCACTTGCGTTCACGTATGACTGTAGCTATAGGTTTTTGGCCAGTTTGTGATAGTAGCTCCGAGTTTAGATGGTTCTAGGCCAGAATATGCGGAGTATTCTTCTGAGGCAACGATTCACAAAAGTTTGTAGTCGGTGGGTAATGCTACGACTTACTTTCCAGGTAGTACATCCATAGAGAAGTATTGACTTGATGTTTGCTTCAAAAACCCGTAATTTAGTGCGAAGGCTGATCTTGTTACTTTGCCATATTGGGGACGATATACAAAAGGATGCTCTTGCCATATTGATCCTTCTACCAACATCCAAATCGGAGCCGCCATCACTATTTATCTCGCTGCCCAGGTAGCAGAAATTCGTCACGCTTTCAAAAAATTGTTCCCCTTACTGACACATATGTTCAGGATTTTCGTTTTGCCGGTGTTAATTTTAAGTCCCGTACATTTCATTTTCTCCTGAAGATCCAATGTAGACCGCTTTATATCGCGGAGTCTGTGCGAGAGCAAACATATATCGTCAACGTAGGCCAAATAATTCAGGCATTGACAGTTGATTTTCCACCGGATTCCACGGCTATTGTTCTCTATGGAGCTCAGAACATCCTCCATTACCAACAGAAACAATAGAGGCGATAGTATACATCCTTGTCGTACTACACTTTTGACCATAAAAGGTTCATATAGTTTGCCCTTGTGTAGAACGTAGCATCGGGCATGTGCATAGCTTTCCTTAATCGGTATTCCCCTTCTATATAGTGCTGACCATATATTTTCCCTATTTATACTGTCAAATGCCTTCTCGAAATCTATAAAAAGTAGATGAAGCTCGGAGTTAAATTCCACACACTGCTCAATAACTATACGTAGGGTATTAATGTGATCCGCAGCCGAATATCCACTGCGAAAGCCCACTTGGCATGAACTGATGTTTTGTTCTAGGTGATCCCTTATCTGATTGAGGATAATTCTTGATATTAGCTTTGCAATACTTGGCAGGACACATATACCCCTCCAGTTGCTACAATTCTTCAGGTCTCCTTTCTTTGCTATCTTGACGATTATGCCATCCTTCCATTCCTTAGGGAAATATTCGCTTCTCAAGTTTCCATGATAAGAGGGCGTAAGAGTGCAGCAGTAAAAGTTGGGTCGCATTTATAAATTTCAGCAGGGATACCATCTGTACCTGCTGCCTTGCCATTTGGTAGTTGTCTGATGGCTGCTGCAATTTCTGACAGACTTGGGGGAGCAGTTCTAATAATAGGGTTGGTAGTGATGACTGTGCTCATAGTAACTGGGGGCCCAGGATCTACCGTAATGCTGTTCAATATGTTGGCAAAATCTTCTTTCCATATTTTCAGTTGTTCATGATCGGTACTCAGTAAATTGCCGGCAAGTTCGCGAATAGGGTGTTCAGTACGCATTTTCTGATTGGCTAGTTTTTTCGTGATCATGAAAACTGTACGTGTATCTCCTTCTATCCCAACGTACTGCGCGCTGCACTGTTCTGTGGAGTGCCCGATATTCATTCTCCAGATTTAATTCTCCTCTGCGTTCTGGGTGGTGTAGTATTTCACCTTAACTTCCTTCCGCACAGTAATTTTGCTCCAAGTATCCTCGAACATCCACACTTCCCTTCCCTTGGATGCTGGTCCAATGATCTGATCCGCACATAACCTTATTGTGTCTCTACTATTTTCCCACTTGACCTCAATAGAGGGAAATGCATTGTCTTCCACACGGGTTAAGGCGTCTCGCAGCTGGGTTCTAAAGTTATCCCCGATGGTAGGGTTCTTCAATCTGCCTATATCGTACTTTCTGGGTCGCAGATTTCGCCTGTTTTCCTGGATTGCCGCGGTGCAGAGTCTAATTTTGGCCACTACCAAGTAATGATCCCGGGATTGGCACATGTCACCACCTCTCTTGCTACGAAGGCATTTCCTAAAAAGGTGGCTAATGGCACAGTGGTCAATCTGATTAGTCGTCTGGTGTCTATCCGGTGATAGCCATGTTGCCTTATGACAATCCTTATGTTAAAAGAGAGTTCCACCGATTACAAGTTTTCTGGCAACACAGAAGTCAATAAAACGATCTCCATTGTCATTCCGGGTACCAAGTCCATGCCTACCCATTACCCGTTCCAGTGCTTCATTATCGGAGCAACCTTAGCATTCAGGTCTCCCATTACAATCACAATATCGCCCCGTGGTATGGAGTCGTATGTTGCGTTCAGTTGACCATAGAATAGTTCTTTAGCATCATCAGTAGCCCCTTCTGCAGGTGCGTAACACTGTATCACTTATATGTTCCTAACCTTAGAACCGAAACGCGCAAGGATAAGTCTGTCCGACACTGGTCTCCAGTCAATTCGGCTTTTACGTGATTTCATTGTAAGCATTATACCAACGCCAGATTCGTGGGTGCCCCTATATCCTTTCCGGAATATAGCATCACAGTTTCCGATGTGGAAGACGAATATTCCCCACAGCCTGTCCAGCGGACTTTGCTCAGGCCCAGGATGTTAAGGTTATTTTAACATTTCGCGTTCAAGCTGCAAGTACTTGGCATTCAAGGTCAAAGTGGTGTCATCACCATCTTTAAGCATTCTAATATTCCAGAATCCAATCATAGTTCTAGTTCGATATGCAAAGGTCGTCATCGAGGGTTTCGGTTTTCTGTTTTTCTGTTCAATTAGCGATTCGTTAGCAATTTGAGTTTCAGGTAATGCGGGTTGCTAACCCACTTCCCCTAGATTGGTGATAGGTCCGCTAGCAACGCGTCCAATCCCGCGGTTCAGCCATGATTCAGCGGTTGCTGCCTACTTTCCTGAGACGTCTGTAAGACCATTCAGGATACATGACTGGTCGTCTTCTTAGTCTAGATAGCCTGAAGCGGATGCATCAAAGCCATTACCCGGGGAATACTTGGTCATAGACCGGAAGTAGTTAGCTGCTTGGACTTTTCACAGAGGAATCGCCCTGGCAACTCCCAAGTGAGTCGCAATCAGAAAATTTTCAACCTCTGTAAAGAATCCCATCCCCCGAGAGATTTTACATATTTACTATTTGTAAACGATAAAATTATAAATTTTAGATTTTATTTTAAAAGAAATCATAATTAGTTTTCGCTATCAACCTAAAATTAACGAAAAAAGCTGAGATCTGAGAAAAAATTTTAAAAATCAATTTATTCTTGTCTTAAAGTAGGGTTGAGCCTACAATAAAAATTGTATATTTTTCAATGTAAAAGTAAAAAAGCGTAGAATGCCTTGACGCGTAGAATGCTTAAAGCTGGAGGTCAACACTACGCGTCTTCGCGGTAAAGCATTTTCTGCTTTACATACATTCAAGTTACATGCTACGCTTCTTAACCGTAAAATTTTTACTTTATTTACAAATAACTTCGCGTTTTTATTTATATTTTCACAATTTAACTCGTTTTATTTTATTAAAATTGATAAATACACATTAAAAAAGGAATATAAATTGTCAAAATCAGCTGATATATTTGTGCGCCGCTTATGAAGCTTAGAAAGTAGATCTACTTTAAGCATTCTACGCGTCAAGGCATCCTACGCTTTTGTGCTTGTAACTTCTAGCACACAACAACATTCATTCTACTTTTCTGACAGCCGCGTAGAATGTGAAGAAGCGTAGAACGCGTGGTGTGTACCTCCAACTTAAAGTAGATATACTTTTATAAGCGTCACAAACGGCGCACGAACATGTCAGCTGTTTTTGACAATAATATTTATTTATCAATTTTAATAAATTAAAACGAGTTTAATTGGTGAAGAAATAAATAAAAGCAACAGAAAAAACGCGTTAAATGCGACGCTTTTTAAGCGTCGCAGAAGCGTAGAATGTGAAGTAGGTATGAAAAGCACGCAATGCTTTAACGCGAAGACGCGTAGTGTGGACCTCTAACTTTAGTAGTTTATAAACTTCAAACATATAAACATACAAACAAACACACTTTTATTTTTATATATATAGATAGAAGAATATAAGATAGATATAGAAAATATCAAAAGTGAGAATATTGGTTTTTTATGTTACAACTTAATAAGTGCCGATTTAATATATGACAATTTAAAAAAATCCAGATTTTTAAAATAGGTGTGTTGGCGTACTTTCCAGTAAAAAATATTCAGTAACTTTATAATAGAGAATAATTTTTAATTTACTCTCAATCAAAAAAATATCCAAAAAAGTACGCGAAAGCAAATTTGTAAAAAAATTGCAAGTTCTTGTTTATAAACAAAGATTAGTAATGCCCTTTTGCTGAAATCTCAATCGCTAACAAAACATCAAAAACAAATAACAAACAAAATATGATTTTTCTTATAAATAAAAGGATATTTAAAGTTAACAAAACATGTAATATCATTAAAAATATATAATTGTTTTAAAACTTCGTGTTAAAAACATATTATTAAAATAAAAATTGACACAAAATCGCTAAGTGAAAGACACTTTATATGATTTTTCACAACAAACAAACTCTATTAAAAATTAATTTATGATAAATAAAATTAGAATAAATCTAATTACAAATTATTTTTTAATATTTGTGTGTTATTAATTTATATATTTCTTTCAAAAAATGTAAAACTTACCAAATTTTTGTTTTCTTTGGTTTGTTTAATTAATCAACCATATGTTGTGAACATATGTTTGATATTTTTTACTGGAGAAAAAATATTTAGTAAAATTAAGAAATTCTCTATCACTTTCTTACTCTCTCATTGCAAGTTTTCAAAAGTACGAAAACGGAATCCAGTAACAATTGTTACAAATTATCGAGTAATTGCCGGTCTACACACGGAAACTTTTTTTGCAAAACTTTTGATTTTGTTTGTGAGAGACAGAGAAAAATATATCAATCATGATATGCTTTTCTCTTTCTTTCACACGTAAAATCAAAAGTTTCCCAAAAAAAAGTTTCCTAGTGTGGACCGGCAGTACGCGAACGAAATAATATTTGCTTTTAAAATCCAGCTATTTTTACATTACAGTTTAATTACAATTGGAACCACAACCGCTGTCGACAATGATTTTTCATAAATTTTGGTTGAGATAGATTCTATTTTATTTTTATTGCGCTCTTTGGCGATCCTCTCATTTTTCTCTTATTTTCATGTTGTAGCGTTGCCATATGTTCATAATATTTTGCTAAAAATCTTGGGTTGTTATAATGCGCATTTTTCGCATTGTGTTACTATTAAAGCCTGTTATTCTGTTCAAAATTGCGAAAATTTATGGTTTTTTCATGCGAAAAATTTGATGTGCAACAAATGTAGTCTATCTCGCGAGTTTGAAAAGTTTGTCGCTTTTATTGCTATAAAGTATGCATCATTGCTTTAAATACGTAAACAAAAACCATATGTTTTTTGAAAGCTGAAAGTAAAATAAATCACCTCTATGAAGTAAACAAACTTTTTAACTAACTTTTTTCAACTTTAACAAACTTTTTTTCAGAGTTGCAAAAAAACTATTTTTTCTGTATGCACGTGGAAAATTACAAAAAAAAAGTGTAAACAAAAAGAAAACAAACCATAACAAACGCATTGCTTTATTTATAAAATTGTCATAAAATTGAAAATCTTATTTGAGCACCAAAACTGAAATATATAATCCATAGGGGATCGAAAAAGTAATCGATCTCTGTATTAAATATTCTTCGCGGTGCTTGCTATGAGATGCTGTGATGTAACAAACTTTGAAGTAATTAAAAATTAACAAAAAGTGTTTTTATTTATAAAAAATTAAAAATATTCTTTGAGCAACAAAACAGTCAACAGAGCCCGATAGGCTATTAACAAATAAATCGAACCGTATATTGATTTTTTTCCTGAGTAGTTGCTATTAGCCGGTGTACCGTAACAAACTTTGACAAATTGGCAAATTTAATGAAAAAGTTTTTATACTAAAAAATTTTTAAATGTTCTTTGAGCAGCAAAACTATAATATGTGATCAATAGGGAATCAATAGACAAATCGAACCATATATTGATTTTTTCCTGAGTACTTGCTATAAGACGGTATAAAGTAACAAACTTTGAAAAATTCGCAAATTTTATGAAAAAGGTTTTATATCAAAAAATTTTAAATTATTCTTTGAGCAGCAAATCTAAAATATGTGATCGATAGGGAATCAATAGACAAATCGAACCGTATATTGATTTTTTCCTGAGTACTTGCTTTTAGCCGGTGTACCATAACAAACTTTGACAAATTAGCAAATTTTATGAAAAAGTTCTTATACCAATAATATTAAATTATTCTTTGAGCAGCAAAACTAAAATATGTGATCGATAGAGAATCAATAAACAAATCGAATCGTATATTGAGTTTGTTTCTGTGTACTTGCTATAAGACGGTGTAACGTAACCAGTCTACACTAAACAGGTATATGCGATCGAACAGCTGATAATTTTTTTGTTTTCTTATTTGCCTACCTTCTCTGTCAAAATTTGTTTTTGTTTATTTGAAATTATTGCAACAACATAAAATTTGAATAATAAAAAAATTAAAAATGTTTAATTTGTAAAAAAAATAATATTATTTACACAAAAAATACATTTCAACCATCTTCCGCATTCTTAGCTAAACTTTATTTGTCTTTAGCTAAACTTTATCCGTTTAGTATAGAACTTCAATAGCACAAATCAGGTCATTCCAGATATCAACTATCCCCCGTATTACGCACCTTGACAAGGCCGTTGTCGTTAGCCAAACTTTGGTAGCCACAACACAACTTTATTGGCACAAATCAGGCCAATTCAGATATCAACAATCTTTAGTATTCCACTTTCCACTTTCTTTAGCCCAACTTTGGTAGCTAAAGGTACAAATTTTGTGGCACAAATCAGGCTATTCCAGATATCAAAATTCTTGCTTTTTTGGGTCCATTGCCAGGTCCTCTGCCAAGTCCTCTGTAACATTTTCCAATAGGATCTATATACCCAGCTTCAAATGAGTATATAAACATGCATATCCCTTAAAATTCCATTTAAAATCACTGCATATTTTTTTAAATAAAATTAAGAATTTTTTTAAAAGACAAACAAAATATTTTTATTTATTTTGACATTGAGCTCAAAATACATGTTGTTTTTGTATTGTGATGCATATACCTGTTTAGGGTACCCTGAACGTAACGAACTTGAACAAATTTCCAAATTTAATAAAACAGTTTTTATACTAAAAATTTTTAAAATATTCATTGATTCATTAATCAATATTTAAAAAAAAATCTTTTTTTCATAAAATATGAGCCTTTCAATGTTTGTTACGTTACACCGTCTTATACTAGTTTTATGCACAAAAACTTTTTTTCATAAAATGTGAAATTTTCAAAGTTCATTACGTTACACTGTTTTATAGCAAGTACTCAGAAAAAATCAATATAGGAATCAATCGATCTATCAATAATTTTAGTTTTGTTGCTCAATTAATATTTAAAGTCTTTTTAGTATAAAAACTGTTTTGTTGAATTTGCGAATTTGTCAAAGTTTCTTATAGCAAGTACTCAGAAAAAAATTAATATATTATTTAGTTCGTTTATTGATTCTTTATCGATCACCTATTTTAGTTTTGCTGCTCAAAGAACGTTTAAACATTTTTAAGTATAAAAACTTTTGGGTTAAATTTGGGAATTTACAAAGTTTGTTACACCGTCTAAAAGCAATTACTCAGAAAAAAATCAATATGGTGTTCGATTGGTATATTGATTCCCTATCGGTCACATATTTCAGTATTGCTGCTCAAAGAATAGTTTAAAATTTTTTGGTATAAAAACTTTTTCATAAAATTTGCGAATTTGTCAAAGTTTGTTACGGTACACCGGCTAAAAGCAAGTACTCAGGAAAAAAAATCAATATACGGTTCGATTTGTCTATTGATTCCCTATCGATCACATATTTCAGATTTGCTGCTCAAAGAATAATTTAAAATTTTTTGGTATAAAAACTTTTTCAGAATATTTGCGAATTTGTCAAAGTTTGTTACGTTACACCGTCTGAATGAATGCGAATTGATTCTGCTAACAATTCCCTATCGATCACATATTTTGGTTTTGCTGCTCAAAGAATATTTTAAATTTTTTTAGTATAAAAACTTTTGGGTTAAATTTGCGAATTTACAAAGTTTGTTACATTACACCGTCTTATAGCAAGTACTCAGAAAAAAATCAATATGGAATTTGGATCGTCTATTGATTCTCTATCGATCTCATATTTTAGTTTTGCTGCTCAAAGAATTTTTTAAAATTTTTTAGTATAAAATTTTTTTATAAAATTTGCGAATTTATCAACGTTTGTTACATTATACCGTCTTATAGCAAGTACTCAGAAAAAAATCAATATGGGGTGCGATTCACCTATTGATTCCCTATCGATCACTTATTTTATTTTTGCTGATCAAAGAATATTTTAAAATTTTTTAGTATAAAAACTTTTGGGTTAAAAAAAACAATATGGGATTTAGTTCGTCTATTGATTCTCTATTGATCACACATTTTAGTTTTGCTGCTTTTAGTATAAAAACTTTTGGGTTCAATTTGCGAATTTACAAACTTTGTTGCGTTACACCGTCTTACAGCAAGTACCCGGAAATGAAATCAATATGGAGATCGATTCGTCTCTTGATTCTCTATCAATCACACATTATAGTTTTGCTGCTCAAAGAGTATTTTAAAATTTTTTAGTATAAAAACTTTTTCATAAAATTGGCGACTTTGTCAAAGATTGTTACCTGACACCGGCTAATAGCAAGTAGGTACTCAGAAAGAAAATCAATACGCGGTTCGATTCGTCTATTGATTCTTTATCGATCACGTATTTTAGTTTTGCTGCTCAAAGAATATTTAAATATTTTTTAGTATAAAAACATTTTTGTTAAATTTGCGACTTTGTCAAAGTTTGTTAAGTTACACTGGCTAATAAGAAGTACCCATAAATGAAATCAATATGGGAATCAATTAGTCTATCGATTCCCCATCGGGCACTATTGACTGTTTTGTTGCTGAAAGAATATTTTTAATTTTTTTAAGCATAAACTCTTTTTTGTTAACTTTGTAATTTCTTCAAAGTTTGTTACATCACAGCATCTAATAGAAAGCACTCCGAAGAATAATTAATACAGAGATCGATTCGTTTTTCGATTCCCTATCAGTAACGTATTTCAGGTTCAGTGCTCAAAAAGGATTTTCAATTTTATTACCATATTTCAATATTTCACAAATAAATCAATGAGTTTGTTATAGTTTGTTTTCTTTTTGTTTACGTTTTTAATGTATTTTTTGCTTTGTTTACATTTTTTATGTACTTTTCCACGTGTATACACAAAGAAGTACGATTCTATGCAACTCTGAAAAAAGTTTTCCAAAACTCCCCTGTTTGTTTTTTTCTTCTTCTTCTTCATATAAATGTCATTCAACCTAGAATGACAATTGTTGAAAAATAATCGACTGAGACACGATGTCCACATTGCGATTTTTGCATTTTTATCTTTCATATTTATTATTATTTTCTTTTCCCATTTATTTTTTTCTTATTTTGTGTCTTTCTTCGCAAATCTTTTTTTTCTGTTTTTTTTTCAATTCAGATTTTTATTTATTATTTTTTTATTTTTTTTTATTTCGTGTTATGTTTTCTTTTCATAAAAACGTTATAAATTTTCAGTTCATATATTAAGATACAATAAATGTCAAGTAATAGAACATAATTTAAGAAATATTGGACACAGTATATATATGGCATACATATTTAGACGTGTAGATACGATATATACATAATATACACAGATTACAATGATGGGATAATACAGAAAAAATAGAATTGATAAATAGAAAATAAATAGGAGAAATATAGGATAGAACAGGATGAACACAAAATGAATATAAGACAATTATATCCACATGTAAACAACACCAATAGACGAACATGTAGAAGCAATATATACAAAATATACATAGACTATACTAAACACGAAGGACACAAATAGAGGTATATTAAGATCGTATATAATGTACAAAATAAAGTGAATCTAAATTAATAAATATTATATCTAGCTTAAAACTAAGAATTCTTGACTTGAGCGTAGAAAAAATATCACAGATTATTGTTTTTTCCAAAAATTTGGAATTGAAAACAAGTATATCACAATATCTATATCACAATGTTGGCTTTTTTGCAAAAATCAAAAAGTGTTTTAAATATCTCAATGTTATTCAATTTGAGTATATTTGGAACACTAAGTGTACCTGCCCTTAGATTGTAGAGCTTAGCTCTCAAGTCTGACCTGAGCTGAGGGTTAATATCCGTACAATGAAACAATAAATTTTCCACAGTCTGAGACGCCCCACAGGAACATGAATCATTATCCCTAATACCAATTCTATAAGTATGATCACCACACCTAGTGTGATTGATCTTCAGTCGATTAATAAAAACTATTAGAGGCCTGCCTAAGTGATGCCCACGGAACCATGGGTGAACACCTACACGAGGCTCTAAGTTATACAGATGCCTACCAAACTCTGAATCGTTCCATCGACCCTGCCATAATAAGTTATATTTTCGTTTGTCAGAAGAGTTGAGATCAGAACCAAAAACTGGGATGGTACATCTGTCCATTGAAGGGATATGATCCGAAGCAACTCTATTAGCGTAATCGTTCCCTTCCAGACCCATATGACTGGGCACCCAAAGAAAATGAACGATTATGAACCTTATCTTTCAATCCAATAGACATTTGCGTATATCAAAAATAGAAGAATGCGATCGGCTCTTAGGATGCGAGTCCAGAGCCTGTAACACTGATCTACTGTCCGAAACTACCAAAATTTTCCTGTTTCCCTGTATGAGTGCTAACTTTAACGATTCAATTATGGCGAGAGCCTCTGCCGCAAAAATTGAGGATTCACCGTTAAGAGGAATGTATGCCTCCATATTCATACTAGGGAACCAAATACCAGATCCCACAAGATCCCCGGATTTCGATCCGTCAGTGTAAATACGTGTAAAATTAGACCAATGGCCTCTGGTCATTTTCCTAAACTTAACTATCACCTCATTAGGTGTACAATTTGATTTTTTAATGTTCAAATAGCGAACCACAGGTCTATATAATAGAGCTTCCAGAGGAGTCAAATAGATTGTGTGTATAGGATTACTTACAATAGAAATCGATTCCTTTTTTTACCGTACCATTGTTGAAAATGGGTGCGAAAAAAGGGTGATTCGGACAACTTTATCATATTTTCCTTCACAATGCTATTGTCATATGAAAGCATTTTGTTTATGTATCTTTCTGATAGGAGTTGTAACCGCTCGGGAGGATGCATTACATTTGCAATTTGCTTCAGGCATAAGGTGTGTGAAGACATCATGGCGCCTAACTCTATTCGTAGAGCCTTCCACTGTATTCTCTCAAGTTTAATAAATGTAGATCTAGGACATGCTAATAAGAGAGGAGCAATATATTCCAACTTGGGTCTAATAATCCCAACATAGAGGCGTATTAAACATTCTGGATCTGAACCCCAACTTACGCCACATAGTGATCTTAGAATGTTTATAAATTTAAAGCAGCTTTTCTGAATTGCTTCAACATGAGGTCTTAGGTTCAAATGTCTATGGAAAGTAAAACCCAAAAACATAAAAGAATCCACAAATTCTATGGGTTCATTATGAAATAGTATCGGAGGTACTGGCAATAAACGTCGCCTAGGAGCCGTAAATATCATGGCCTTAGTCTTCCTGACAGATAACGACAACTGTAGATCAGAGAGGCGATCACCAATCAGATTCAGTGGAAGCTGAGCTTTATGCCTGGCACCAGATGGATTGAAGTCAGAGCAATAAACCACGATGTCATCCGCGTAAACCAACACATGTATGTCCTCCGGAAGATTATCAAAAATCCCGCAATATACAGGTTAAAACAAAGCGGACTAAGCACACAGCCCTGAGGGACGCCGGTAAACGAACGCCGATTTTCCATTATGGAGAATGTACAGATCCTTAACCTCAAAAAGACAATAAAAAATCCGTGCCAAATGTGGATGAATATCAAGAGCGATAAGTCGCGAGTACAGGAGTCCAATATTCACGTTATCAAATGCTCCTTTTATGTCCACAAATACCAAAAATACAGAAAGGCCTTCCGAAATTTTCAGTGAAATAAATGACCACAGGCCGATAACATTATTCATAGTGGACTTTCCCTTCCGAAAACCAGATTGAGCGCGTCCAATTTTGTCCTTAGAATCAAAACCATTCAAGTCGAAAGTTCAAAATTCTCTCGAACAGTTTTCGAGCACACGATGACATAGCAATCGATCTAATGAACTTGAGAGATTAGATGGGCAGCATCTTTTCCTGAGTGGGATAACAGAATAGTTAAACCAAGAAGATGGAATCAAACCTGTACGTAATACTTCATTAAACATCCCAAGAATCATGGATTTATTACCAGAATTAAAGCATTTTAGATGGCCATTACGAATACCATCTAAACCAGTATTCCTACAAGATTCAATAGCCCCATCTAATTCATAAAAAGTTATATCATATATAACAGGGTGAGTTTCCGTAGGAGAACTTGGTATAAAAAAGGTCCGGGGACCAACAGACCAGCCAGGTCATCACAAAACTGTGGCAAAAAATTCCTGAAACCTGAAAGTGATTCAGAAAAGTTTCCCTTAAAACATTTTACTGTTCTCCATATTTCTGAAACAGACATAGAGGAATCTATCTTATCACAAAAGTGTTTCCATCCTAAACGTTTCTCATGTCTTAAAGTGTATTTATTTTCTCTACGAATTTTTATAAGACTTTCATAGTTTTCCCTTGACGGATTCCTAATATATTTTCGAAAAGCTAATTTCTGAAGTGCCGCTATCCTATTGCAACTGGCATTCCACCAGGGATTTGGGGCCTACGTTTATTAACTGCTTTTCGCCTAAACTGTTCATAGAAGAATTCTCCAAATATGTTCAATTTTTCAATTTCGGGAGACTCCAAAAAACGATATGACATAAAGAGTTCTGACATTTTGTCATTCAAGCGGGAGCTATCAATAATTTTGGGAACTGAAAGCTTAATGAGTTTCAAAATATTGGATCTATGTCAAAATAAGTTTCGACTATTTGATGGTCACTTCCCAAAAACTCTCTGCTGACAATCCAGGAGGTCAAGAGGCTCAAGTTAGGAGAAACCATTGTCAGATCTATTGCGGATGTTCCTCTTCCAGAATATGTCTGCGAACCATCGTTCAGGAGAACCAAATTTCACGAATCCACAAAGACCAATATCTTACGTCCCCGAACATCATCTCTGGATTCACCCCAAGATGAACTGTGTGCGTTGAAATCGCCACAAATTATCAATCTAGTAGTATTCACAGAGGATAAGATTGAGCGTAATTCCGAAATCGAAAAATGTAAAGTAGGTGGCAAGTAAAATGACAAAACCGTAACCGTGCCCAATTCGCATTCAAGTTCACAGCCGCAAACCTCAATGGCACGTGTAGGAGATGATAAATCAAGCTCCCTGAACTTCAAGTTGTCCCTCAGAGCAATCGCAACACCTCCGCCAGAGGTGCAATTTGTCCGCCGATCAGAGCGAGGCAACGTGTAACCCCTAATCCTACACTCGATGGAAGGACCCAAATGAGTCTCCGAATTGCACGCAACTGATATCCCTCTATCATATAGAAACTGTGAAAGTTGTGGAATTTTATTCCGAATACCTAAGCAATTATGTTGACATAGTCTCATTAGTATCATTAAATTTTAAATTAAATTAAATTGGTCAAAAATAGAGGACAAAATTATCCTAAATTCCTTATGTATATTATCTACTCCCTCATTTACACTAACAGTTTCCGAAAGTAGTTTAAAAAAGGTTTTATTACTTTAACAGTATTTTCATCCGACTGCTGTATTTGTTTGGCCATCGCCTCTTTAATCTGTGACGATATTGCAGTGGCAACAAAAGTAGGAGATTCTTTTGTTACACCGACTTGACGATCTAAACAGGTTCTAATCCGTTTGGATGCAGGGGGAGAAACAGATATTTTCTCTGCGGGCAAAGTCGGTTTCCCAGGGGGCTTTAGTGCAGGAAAATCTGTTATATTATATGTATAATTAAATTTCTGAAGACTGTCAGAGTTGATGTTATTGAAAGAAATAATCTGGGGTCTAGATTTATTAGCTTTTTCCATTTTAGCCTTTCTAAGTTTCTGCAAAACGGGGCAATCCTTCGATGATGAGACGTGGTTGTCTCCGCAATTTACGCATTTTGGTTCTGACGTACATTCGAAACCATCCTCATGAACAGACGTACACAGTCTGCGAAGTTTACGAGGTCTAGAACACGATTTCTCCCGGTGTCCAAAATGCCAACATTTACCACATTGGATAACATTCTCACGGAAAGGGGATATCGCATAATTAATACCACCTATATTCAAATGAGAGGGAAGGACCCTACCAGAGAAACAAATCAGAACAGAGTCCAAATCAAATCTTTTACCCCCTTTTGAGGGATCGGTCTTAGAAAATCTTCTGACTTCTGAAATGCCGCATGAATCATGCACGCGACCATATTTTGATAAATTCTTGCAAGATGCCTCATTAAATATTTCCTCGTCGCAATATTCAATTGGAATAGGAGCTACGCCCTTAACTTCACAATTTTCAGATGGGATAAAAACGCAATATTGTTCGTTGAGAACAGGATCACGTGCTAAATTATTGATGACCTCCATGTTGGAACTCGAGATACGCAATTTTCGTTTAGAAATAAAAAAATCTACGTCATTAAATTGTTCATACAATAACTTACCTACAGTAACCGGATTAAGAAAACCCATGTTCCTGTGGGGCGTCAAAAAAATATCGAATGATGTTCTATAACCATCGGCCACATAAAAACGTGGTCGAGGTACCGTTAATTCCACTACACCATTTGGTGTGTTTCTTTTTATAATACCTCCGTCAGGCCAAACCATGGCTCAGGGCAGAAATGATTTTATTTAATGTAATTTATTCCAAAGTAAAAAATATTCAGAGATACTAACAATTTATCTTACAAAACTCTTCGTTTTGTTTTCCCTTTTTTTCCTTTTTCTTGTGCGTATGTAATCAGCTGTTTGTTTTAATTTCGTGCGAAAGAAGTGTTGCTTATGTTATTTCGTAAGTTGGAAAACAAGGTTGCCCGATAAATTTTACAATGTTTTACACAATAAGAACTGATTTTGCGAAAATATTTCGCAAATATTTCATACCAAATATTTTATATCGTCACCTGAAACGCAAACGGCCCTAACTAACCAAAAATTCAAAACCGATTTTATTGTTGATTTTAATGTATGTAAATTAGCGATTTAATTGACAAAAAACAAAAGGCCCTATCTACAAAAACATTTAAATATTAAAGGTAAAAGTCCAATTTATCCATTTTTATATACGCCATTGTCCACTACCATAATACCTGATAGGTTTCACTATTAAACATTTTGTTTATTTATTACAAATAAATCGTGATGATAGAAACAAACTTTCCAATTTCAATAGTTTTTTGCTTCTCCTGTAAATTTAAAAAAATTGTTAGATAGGGCCGTTTGCGTTTTAGGTGACGATATGTAGTTTGACACGAAATTTTGAACAGAGTACCTAGCTTAACAGAAGATATTAAATGTAAATAATAAAAATTAAAATTCGAAAACATATTGTTTTGTATCTTTTATTTTATTCTGAATAAAATAAAAATATATAAAAAATAATTCTAATTTTAAACAAACACATCATTTTGCTTTGACTTTTTTTAATAAACGTCGAAAAATGTGGTCTGTCGATAGTCGCTTAATTTTAATTTGTAGCTCGCTCTTTTTTTTTGCGGTTTGTCGATAGCGGTTTAAATTGTAATCATTGAGAGAAAATACGGATGGAACCAGTGTGACCAGGTCTCAAAAAATGTTGCGGCTAAATCCCATCCAAAATAATGCTAGAAAAAATGCTAAATTGATTTTAAAATGCCAAAAAAATGCTAAAATTTTTTAAGTGTTTTTATGAACAATTCATATTAATTTGTAACTGAAATTCATTGTAATTTATATCAAGTAAGAAAGTATATTCTGCCGTGGTTGACCATATGAGTATAAAATTTGATTTACTTTTCGTAATAAAGCATTTATGTTGAATTGAACCTTGGTTCCGATATATTTAAACTAATTTTCTGAGAAAGGCTTTATACATTTGTATATGTATGGGGGCTAGGTAAAATAAAGGACGGACTTTAACCATTTTTAAAAGGTTTTGTCATTGGATCAAAAAGAATATGTGCTTATTGTTTTGAAAATTTCAACCTCTACCAGACGGTCATGACTTACATGGCTTAATCGATTCAGACAATGATTTTTAACCGATTAGTATACTCAAACGTAATATAGTGGAGTAGGGTAAAAAATTAAGTTCCGTGGTATTAAGATAAACAGAAATGCTAAAAATTATTTCAAAATTTTTGTAAATTTAGCAATATGTAATGTCTCTAATACCCCATTTACACATACACGAAATCTAGTACTTATGAGATTTCGAGCCAAATCTACTTGATTTTAACTAGATTTCCCATACAAAACAAAATCTACTTCGTAACTAGATTTCGTTAAAATCTACTCAAAATCTAATAGTTTTTAGTGATGCAAATCTGTTTTTTCCTAAATAATACTAAAAAATACGACACTACACAAGAAAAAAGAGGAAAACAAAACAAACAAAAAAAATTAAAATGTCGACAAAATTTTTATAAATTGAAAAACATGAATGAAAAGTTAATCTAAAATAAAAGGTAATGTTATATTTAAATATCTATTTTTTTATTTTAAATGGAATTTTGATAAATATCCCATTTTTCCTTCTTATTTTTCATATCACACACTTTTTCAAGAAATATTAGAAAAAATAAAATCTTCCTAAATGTCAAGAATAGTAAGTGTAAACGGACTAGATTTGGAAAAAGATTTTAAATGAAATCTACTAGATTTCGTGTATGTGTAAATGGGGTATAACTTTAAAATATTTCTGAATGCAAAAATTACATTAAAACTCTATTAATTACACAGTTGCTCATGGTATAAAACCTATATGTGTTTTCGGAAGGAAAAGTATATGTGTTTTCGGAAGGAAATATTGAAAATTCCGTTGAAATAATTTTAAATCTCGGTGAATAGATGTCAGGTTTATAACTCATACTTCCAAGATTTTTTTCGGAAAAATATATGTATATGAGAATGCATGAAATGAATTGAGAGATATATTCATATCCCTAAGTTTGTAATTCTGGAATAAATTGTCAATAATATTTTCGAAATTTATGTATTTTTTTTTAATTAAAAAAAAAAACGTGACAACAAAATTACTAAAAATTTGGTAAAAATAAAAAGAACAGAAAGTAGGATGAGAAAGTCTTAATTATATATTATTGATTTTTTTCAATACTTATTTTCAATAAATTAACAAAACTCCTGAAGGATGATAAAAATTAAAACCTCTTTTTTCGTATAGGAAAAAATATAATTTGTTAATTAACCGTCATACATAGCCTTTTCCAAAATTATATGTTTCATTCCATGAGCAAACAAAAAGTATTAGTTTGTAAAATAGCGTACTGAACGTATTTGCAAAAATATATGAAATCTCTTGAATTATTTCTATCACCTCGAATTTAAAAAAGCATTGGGTTCCAGAAAAATATTTTAGAATACAACATTTTAAAGTATTCACTTGTATTGGCGTAATTTTAAGTTATTTATCTTCATGAATCTTTTTGCATTTAATTCTGATTTTTTCCGGTTAAACCTATTTCCAATATAAATCTTTTTTGCAAAAATTTGTCTTTTTTTGTTTATATACTATAATTGCAAAAAAAGCTAAAAATGCTAAAAATATTTTATAAAAATGCTAAATAAAATGCCAAATGCTAAATTAAAATTTTACAGCTAAATCAAAATAAAAAATGCTAAATCTAGCTGCAAAAATGCCAAATTGGTCACACTGGATGGAACATTTGACAGTCATATGGCTCTCTTCATTTTTTGAAATAATTAAAAAAAAACATCTTATCGCATTAGCGCAGCTTTGTATTTTTGTGTAAGCATATACAAAAAACACCTGTTTCCTTTCTACCTTTTCTAAAAGAAAGATCAAAATGACGCGTGGTGTGTAACTTGCAGCTTGTAAAGCTCGTAAAGTTTGAAAAGCGTGTTGTGTACTTTCACATTTAATGTCTTATACCAATAGTGTAAAAGCAAAAATTATAAATCATACGACTTTTATACTCCTTACTAAAATACGGATGTACGTACGTAAAGTCTTATAGTCTGAAGGGCCCTTTATCACTCTAAATCCCCCTTCACACGAGCACACAAGTAATATGATCTTTCAAAATTTTGTGTAGAAGAGAACGGATGTGATCGTCTAAACGCAATATGTAATGAAACCATCACACATTGAGAGAATGGAAAATTTGACAGTCGTATGGCTCTCTTCATTTTTTGAAATGATTCAAAAAACAAGCAAGTCGCATTAGATCAGGGATGTATTTTTATGTAAACACATACAAAAAAAGTGAAACAGCTGTTCCATCTTACTTTGGTATTATTTTATACCAATCGTGTAAACACAAAAAATATAAATCATACAACTTTTATTCTCTTTTTTGTCATACGGATGGAATTTCATTTTACTTTTTCATTAGACTTGTCGTATGTAAAGTGTGACCGTGTGAAGGGCCCTTAATTGAGTTTTTACCTAATATCGTAGAAAATTTTAAATACAAATCTGGAAAATTAGCCGGCTTTCAGCCGATTTTAAGCTGCCGACGAAATTTTTAGTGTCAGCCGTCACCGATGTTAATGTTTGTCGTCGCAGGGCTCTATTGCGTTTTCTGCAAAAATTTTGCGGTTGGATACATTATACATATTAATCAAATTATCTGCATTGTTTGATGAAAAATCTATGCAATATTTGAAAAAGTCATTGATTCACAAATAATTGGTGGATAATTGAATGTTGTGATTTTGTATTTGCATAGTTTTGCTGGTAATATCGCAAGTGCAATTAGAAAGTTTTGTTTAAGGGTATACACACCTTTAGTCGTCGTCAATCCATAAACAGCCATTTACATATTGAATGTAGTATATGTTTATATGAATTAAACGCGCGAGTCCAAGTTCAATATTCATAGAATGGATCTCTATGATGAAAAGGAGCACATTATTAGTAGTGATGAGTATAGTGATGATGATGACGACGATGACGCACTAATGAATGATGCAGTAAGAGCACAAGATTATAATTTTCCATCTGGCGATTACGGCGACCGGAACAAACAACCCAAGTGGAGAATGGATCAAAAGCAGAAGGAGTTGAGCTCACTGATAAGAAGAAATAAAATATCTGTTATATATAAAAACAAATCTATAAAATGGTAATGGTAAATAATTTTACAAATATATATAAATATGTATGTACATACATATGTATTTTAGACTAGTTTTGTATGGAAAACAAAAACGTGTTTTAGTGATATCAAACAATAACAGTGGTAGTCATTTAACAGGTCATTTGACTAATACCATTGATTATCAATCATTTCGAAGATCAAGATTCCTTTCATGCTTTAAAGGCGATATAAAAACTTGACAGTGCACACTTTTTTGCAATTTTAAATGTAAAATTCCCCATTTCTTATTTTCATAAATTACCTTTTATGTCAAACTTCCAACCATATACATATATTATTTTGCCTGCGGAAAATGGAATACTACTTTCATATATGGGCCGGAGTTTCTAAGTCAATTTTTGAGCTACTCGAACGCGACTAGCAGAGGGCGAAAGTATTTATCGCTGACAATAGGGTATCGAACTCTGTTAATTCATTGGATCATTTGGACTGCCAATTTACATGAAAGAATATTTAAATCAAATATTCGCAAACATTACTCCCTATATTCTTCTATCACTTTTTCTGTAAATGCATTTCAAGAAAAATTTCATCCGTCATCGACCGTCTGTTTCGGTAATTAAAATTTTAAATAAAGATATTTTATAAGATTTTGCAAATACTTTAAGCTTAAAAACAAGATACATCTTTGAATTCAAATTCAATTGACACACTCATTTCTAAAATGGCTCGATTCGCAATTCTTTCGAATTTCATTTTTTGATGCCATTTCATTTGTTGGAGGATTTTATATATTCCCTGTGAAATTCAGATGATTTTAAGTACCACATCCAATTTGTTTCCCAATACTAAATTCTGTATTTTAGCAAAAGTTGCAAATAACGACCGACCCTTAGGGCATTCGGACTTCTTCAATTGGTTGCGTTGTGCTTCTGAATCATTTAAAACGAAAACTATGTTTTTGCAACTATTTTACCACTAAATTAATATTGTTTGACTATTACAGTGAAAAAAAAAAAAAAATAACCGAACACTTCTGCAATTATCGTTCCATCAATATTTAAAACAGAAATCGGTTGAAAATTTCAAAAGATATTCTAAATTCTATGTTTAAATTTTGTTTAACTTTTTTAGAATTTTTTACACAAAACATATTATTGTTCCTCCTTAAAAGTTTATATTGATGGACTTATGACCTTTAGCAATGGCAGGTTCAATTAGAATAACAACAAAATAATTTTGTCCACCTAGATTTGGAACCACAATGTCCTTATTGTTATGTTTATTAATCTTCCCAAAATATTTTTAGTCGAGTTCATGAGACCGATTAAAAAATAGGAGTTCATTTAGATATGTACAGTATTATTTTTAAAACGGTGAGATATGTCAAAATAACTTAACCGTCTAAAATACACATAGTTTTATACTAAACGTAAGTTAATAATTAAAATATAATTTCAGGTTAAATAATAAAAGACAAAGGGAACGGTACAAGGAACATATTTATTTGAATGCAAAAAAAAGTAAAATCGAACCAATTATTGCATCCACAGCATCAAATGAAGAAAAAAATACAAATGAAGAAAAATGTGAGACAATACATATTGCAGATGTTGTAAGCATTGAAGATGACGAACCAGACTTTGCTAATAACACAAATAATAAAGTCATAATGGGAGAAAATAATGTATTACCAAAAAGTTCATCTTTAAGTACATTTCAATATAATGAAGTTGTGAATATTCAACCGGCAAAGCAAAGTAAAAATCCTAACGAAAAAAATATAACTACCGAAGGGAAAATTCATGAACACATGGGGGAAAGTAGACGGCCTATTGAAAAGGTACTTATAACTTTTACTTTTTAATAATTTTCGTTTTTGGTATACATACAGCATTGGCCAAAACAAACGCACCACCTTATTGAAGTTTTCTTTAAAGTAATTATAGTTATTAAAAAGAATTTGTTTATAGTTATGGTAGGTCGTTAAAACACTGTAACAAAAAATGTTTATTTTGTTTATTAAAGACAAGATTTTATTGATCAAAACATTAGCACCCCCATAAAAATTATTTTTTAAATCGAATTTTTCCATTATTTTTTTTATAGATTTTAGTTATAAATTAAATTTTAAATGTAAAAATATCCTTTTTATTTTCTTTTTAATGTTGAAATTAATTTTTTCAACACGTTAATGGTCGTATAGCACCAGACAGCTGAATGGGAAGTGCTATTTTTATTGTTTCTTAAATAAAATTAAGAAACAATGAAAAACATTTCTTCAAAATGTTAAATTATCTATAAAATTAATTTTTGAGAAGATGCCAAATATTGAAATATTGTTCGAAATTTGGACCAAAACTCGGTAGATTATCATTATCAGAAGATAGATATAAAACGTTTTCAGCTCAAAATCATCTCAAAAATTAATTTTATAGAAAATTTAACATTTTGAAGACATTTTTTCATTGTTTCTAAATCTTATTTAAGAAATTTTAAAAGTGGCACCTCCGATTCAGCTGCCTGGTGATATACGGCCAATAAAAGTTGGAAAAAACAAATTTTGACATTAAAGAATAAAGTAAAAAGGATATTTTTATATTTAAAATGTAATTTCTAGTTACAATTTTTTAAAGATATAATCGAAAAATCAGATTTATGATTTATTAATGACGGTGCTAATCTATAAACAAAAAGTGGGAAATTCGACTATAATAACTTGTTTCTATTATTTTTCCAATGTCTATTTCAGTTATATTCAAAAAAGTTCAAGAATGCTTTTATTTCAGATATTGATCATCATATTCTATCATGTAGTTTGGCAGAAAATAGATTTTCTTGTTTCTATTTTTTTGACGGCACTGTATACATTTGTTTTTAGTCCAATTGTAGGAAATGTTTGGACACGCTGTTAGGAGTAGGGTGGGTAGGTTAAGTTAGGTTGAAAGGAGGAGGTATACTACATCATGTCCTCTCCACAGATGAAAGTATACATAAATAGCTTTTATTTCAGATATTGATCATCATATTCTACCATGTAGTTTGGCAGAAAATAGATTTTCTTGTTTCTATTTTTTTGACGGCACTGTATACATTTGTTTTTAGTCCAATTGTAGGAAATGTTTGGACACGCTGTTAGGAGTAGGGTGGGTAGGTTAAGTTAGGTTGAAAGGAGGAGGTATACTACATCATGTCCTCTCCACATGCTCAGACATTCGTCTGAATCCGCACGTCCAATTTTGTATATATGTGCTCGTAATCCTGTGTATCCACTCAGAATATGAACCATCATACTAACCTCAGACTTCCTAATTTTGAGGAGATTTCTCGTCTTGCTCTCATCAGGGTCACCCCATATGATCTTTGTGGTTCTACCCATCGTTTCATTATTCCAACCTTACCTCTGAGGGAGTATCCAGTTAAAGCTTTCTTACAATTCAATAAGGTCTTAGATTTAATTCTATCACCTGATATCGCCCTTATTGCCTTCTGGCTGTCAGTAAATATATTAAGCCCTGTTCGCGCCACATTTATTCTAATCCAATTTGTACATTCTGTTATTTAAAAAACGTTTAGTATCCCAATTTTCTTTGTTTTGTAAAAGTGCCGTTATTTTCGCAGTTTTTGCAATAATTTACAAATTTAAATTTTTATTATGCATAAATTTGTTTACATTTTAAATGTTTATGGCATATGTGATGTTAGTAATATGTATACATAAAATATTTCTTATGTTAATTATATATCTAGATTAATTATATATATATATATATATAAATATATATATATATATATATATATATATGTTATATATATATATATATATATATATATATATATATATATATATATATATATATATATATATAACATAAGCTGAGATTTCTTAAACTACGTTTTGTACTTATTTTTAAAAATTTTAATTATAAATGAAATTCTTAATATAAAAGTATACTTCTTACTTTAATTTTTATGTTAACATTTATTTTTTCCAAACTTGATTGACCATATGGATCCTGAAAACTGAATCAGAGTCTCGACTTTCAAGTTTTCTTAAATAACAATTTCAGATTTGAAAGAAATGTCTTCTAATGGTTAAATTATCTAAAAAATTAGTTTTTGAAAAGATTTCGAGAAGAAAAAGTTTTAAACCCACTTATAGATCAGGACAATCCACCGAATTTTGGGCCAAATTTCGAGCAATATTTCCCTTGGTAGTTAAAAAGGGGCTTAAGTATCAAAGTATATTAATAGACTTGTGAAATAATGCTAAAATAAGTAAAATTTAACACAAAAAGTTCACAAAACCCAAAAAATTTTAAAATTCAGTTTGAATTGTAGGTAGTCTCCTGTAACGTAAGTTCAGATAAAATGCACCTTATCATATTAAAACATCACAAAGAATATTCTTTGTATTTTTTTTATAAAATAAACGTATTAGATTTTAGAAAAGGTAATAAAATAAAAAACATATTTTATTTCCCTCGTTTAAAAACATTCTGTTTTATTTTTTGCAGTAGATCTTATTGGGTCTATACTAGTATTAATTCCCGAACAGTACTATACCTAAATTTAAAATTAATATTCGAAATTTTTACATTTCTTGAAATTTTAGTTTTAAATTAATCTTGTTTTACCTGTCCATCAAGATACTTTGATATTTAAGCTCCTTTTTAACCACCAAGAACGGGTTGAATTGTCAAAATGTGAAATAGTGCTCAAAATCGGGGCCCAAAATCGGTGGATTATTGTTATCTATAAGCGGATGCAAAACTTCGGCTCGAAATCTTTTCAAGAACTATTTTTTTAAGTAATTTAGCAATGTTAAGCAATTTCTTTCACTGTTTTAACTTTTTATTAAAGAAAATTTGATAGTCGTGGCTTCAATTCAGCCGTCAGAGCTCATATGGTCAACCAGGCGTTGAAAAAAAAAACACACGTTAACATAAAGAACCGAGGAAATAGTATATTTTGATATTGGGAATATCATTTTCAATTCAAATTTTTAAAAATAAATACAGAACGCAATTTAAGAAATCTCAGCTTATGTCCCCAGTGTAATACTGTGAATCGTTTCTATTATTTTTTCCAATTCCCATTTTTTTATAATACAAATAAAATACGATGGAACAAAAAAAATTACAAACTCCATTTATCATAGGAAAGTAGACCTAAATACCTTTTATTTAAGATACAAATCATCAAATTCTAACGGGTACTTTTTGAGAAAATTTAGTTTTCACCACTAAATAAAGTCGTTTCTATTATTTTTTCCACCACTGTATATATTTATATGATCGATATGGTCTTGGAAATATCATTTGATTGATATATAATATGACACAAATTATTAAGCCATTGAGAGCCAGGATGAAATGTTATGTTTGCTAATATTGACTTTTTTACTTACAAAAACACCGTTTTCTCAAAAATATATCGATATAACGGTACTTTATATTACATAAAATTTTGTAGACAACAAATTGGGCTTTCATATGATATGCAGGCGTTGTCTAAGTTTAAAAATGTATATTTTTGAAGTCATTGATTTGTATTAAATGCAATTTATATAGATTGATTCTACTTATCCGATATGCTCGTTATAAGGTAACTTTAAATTTTTCAATACTTTCTAAAAAAAGTTAAAAATTATTTAAAAAAGTGCACGGTTGATATGAGATATGTCTCTCAATCATATATCACATGAAAGCCCAACATATTGTCTACAAAATTTGATGTGATATGAAGAAGATATATTTTTAAGATAACTAAGCTTTTGTAAAAAAGTCAATATAAGAAAACATAAAATATGACTTTTGGTCTCAATGAGTTAAAGATATATGTAATATTGTATATCAATCGATAGATGTTACTGAGACCTTTCTATTGAAAGCTATAACTCCTGCACCTGAATAGAGAAAATAAATATTTTTTAACTTTTATACTCAGAGAAAAAAGTGTAGGTATGGTGTATTCAACAGGATTAGAACGCTTGATGAGTTAAACGTTTTTACTTATATATATATTTTTTAATTTTGGTACCTTTTCTACTTAACTATTTTGAAAAAAGTGCCTCTCAATAACCATCACTGTTTCGAACATCTAATTGAATATTTATTGCAATTTATTTTTTGTTTTTTGTAATTTTTGAATTTTTTTAAATACATAAAATATTTTTAAGAAAATAACAAAATAAGCAAATTATTGCGTAATAATTTAACTTTTATATTAAAAAATCTGAAGATTTTAATAATTTTGTGTTTATTTTTAAGTTCAATAATTGCACAAACGTGCTAACAGTACGGTACGTTACAGTACGTGTACAGCAACGATCGGGTAATTCTATCTTTATTTATCTATTTAATCAAATTTTATTCCATCATTCTACAAAATTAGCACAATAACCCTGATATTAAAACCAAACGTGACAAGACTAAAAAAATAAATATGTAATAGCAAATCGAATTTGGTGGTTTGTTAATACTAACAATATAATATGCAATCACCAGCTTGTATTCAGAAAGAAGAAATCTATTTCAGATGCTTTATTATTCATTGATCATTTACTCACGGATTCACTGTCACACGAAAATCACTCTTCGATCATATTCCTACACAAAGCTTTTTATAAAGTGGGTATAGACACCATCATCAACAAACACTAGTACAACCCCTCTCAGTATAACACCTCCAACCCGTGTACGCACTCCACCTTCTGTACACAACAGTCCACGCACACACCAATGTACGTGCTTTGTATGTCAAGGTGTTATACGGAGAAACATAACATCCCCAAATTGTAATGGTTGTGGAAATTGGTGCCATTTAAGACGTTTCACAAATCTACGTTCACACAGGAACTGGAGTCAAAGCTTTCTAACGGACAGTTGTATTAATAATTCCATCCCAACAGTCCCTACTCCAGTTCAAACTGCAAATATAACAACTTCCCGCAGTACTGTGCAAACGCCCCCGTATTCGTCTACATTACAACAACAATTAGCACAGACAACGTCATCACCTCAGTTGTGAGATAACAAAATAACAAATTATTTCCTTCCCCAAGGCAATCCTTCCAACAGCTATGTCATACTACTGATTCCCATCAGTCATTCCAAGTCATGCAGTTAAATTGTAATGGAATTAGGAATAAGATCTTTGAAATCACAAAATATATGTACGATAACAACATTCTAATAGCTGCAATAGAGGAGACGAAGCTCATCAGTGATTGTTCTTTCTCAACTTCTGGGAATTATAATATCATTCGGAGGGATAGAGATCACGGCGGAGGACTTGCTTTTATTATTGAGCGAAATGTTAGCTACAGGCTCCCATCTCTCCCACATCCGACCCATTTCTAGAAGTAATGACCATATCAGTATATACTGGAGATACTGATCTTGAAATTGTCAATGTATATATCCCGCCCGTTAACAGCATCGGCGCCAGTTATCACCTAAGTATATCCCATCCCTTGCTAGGTGATAGTACTTGGCGATTTGAGTACCCATCATGAGAGCTGGTATTTCCAATTACCGAATGATACCCGTGGTATTAGTATTGCTGACCAGATAGATGATTCAGACTTCGCTGCAATAAATGAGGACTTCTCAACAAGAATTACTGCAAGATCCTCAAGCTCCGCAGACATCTCCATTGTCTGCTCGTCGCTACTTACCCAAACCACATTGCAAACCCAGACAGTATTCAACTCGGACCACATTCCCATCGTGGTCACTGTAGAGAGGCCTATCGACTATGTTGAGCCTGATGAACGCACGTTTGTTAACTACAACAAAGCCAACTGGCATGGCTTTTCAAACTTTATTGACGATTCCCTACGTCAGTTGCCAATACACAACTACACAAACATCTGCTGGAATTATAATAATAGAAAACAAAACAAGGAAAAAAGATTGTCAACTCAGCAACAGCTGTATCAACCGGAAGTTTTTTTTCCCAGATGAGCAAAATATGCCGGCGCTTTTGCTCGGAATCCTATTAATTATAGCAGGCATTGAGCAAAACCCAGGCCCCACATGTGCCAGAAAGGGTGAGAAAGTTTTGAGAGAAACCATTCTTAAGGCGGCAAAGCGTTTTATCCCCGCAGGAAGAATCCCTAATATAAGACCCAATTTTCCATCTCAAGCAGCACGTTTAGCAGAACAACGCGATCACCTGCGTACTAGCAACCCAGCTGATGAACGGATTGTACATTTGACGGCAGAGATCAATAATCCCGTAAATGAACATCACGCAACAATGTACTTCAAGTTCTCGACCAATGTACTTCAAGTTCTAAAAAGCTCTGGTCTACTATTAGATATCTATCTAGATCAACAAATAATAAAAATCTCGCCGCTGTCGCCTTTAACAACATGCAATATACAGATGCCAGGAAACATGCAACTCAGTTCTGCCGTTTGTCGAACACCCCACCTCGCAGAACCGGGACAAAAGAGCTATAATCCGGAGAACCAAGAATCTCAAACGAGATTCTGAGCCCTACTGCTTCACTCCTCCTGAAGTTGAAAACATCATCTCCAATTGCAAACCATCAAACGCTCTTGGTCCTGCGGAATCTCAATGTAAGTGTTAAAGAAACTTAGTAAAGTAGCAATAAAATTTCTCACCCACCTTCTCGAACTCTCGATTCGCCAGTTGGTGATTCCTGATATTTGAAAAGTTGCGCGAATTATTCCCATTCTAAAACCTGATAAGCCCGCTACAAACGGAGAATCATACCGCCCGATTTCTCTATTATCACCTGTAGTAAAGGTTTTAGAATCGCTACTATTACCATCTCTGAAAGAGCATTTCTCGCTAGCCAACCACCAACATGGCTTCAGGGAATCTCTTAGTACCACGACAGCACTCAACTTGATAACTACTCAAATCGCTAACGGCCTTAATCAGCAGCGACCGTGTCAACGTACAATTGTTGCGGCTCTGAACCTAACTCCACTCTACCCAACGATGTCAAATGCTGGATTGCCATTTATCTCTGTGGCAGACAGGCGTTTGTTAAGTTCAGATACCGGAAGTCCAACTACCGCAAGATAAAAATGGGCGTGCCACAATGAGGAGTACTGTCACCCATACTATCCAATATTTATCTTGCATCGTTTCCTGAACCACAAGGTGTCTCGATGGTGTCGTATGCAGATGATTGTACTGTTTTCTCATCTGGTGTTAACATTGAAAACATAAGTGCCAAAATATTCCAATACCGGGCCACCATCGTAGACCATTTTCAGGAACGCAAGTTACAGTTATCAACTTCCAAATCAACAGTGTCACTATTTACTTCATGGACTAAGGAAGTAAGGATGGACTCAACATCTCAGACGTATCCCTGCAATGTTAGGGGTTGTCTTTGACAGCCTTCTTCACTTCTCATCGCACGCCACCTACATCAGCCATAAAGTGAAATCACGAAATAAAGTCCTAAAAGCACTCGCTGACACCTCCTGGGTCATGGATAAGGAGACAATAACTGCGACATATAAAGCAATTGGTCGCTCTCTCCTTAATTACGCTGCCCCAATATGGACCCCTTATCTCAGTGACACACAATGACGAGTATTGCAGACGTCCCAAAATAATGCACTCCGAATCGCAACCGGATGTGTCAAAACGACAAACGTGGATCACTTGCACGAGGAAACCAGGATGCTGTCTGTCAAGCAACATAATGTGTTGCTGGCTAGACAATTCCTGGTGGCATGTCATCAGCCATTCCATCCCAACCATCAAATTTTAATGGAAGAGGAAGGGGAGGGCCCCTCGACACATTCGGTCAGATTTTCGGCGTTATATTGCAGACATCCAGGACGTCATCCCATCTGACGTCGAGATTGTCGATAATAAACGCGCAGAAAGCATTGCACCAAACGGCGGTTACAGAAACCATTAATGGCTAGAGGTGCAATAAAGTAGACGAAATTTTTATTTCGTCTACGACAAGGCACTACGTGCAAACACTTACTGTAACCTTATATGAGGTAATATTTAAATATAGATAATTCGAGATTTACGTCTATCCCTAACGCCTTATCGAAAAAGATGGAAAGAAGAATATTTAGGTAATTTTACTAATGATAGCTTTGTATGGCTGATGTTTGTGTCTTGTAAACATTTATTGTGTATCAGTCATTAGGCAGACTTATGTTTCGAATTCCTAAATGATCACTATATATCATTTTACTTTACTAACCTTTTCCTAAATTATTTTTAATTCAGCAAGAGTCCTTAGTGATTCAACCGGAGTCTCATCAAGGCTCAACCAGAGTCTCTTAATAGCTCAACCATTATGGCTCAACCAGAGTCTCATCATGGCTCAAACGGGCTCATTTTAATTTGGAAAAACAGTCCACGAGAGTCCTTAATGACTTCTCATTAATTTAGTTACAACACATTAAGTGTTGCAAGGGGCCGGCAATGTTTAAGTACAAATCGATTATTTGCGGTATTTTTCCTCTAAATGTAAATCCTAATGATTTACTACTTTAGTTTACATCTTTGATGGAAAACTATTATTAATTCAACGAGTAAACCGCTAACTGTATTTAAACTTTGTCAGCCTCCATACTTAGAAATAAGTTGTTGTTTATACTCTCGTCATATAGAAGCCTTAAAGAGCACTTCTTGTGTGCATACTTTCTTAAGGTAAATATCAAATAAAGGAAGACAAATCTTCTCCTTTTATAAAACTAGTGCATTTACACTGAACCATATCGGATTGACGCCGAAACAGGCATGGATGGTACTTTTTCACTTTCTTGGTTGTCAAGGAGTGCAAAACGATTTTTTTGTCAAACAATTTGTATTGAAAAAATTAAATATGAAAATGAAAATTAGTTTCAGCAATGAAAAGGAATTTGAATAAATTAACATTTTCAGGAATATAAGACATAAGAGAATGCTCTATATATGTATAGGAAATGGTGCTGCATATTGATTGCATTATAATCTGTAACAATTTGGTAAAAAAAAATATAATAATATAATAAAATTGCACACGTAACACACAGCTTATCTTTTATTTATGCACTAGAAGCTAACTCATCTGGTTAACTGAAAATGATGTATAGTGAGTGAGTACTGACTCGTTCCTATGACATTACATTGAAAAACTGAATAGTATTTTATAAGCAAAATGGTTAGCATTTGAGTCACCTCTGACTCCTAAGTTAACTCAAAATCCTACTGGGAAATAATAGAAAAAATTAATTTTAAATAAATGTTTGTTGGATCATAATTTGTATGTCCTTCGAATCTACCTGAGAAAAGTTATACAAAATGAAAACACAAAAATATGTTAAATTTTAGTTGATAAAGTCCACGTCCAGGGCCCAAATTATGGCATACGATATCGATCGAAATCTCCATTTAAATTCTATTAAGATTTCGATCGATAAAAAAGCTTACAGGGTTTGGATTCCGTGAGCTCTTGAGAATATTAATCTATTTTTGTTTTTGTCCAATGTTATGTTAGCTAAAAGACTTAAAGGCAAATTTGGTCAATTTCTTAAAAAAATATTAATATTTTAAATGCAATAAGGGTTTTGTAATTGTAAGTAATTTTTCATCAAAAAAATCGAATTACTTCCGAAAGAATTGCAATTTCACTACCAAATAACTTTCAAAAAATAACATAAAAATTACTTTTTGAGAATGACTTCAGAAGTAGTGAATTTGGAATCAAATAAAAAGGACAACCCTACTATGACAAGCGTGTGTTGGTTACAAAGGAATAGGTCTGGACAGGTTCGATATTGTTTATGACGTGCTGTTCATGAAGGGGCAGGGTAACATACACAAGGAATTGTTTAACATAGGGCCGTTTTCTTATTTTCCTTCGTAATTACATTATATTTCTTTAATTTTCCTCTTTTTGTTCTTTTTATACCCTCCACCGCCATGAGTGGTGATAGAGGGTATATATAACTTTGTCATTCCGTGTGTAATAAAAAAATATTAATCTGAGACCCAACAAAGTATATATATTCTTGGTCCTTATGAAATTCTGAGTCGATTTAGCTATGTCCGTCCGTCCGTCTGTCTGTCTGTGTAAAACACGCTCACGTAAAAACGAAGTGAAATAAATTATTGAAATTTGGCCAGAATATTCCCTATTGTCCTAGGCAGTTTGGTATTGAAAATGAGCAAAATCGGTTCACATCGGGAAAAGTTATGAATCAAAATTTAAAGCAACTCCGAAAAAATATGCATTTTTTACACATTCTGATGTAATTTTCACGAAAACTATGCAATATAAATTCATGAAAATCATTGTACGTTTGATCTTACACGAGAGCTTTATTCCTGTTAAAAACTGCCGTAATCCGTCCACAATTTCTTATACCTCCCATAAAAAGGACATATTCCCGGAAAATGAGTTTATTGTTAATAACTTCCGTCAGAATGTTGACATCTTCACAAAATTTTACAAATTAAAATTCTATGTCAATAGAATTCAAAATCACTTAAACGCGCATAACTCATTACTAAATTAAGATATCCATATAAAATTTGGTACAAGTATTGTTCTTATATACAGAAATGTTACTGTGAAAATTTTTTCCGATCGGTACATAATTGGTCATAGCTCCCATACAAGGTTCTCTTAAGAAAATCTCTTAAACGCACATTACTCAAATAAAGCTATTGATACAAAATTTGAATTTCCTTAAATCTTTCACACAAATTATTAAATATCGCTAAATCATATCTTAGGGCGATTTTCTAAATTTGAAAATTTTTGGTACTTATCAATTATATTTTTTACAGTGTTGTGACTTCGTCCAATTATTACACCAATCTCTCGTAAAGTTTTGCCTTCTTTGTAAAATTTTAACACAAGTTCACGAACATCCAAAGAAGTTTGTTTGCCCATTTTTAAAAAATACAAAAGTTTCCTTGTTTGAACTGCTTGTGACAAAACCAAATCTATTAATATCTTTAATAATTAGTTAATATTGCTTAAATTGTCATATGAAAGAAAATAAAAAAAAAAATAACGGATGGTTTTTACTGTAAAATTGCTTATTATTTGTTGTACAAAATAGTTGTACAGTTTCTTTTGACGCGTGGAATTTGAAGATTTATTTGTTTTTGTTATATATTTTTTGTTGTTGTTAAAGTTTTGTTTTTGTTTTTTAATAAAAAGTTTAAGAAGGACATATAATAAATAAAAACTAAAAAAATTTTAAGTTACATTATAAAAAAAATAATAAAATAAAAGTTTAAACATAAATGCCACTGGTGTACAGTTTCTTTTGACGCTCACAGTAAATGTTCAATAAATCTTGCAATTGTAACAGATTTAAGCTGTTTAAATCTTGGTGTTTTTCTATTTAAGACAAGAGAAAACTTATTTCTACAAATATTTGATCAAGCAAAAAATAATTAATATAAAAGTAGCTGGTGGACGGTATTTAAGATTCGGCTCAGCCGAATATAGCACTCTAACTTGTTTTCTTTCCTTTTTTCTTATCTTTTCAAAAACGTTATAAAATTATTGATATTGAAAGTCGCGGCGCTACTAGCGCTACCGAGACAAAAACACATATTTACAAACTTCCTATTTTAACATCCTAATTTTTAACATACACACTGGTGTAGGTCCATATGGTCCGCAAAGACCGACAATAAATGATGATAATTTGACTAAAATACACTTATTTTACTTTTCACAAACAAAATATGTATGACACTCCATTGTACTATATTTTATACATTTTTGATATTTAGATAAAAGAAGTTCCTGAAAAAAGAGCAAGATCATCAAGCCCATCAACATTAAATGAAAGCAATGAAACTGAAATAAAGAACGACGAAAAAAAATTTAGAGCTAAATCACCACAATTCTACAAGAGTATAAATGAAATGTTTCCGAAATTTGACAAAATAGCTACAAATCACATTGATACCATTGCAAATACCACTTTAAATGCGGCTGAAGAGAAAATGAAATCTTTGTCAAATGAAATTGATACTTTAAATGAAATTCTTCACACAAAGGAACTGGAATGGAACCGCTTGCTGCACTTAAAAATGGTTAAAGAAGAAATTTATTCTCGATTGAGCCAAAAGAGGCACACTCTTCAATTAAAAGAAAGTTATACAAAAAAACAAGGTCAAAATACATTGTTGGAATTGAAGGAACTTGAATTATATTTATCAGAAAAAAAAGCTAATTCATCAGAAGCAAATAATTCATCTATAACAATTCAAAAACTTATAGAGAATAGGGCTAATATGAATGCTGAAGATTTGGAACGAGAAAAAAATAATACAAGTCGGCTACATAGGTAATGAATTGTTGTCATATTTATATTTAAAATATTTTATATTTACGGAATATGCAATATTTTCAGTCTTTTAGTTTCTCGAAATATGTTACATGGTACTGACTCATCAGAAAATCCATCTGTTATCATTAATGGCGATACTCAGAGTTTGGGAGTAGCAAGTAAGAATTCAGAGTTTTATAACCACTTAGATGGTGGATGTTCACTTTCTAATAGGGGCCGACAAGGAGAATTCAGAGACGTTAAAAGTTTAATTGCAGATTTTAGACAAAAAAATCCAGAGTTGTTACCGCGAGTTGGTAAGCGAATCAAGTCAAGTGAATCCAACGCACAACATCATAACTTCAGTATTCCATTATTTGTACGTGTCAGCAATAAATATAAATATATTTGAATTAAATAATATAGTAATATATTATGTTATTACAGGAGAAAACATCATCACGTCCACAATATTTCTCCAAAGAGCATCAGCATGAGTACTATCCTTTGCCAAATTCGGTAGAAGAAATTTCTATTACTCCAATTGGTCGTGCTAAAAAGTTATCATCAAGTCATGATATTGATTTTGTAAACACAATGGTTTGTACACATCTAAATTTTATCTATGTATGTATATGCTACACAAGTCACTTGCTACACTTTTTGCATGCCTTTTAAATAAAAAAAGTTAATTCTATGTATTTCCATCCAAAGTATCATATTTGTATGTATGGAGGAAAAATAAGGTGTCAAAGTTTCCAACTAAAATTAAAATTTATTTGATTCTAAGATACCGTTCCTCAGAGTTTTTGTCCTGGCGACAATATTTGGTGAGATGATTTTTATGATTTTTTTATATTTCTTCCAAATGAAATATATGAAATATTGGTATCATTAGATAGGTCCTTGAGAGACGCTTTAAATTCCATATCAGAATTTTTTGTGTAACAGCAAAAGTAATCGAAATTTTCTAATTTTTCGGAAAATTTTCAGATTTTTTACTTAACACAGATGAATAAAATATAATTCGTTGAAATTAATACATAATAATCCTCAATAAAATCTACGTTTTTAAAAATTAAATCTAGATCGATGTTTATTTGAATTTATATACGCCTATGTACGCTACCAAAACAGTGCAAAATAATGTAAACAATAACATACAAACCGTTATTAATTAACAAAGCAATTGTAACAAACTAGTACATGGATAAATTGTGTTAATATTTTAGTTAAACTGTAAAATTTCATTAATAATAAAATGAAACCATAAAGTTTTATATACCAATGTAAAGCTAATGAAATTGTACATACAATGATGTAAAAATATTTAAATAAAATACAAAGCATATCGAATGTCGACAAACAGAAAAAAAAACATTTCGGTGAAATTATATGAAAATTAATGTTATAATTTCAATTAATTACAAGAAATAATTCTCTATAAAAATTTGAAAAATCTAAAATTTTTCCGACTTCTGACAGAATTATTGAGGATTTGGATCCCGAATATATCTGGGGTCTTCAGAAAATTGATTTCAACAGACAGACGGACATGGCTTAATCGACTCCGCTATCTAAGGATCCGGAATATATATACTTTATAGGGTCAGAAATTTATATTGTGAAAATTACAAACGGAATAACAAACTTATATATAACAATCTCACGAAGGTGAAGGGTATAATAATAAATTATCCCACTGTTATATTGATAGCTGAAAATGATTAAGCGCCGCACACTGTTGTGATATCATATAACGAGTGGCCAAAAATAGAAGGAGTTATCGTGGAATAACGAAATTTGGCACACATGTTTTAATTGACGAAATATAAAAAAATGTAAATTTGGTCAATAAATCTTCAAGGATTCGTGTCCTTCCCATATATCCTAAAATTAGATATGTATTGCCATATCTAGGAGAAAAAAACTCATATAATGAAATTTTGTACAGACATTTGTTTTGATATGTTTAATACATCCTCCAAATTTCCAATACAGACCAAGGATACGCCTACCTCAAAAATGTCCTTTTTCAAATAATCTAAAAAAGCAAAAAAAAAAACTAAATTTTTTATCGTATCAATTATAAAGATATAGTAATTATACACATTGAATTTTTTTCCCACCTCCTATATATCCTTAGTGAGGATTCCTTTTCAACCTTCAAGAATATATGTACATTAGGGTGGCCCCGTTTGTGTGGAAGAAAAATAAGATGTCGATGTTCCCAACTAAAATTAAAGTATAATTGATTATAAGATAGCGTTTCTGAAAATTTTTGTGCTGGGGTCAATATTTGACGAGCTGGATCAAAGGACAAAAAGGTCCTTTTTTGAGGTATTATGATTTTATTCATATTTCTTCCAAAGGAAAAATATAAAATTTTGGTATCATAAGAAAGGTCCTTGAGAGGCGCTTTCAATGGCATATCAGATTTTTTGTATAACAGTAAAAGTAATCGAAATTTTTTTTTCGTAAAATTTTCAGATTTTTAATATTGAGGAATTTAATATAATTCGTTGAAATGAATACATATTGTGATAAATTTATTGAACAGACTGAAGAAAATAAATTATTTATAACAAGTAAGAGTGCTATATTCGGCTGTGCCGAATCTTACATACCCTTCACCACAGTGTATTTAAAAAAATTCAATTCTATAAAATTTTAATTTATTTCATTTTCCCGTTTATATCATTATTATGGCAATAGCAAAACGAACAACAACAACGCCAAACGAAATAAACACACAAAAAAACAAAATACACAAGGCAGTAAAACCAACAGATATCCAAACATACGAAACGAAATACACAAAAAAACAAAAACAAAATACACAACGCAATGAAACTAACAGTCATCCAAACATACGAAACTGAAAACACCAAAAAAACAAAAACAATATACACAAGGCAATGAAACATACGAAACGAAAAACTCATAAAAAAAGCAAAAATAAAATACTCAACGCAATGAAACCAACAGACATCCAAACATACGAAACTGAATGCACCAAGAAACAAAAACAATATACACAAGGCAATGAAATACACAGCCATCCAAACATATGAAACGAATACTTAATGAATAAGCAGTGTTGTTGTTGTTTATATCAAAGCATGAAAAAATAGTTTTTTTTTATGAAATTTTCAGAGGTTGTCTCGGATTTTTGCTCATATCTCCGGTATTTATGGACCGATTTTACTGATTTTAAATAGCGATCTTCTCGAAAGCATGTCTAACAGAACTATTGAAGATTTGGATCTCGCCGATATCTGGGGTCCTCTAAAAACTGATTTCAACAAACACACAGACGGACATACAGACAGACAGACGGACATAGCTTAATCAACTCCGCTACCTATAAGGATCCAGAATATACAGTTAATCTCAAAAATAAGTATACAGAAATACTGACAATTGGTTTTATTTAAAAAAGGATATTATTTTTTTAAAAATCAAAAAAGTAACATATTTATTTATTAAAAACAATTATGATAATTATTATTCACTACTTTTTTCCGGGTTATTTTGGTTACTTGAGTTCTCATTTAAGGTGTAGTTAAATAGGTACAAAATTTACGTCACAAAAGTAAGTATACAGATAATTTCAATATGTATTTGGCTTAATGATATTAACAAAACTCATGACAATTTTACCTGTTTGAATGTAATTATTTTATAATAAAATATTCTGTACACTATAACATGGAAAAAAATTCACTTTTTGTTCCGAAAAATTGAAATTTTTGGTAATTGATCTGAATATTATTTATAGGAGCATTTTTGCCTATTTAAGAACATTAAATCCCCGGAGTTTTGGATCGGGTATTCAATAATATCCCTCGTGTGTTCATTATGATGCATTGGAAGACGATATTTTAACTTTTAAATTAATTGTTTCTTTACAATAATTACAATCCATTGCGCAACATTGCCGTTTTTAACATAGTATAGCGTTCATATTCGATATTTAACGGCGATTTCCTAAAATTTATATCTTAAAATGCGATATTAATAATACTTGCACTAGTATCCATTAATTAAAACAAGTTTTTTGGTTCCAATCATCCATTATACACTCCTAAATACTACCAATAATCGTCAAATGGTGACCATGTCAATAACTTACACTACATATCGGTTCTGAAATTGATTATTGTCCAAAATAGTAAGATTTTTATATTAAATCAGGCTCAATTGGTGGTATGAATACGAATTGAACAATTTTGAACACGGATACATCTTAATTTGTTGCTAGAACAAATAAAATGTCCGATCCATAAAACATGGTTATTGTATCGAGTATATCAAGATATGATTGGTAGCATTATTGTATGCTTTGGAAATCGGAGTATTTGGAAAACCTGTTTAAATTAAAGAAAATATATAGAATTATCCAAATTTTAAAGTTTATGTTGTAAGTCTTAAGAAATCGGAGTTAAATTTCGGGTTTTTAAGAACGTACTGTGTTCAAAATGGCCAAATCCATGCATATAACATTAATTTCGAAATAACAACTCTTTTCAAAAGTTAAAAATTCTATTTCCAATGCATCATTTGGAGGGTTCAATGACCACCAGATCCACAATCCGGGGTCTAAAGTGGAAAAAAATCGTAGAAATGAGAAAAAAAAACTGTTCTACTAATTAATTCCGGAGCCAATCGGCCCAAATTTCAAGATTTCGGAACTAAAAGTAGATTTTTTCCAAGTTATTGCGTAAAAAATATTTTATTAAAAAGTAATTATATTATTACAAGTAAAATTTTCATAAATTTTGTTAATATCATTAAACCAAATATATACTGAAATGATCTGTATACTTACTTTTGTGACGTAAATTTTGCACCTTTTTAACTTTAGCTTAAATGAGAACTCAAAGAACCAAAATATGAAGAAAAAAAGTAGTGAATAATAATTATCATAATTGTTTTTAATAAATAAATGTGTTACTTTCTTGTTTTTTGAAAAAATAATATGAATAAAACCAATCGTCAGTATTTCTGTATACTTATTTTTGTGATTAACTGTATATACTTTATGGGGTTGGAAAATTATATTATAGAAATTACAAACGGAATGACAAACTTATATATACCCTTCTCACGAAAGTGAAGGGTATAAAGATAATCTAAAATACAAAAACTACTTAGAACAATTAATATAAGTAGTAATATACAAATGCTGGAGTAAATTATGGATATTATATAACTTACATTCTCTTCACAACACTCTCCCTGAATGAAAAATTTACTAATAATATCCAAATTTTCTAATGCATTCTTATCATAGAAAAAATATTACATTTCATAACAAACCTAAAAAAATATAATTTAATTAAGGCCAAATAAATTAAAATTTTTGTGTTTGGCAGCTTCAGAAAATACATGCTATCATCTTTTTTCTCAAATCCAACTTTTTTATATCTTTGGCTTTAATATCCTTATGCTTGAACTTTAGTAATTGGCGGTAGTTTAACATCTTTGTCGTCATAAAGATTTACTTTTGGAAAGGTCATTTAAATTATACTTAATTTTTTTTACTTTTTAAACGTTCTGATCTGCGTACTTTTGCCGCAACCGGTTCTTGATGCATATTTGGTATCCAGTCATTATAAACGACTTTGCTTGGTACTGTTGTAGGCGATTACCAGTCTACTGAATCATCATATATGCTGTCATCAGATTAACGATTAGTACTTTCACTTGCATCTTCTATTGGGAATATATTACCTTCAGATACAGAATTTGTATTTTTATCGATTTCAGACGTTCTAAAAATATTGGAGAAATACCACCATTTCCAAGGCTAACATCATAATTATGGTTCATTTTTCCATTCCAACGTTTTAAATTACAAGTGTTATTTGTAGCATAGAACGATTTCTCTTTTTGTATATATATTTTAGTTTTAATTTGGTAAAGTTCGTTGAACATTTTGGCTTTTGCAATTAAGTTTCCATTTTCATCTAACGTTTTTTCCTTGAATATTACATTCTTGCCATCTTTTGTCATTTGCTTCACAGATAATAAATTTGAACACAGATTTGGAAAGTATTCAACATCTTTTTATTCAAATTTTGACCAAATATAGTTACATCGACGTCACCAACACAATTAACTTACAACTCACTATTATTAGCAATTACCACTTTTTGTTTTGAATCGATTTCTTATTGTACATATAATTACTGTTATTAATCATGTGTTTGCTTGCTCCACTGTCGATAATCCAGTGGATATAATTACCTCCGTCTTTACAGGTTTATTCTTAAAATGTTTATGTATCTTTACACATTTGCTTGTCAATGCCATTAATGTAGATAAATTTTGAGTACTGTTCTTAAATTTATCGTCGCTATTATTTTTACCATTACCATTTTTCTTCTCGGTTTGACAGTTTCTTGACATGTGTCCAGAATCTTTACAATTATAACATTGTATTGGTTTCTTGCGTTTTCCTTTTGAATATAAAGCATTTTCATTATCTGCTTTCCCATCCTATTTGGCGTCTTGCAATAAGAGATTTTTCACCATATCGACCGTTAACTTCTCTTTCGAATTTTCAATTGCCATTACTAATAGTTTGTAATCTTCAGGTAAACCGGCTAACATCAAAGATGCAGTTAATTCGTCATCTACATTAAGGCCTACATTGTTCACTTTTAATGCAATAATCACTAATTCATTTACGTATTCTTGCACAATTGAAATTCTTCATTATACCTTACACCACTTTAGTGGGGAGGGTATATTGGGTTTGTGCTGATGTTTGTAACGCACAATAATATTGGCTTGGCCCTATACCCACCTTAAAGTATACCAATCGGTTTAGAATCATTTTCTGAGTCCGTCCGTCTGTCCGTCCGTCCATGTAAACCTTGTAATCGAACTACAGGTCGCAATTTTGAAGATAATTCAATTAAATTTGGTACATGACCTTTTATTGCCACAGGGACGAAGCCTATTGAAAATAGTTAAGATCGGTCTATTATTTCACCTAGCTCCCATACAACTGAACCTCCGAATAGGGCTTGTAAACCTTTTAATCAAACTACAGGTCGCAATTTTGAAGATAATTCAATAAAATTTGGCACATGATCTTCTATGTTACCGGAGACGAAGCCTATTGAAAATGGTTAACATCGGTCCATTATTTCACCTAGCCCCTATACAACTGAACCCGCCGAATAAGGCTGTTAAGTTCATAATTATGTTTAATATACTCGTATCTCGACATAAAGCTGCAAAACCAAGTTCTATACTAGCTTTTATGATTCTCACGAATTTTATAATTATAGGGTCTCATTTGACCATAGCCCCTATACAAAGCCCCTTTCAAAATTTGACTTAAATATCTACAATTTTATTCAACAATAAATGGCTTAAGTACATCTGAGACAAGGTACAATTCAACTTAAATGCTTTATTATGAAAACTAAATCACATTTTAATTTTGTAATAGGTGTAGGGTATTATAATATGACCATAATTACAAGGATCAATCATTAGCGTAATTTCTGCTAATGCTCTTTCATTTATATGTAATTGAATATCCATCACCTATTACGCCATTCTGAACAACGCCCCAACAGTTGTTAATGACCAAACACGCTCTTGCTTGTCTTTTCCAGACATCAAAGTTCTCCCTACCTTTTAATTTGTCCAATGCAAATGATCCAGGGAGGTTTGACATTTTTCGAAAGTCGTTGTTTTCAACCAAAATATTTATATTAAAAAAAATGTATATATTTTTTTATTCATATGAAAAAATTTGATTTATAACCAGAGACAGTAATTGTTATTATTTTTATTAAAAAAAATCAATTTAAAAATTTTATTTGATTTGTATTTCATTTTTCAGAAAATACAAATTGCTTTTTATTTGTATTTTTTTTATATTTTCCGTAAAAATTACTGAGAACTTTTTTAAATAAAAAACAAATAATTTTTAAACCATAATGCCTAAATAAAAATCAGGCAATGATTTTTATTTTTTGAAATAAATTATAAAACTCATTATGCGATATTTACGTTTAAAACACATTAAGAATGATCGGGTTTAAACACAGATTAATAGAAAATTGGTAAAATTTCTTTACCACTGATATCATCGACCAAATTTGCTGAAACTGTGCAGAAATTATATTCGAAAATTGGAAAATTAAAATTCTTTAGGTGATTTTTATTCTTTGTTTTGAAAAATAAAAATCATTGATTGATTTTTATTTTTTGTTTGAATAAATAAAAATGACTGAGTGAGTATTATTACAAAGCACACAAATAATTTTTTATTGAAACAAATAGAATAAAAATCAAATATAATTTTTATTTTTAATTTTTATTATAAAAATCAAGAAAAAATGTTTATTGATGAAATCGATTAAAAAAGGTCTGGGAAATATTTTGGTACATTCAATTCTTTCATACTGATTTTTTTAAGCAAAAATTTTATGGATAATAATTATTTTCTGTCTCTGTTTATAACACAAATTTTCTTTTCAATTTTTTAAATATTTTTTTTACACGCGACGAAAGGCCCATAACCTATTGTGATAAATTTATTGACTGAAGAAAATAAATTATTTATAAAAATAATTTAAAATACAAAAACTACTTAGAACAATTAATATAAGTAGTAATATACAAATGCAGGAGTAAATTATTGATATTATATAATTTACATTCTCTTCTCAACAATACACAATAATCCTCAATAAAATCTACCGAAACGGTTTTTTCCGTTTTTCAAAATTCAATCTAGATCAAATTTTATTTAAATTTATCGAAAGCCTATGTACGCTATCAAAAAATTGCGAAATAATGTAGACAATAACATCCCAGCAAAAAAAGTGTGGAAAAAGATGTAGAATTTTCATCACAACTAGTAACCCCAAGTGCTTCAAATTCGGGTGTAAAACCTATGAATTTTACATTAGCGTGTCATTGGAGGGATGTTGTTCATTTTTGGCAGCTTTGAACTACATCTGATCTTATTTTTAGAAGCAGTAAAAATCCGATATTTGGATGTCAAAAATAAAACACATTCTCTTAATGACACGCTTATGTAAATTTCACTACTCTTTCACCAAATCATGATGTACTTCAAATATGTTATTTGTAATGACTTTTCCACATCTCTTTCCTCACTTTTAACTGGGGTTTCATTTGTAAGGAAATATTTGGTTTATAAAAGTGAAAAATATGAAATCACATTTTAAGATGTGGTTTGTAAAGTATGACATCAAATATTTTTTGCTGGGATAGAATCCGTTATTTACAAAGCAAGCATAACAAATAAGTAGATGTTTGGGATAAATTGTGTTAATATTTCAGTTAAACTGAAAAATTTGATTGATAATAGAATGAAACCATAAAGTGTTATATACCAATGTAAAGCTAATGAAATTACGCGTATGCTGAAAAAACCATTTCAGTGAAATTGTATGAGGTTTATAATGTAATAATTTCAAAAAAAACTTAAAATTTTTCCGAAAAATTACGACATTTGTAATATTTTTGGCGTTGTATACAAATTTGTGTTATGTCATTGAAATCGTCTCTCATATGATACTAAGTTTTCGTATAGTTTATTTGTCAGAAATGTGAAAAAAAATCATAAAAACCTTAAAAAAAGGGCCTTTTTATCCTTTGATCCAGCTCACCAAATATTGACGTCAGGACAAAAGTTTTCAGAAATGGTATCTTAGAATGAACTAAACTTCCATTTTGGGGACACCCTAATGTACATATGTATTTCAGACCTGGGATAAATGCATTAAATGTGTTAATGCATTAACATTTTTTTCTACATTAAAAAAAATTAATGTTAATGAAAGTTTATTGCATTAACATTAACATGGGTACATTTAATGCATTAAATTTGCATTAACATTAAATATTTTTAAATTTAATGCATTAATTTTACATTAACATTAAATATTTGTGAAATTAATGCATTAATTTTGTATTAACATTAAATATTTTTGAATTTAATGCATTAATTTTTCATTAACATTAAATAATAAATAATAAAATTAATGCATTACTTTTCCATTAACATTAATGTATAAAATAATTTATAAAAATAAGAATACAGCGCTAAAGACCTCGGTCTAACTAAATTCAAGTAAAATTGAATGTGTTAAAGTCCTTTCTAATAAGTCCTATACTCGATAATACATATTAGAAGAATAGTATCACTTCCCAGATATTCCTTTTTTAGTTTATTTTGTTAAAGTCCTTTCGAATAAGTCCTATACACGATAATACTTATTAGAAGAATAGTATCACTTCCCAGATATTCCTTTTTTAGTTTATTTTGTCTGTGGAATCTTATATAAATATCATATTTAAAACACACAAGTTTGAATGGAATATAGGAGTTATTAGAAAGGACTTTAACCTATTTAATTTTAGTTGTATTTAGTTAGATCGAGGTCTTTTGTGCTGTATTTTTATTTACGTTTATCAATTTTTATATATATTAATGTTAATGGAATATTAATGCATTAATTTTATTGCTTATTTAATGTTTATGTAAAATTAATGCACTAAATTCAGATATATTTAATGTTAATGCAAAATTAATGCATTAATTTCAAAAATATTTAATGTTAATGTAAAATTAATGCATTAAATTCAAAAATATTTAATGTTAATGGAAATTTAAAGCATTAAATTTTACAAATTTAATGTTAATGCAATATTTTTTACATTAAATTATTTTTTTTAATTTAATGTTAATGCAAAATTAATGGAAATCGCCCAGGTCTGATGTATTTATATCACAAAATAAAAAAAATAATACATAATTTAAATTAGTAAACATAAATTTTATAAAATAAGATAGTTTTCAGTTTCAATTTCGAAATTATTTGGTGTGATTTGAATAATAGGAGGAAAACAGTACTCGTGAACAGAATATACAACTATCTAATCATATTAAATTGTTTCATATAAATATATTTATCTTTGTTTCTCCTTAAATATATTAATCTTTTATATGAATATATAAAACTGTCCATATTTTATTATACCCTTCACCTTCGTGAGAAGGGTATATATAATTTTCCGTTTGTAATTTCTATAATATAATTTTCCGACCCTATAAAGTATATATATTCTGGATCCTTATAGATAGCGGAGTCGATTTAGCCATGTCCGTCTTTCTGTCTGTGTGTACACTATCGGACAAAATAAAGTGCAAAAGTACTAATACTATATTCTATCAGCGAAAAATCTGTTAAATGATAATTGAATATAGAAAATTTTTTTAAATTCGTTTATTTAATATACAATGCTACAAAAATAACAATAAAACAAAATTATTGTTCTTAAAACTTTTCTGTATAACGTCAAAAATTAAAGTAAATTCACTTTTTTGTCGGACAAAATAAAGTGTAAATTTTATATATTATTATTTAAATTTATTGTATATCAAAATTTTGTATCTATTTTGGTTCTGTTTTGAATATTTGGATCTACTTAAACCATTATGGTATTTTTTTTTATCATTATTCCCAAACGCCTTCCCTTCCTCTTGTTTTCCCGCATATGATTATTTTCAAAATGAATCCAAAATTAATCTATTGGATTTAGGGCGGTGCTCTGAGCAGGTTATTCCAATTTTTCAGGGTTTTTATTCGTACAATAATGATTTTTAGCCTTTGTTGTGTGTTTGAAGTCATGAATCTGTTGAGACATGAAGTCTCCCAAGACCATTTTTACGCCATTTATTTCTGGATTTTTATTAAATATGCTCGTGTATTGCTCATTTGTAATTACTAACTCCAGTTTCACTAAGATTACCACTTCTAAAGTTGAATAATGTGCCAATACTGATAGCCCTCCACGCTAATGTTTAAAAACCAGGGTATTGTTTTTCAAGTTTTGTATATTAAATGGCTTACCTCTCACTAATTGTCGACATTTAAAATTTTTCGATACAAATAGGAACTCATCTGACCAATTACATAAATTTGAGCTAAAAAGTACAAAATTAAATACTAAAATCGGAAGAAACTTTCCGCGCTTTTAAATAAGTTGGTGGAAGATTCAAGGTATGGATCAGTTGACTCTTCGTATGTGTTAAATTTTTAACGTTAGGTGTGGGGAACCTACGGGAAATGTATTCACTCAAATCTAAAGATCAGTGCCTTAGAAATGAACTTGGGCAACTTTATATCACGGCAATATAATAAGCTTAAGTACTTGATAAAGTTAAAAAATAACATTAATGTTGGAAAAAACACCGGAAAATTGGATTGTCCTGTTCAGAGCACCGCCCTAAATCCAATAGATTAATTTTGGACCACAATTGATCAAAAAATTCCGATGAAATAGTGAATAAAATTGGATTCCTTTTGAAAATAATGGTATGCGGGAAAACAAGGGGAGGGGAAGGCCTCTGGGAATAATAATGGTAAAAGATTGCCAAAATGGTTTAAGTAGATCCAAATTTTCAAATCAGAACCAAAATAGATAAAGAATTTTGATATACAAGAAATTTTAACAATGATGTATAAAATTTACACTTTATTTTGTCCGACAAAAAAGTGAATTTACTTTAATTTTAAACTTTATACAGAAACATTTTAAGTACAATAATTTTGTTTTATTGTTATTTTTGTAGCATTGTATATTAACTAGGGATGCCAAACGGGACTGGGACTTTTTGGTACTTTTTCGTTCTATGAAAGGTACTTTTTTAAGTTTTTGTAATATTGAACCTAGAAACATTATGTAGAGCCTGTATTAAGTGGGACCCATAAAAGGGAAGTTTTTGGTACTTTTTCGTTCTTCAAAAGGTACTTTTTGAAATTTCTATAATATTGAACCTAGAAATATGAAATTAAGCATGTAGAGCCCGGATTAAGTTAGAACGTATAAAATGGGATACAATTGGTATTTTTTGATTTTTTGTAATAAAATTCGTACTGACTGTTTTTTAACACATCATGGTGAAGGGTATATAAGATTCGGCACAGCCGAATATAGAACTCTTACTTGTTTTTTTATTAGATACTTCTTTCTCCTGAGGTTTTTGTTAAAGCATCAACTGAAGTGGAATCTACAATTTTCTATTCGCCTCCTTTTCGTTTGATCTGATGCATGCTCATAACAAATAAAAAGTATTTATTTGTATTTGTAAAGGCTTCCTAATAGAACTTTTTATATTTTGTTAAAAATATTATAATTAAAAAAAATCAACATAATTGTCAACTGTTACGAAGTTTCATGTATCCACCCAGAATCTCAACTAAGTTTCAAACCTAGTTATTCCTGTAAATAGTTCAATTATTGCTCATTTCTGAAAGTGTAAATTTTAGTTATTCCTACTATGTATCCACTAGTATTATTTATATCAAATTACCCAAAAATTGTTCATTAGATTAGATATATTACTTTTCTTAAACTGCAGCCGCTTTTGAAAAATATTCCAAAAATATCCCAAATATATATAGATATATACATATATAAAACCCGTAAAAGCACTCAGAAGCCGTTGAAATTTATATATGTTAAAATACATACTTATAGCAATATAATATAAAAAAAAAAATTCGAAAGTGATATCGGGTGTTTTTTTATTCACTACAGAAGTTGACATTTGTATCAAAATCGTCGTTATACTCAGGAGGTATCCTTTATTTAACGATATTTCGAGAAGGATCAATATTTTCAAACCAAAACAGTGATGCAATTATCGTTATATACACATCTACCTTTCAATTGTATTACAAATATATCAGCCATTACCAAAACAGATTTTAATTTAAATAACGACAAGCAAATGTCAAATTTTATGTTTTTCTCTTAAATATATTATGCAAACCTTAACTTTGAGCTACAATTACTAAAAAACTGTACAAAATTTTTAAATAATATTTTACATTTACACCCAAAATATAATTAGACATGGTGAAAATGGAGGTTAAAATAATAGGAATGTTTTCTATACAAAAAGTTAAAAAAGTAATAAAATGTCCAACATCGACTTTAACCATTTTTGGCCAAGCTCGTGACAGTGTGCGCCGTGGCTACACATCAATATGGTTGACTCAAACAGCAAATGTTTAATTGTGTTAGTAAAAAACTCATACCTCCTACATACATCACTAACACAATCAAAAAACTTATGAGTCAACCATATTGATGTGTGGCCAAGTCGCTTTAACCAATATGAACAAAGGTTTAGTTTAGTTTAAAAGGGTTGAATACCAATTTATCCCAGCAAAAAAAGAACTTCCAAAGAAGCTAAAAAAAGAAGTAGAATTGACTCCATGGAAGTATTGAAAAAGACCTGAAGAAGTGATGATTTTAACACAGGCTTGTCATAGGAGGAATGTCCTTTTTATTTGATTCCAAATTCACTACTTCTGAAGTCATTCTTAAGAAGTAAATTTTATGCTCTTTTTTTGGAAGTTATTCGGAACTGAAATTGCATTATTATGGAATACAACTAATTTGACTTAAATAATATTAACATTAATAATGGGTAATAGATACATTTAAAACTGAAGCACAAAAATAAAATTTCTAATCTGACAAAACTGAACAAAAAAAAAAAATATCTTCAGCATTGAAAAAATAGAATTATTTTCGCTAAACATCACTTCAACAGAAGTTAAAAAAAATCACTAATTGCTACTTTTGACGTGGTGATAAATGTTATTCTTTTGGAAGTACTTCGCTTTATTTTTGCTGGGATACATCCACTCGGAAACCCAAAGGTCCATTGTGAATCGCTTTAATAAAGAACAAGGAGAAATGAAAAGAAGACAGAAGAAAAGAGAGGTCAGACTCTGTATTCTGGGACAGTGGTATAAAATATACCCTACTGTCTCCAGTTCCTGTTCGTCCTCACACAACCTGCAAAAATCGTGTGTGTTACCGACCCCATTACCCCTAAAGGCTCCAATTGAGCAGTGTCTGGTTATTACCCCTACTAAAATTCTTATACTCCTCCTGTCCATTCCTAATAGCATTCTGGTTGCTTTTAGATTTAACTTCGGCCATAGCGTCCTAGAAACCCTACAATCCAGGCGGAGTTTATATTTAGATTATAATGACAAATGGGGTTTTTACCGAACCGACCCTACTATCGAGCTCCAAAACCGATCCCTGTCGAGCCAATTCATCTGCAATCTCATTACCCTGTACGTCAACGTGTCCCGGTACCCAACACAGCCTTAATGTGTATATCCTGATTAACCATTCCAGGTCCCTTTTGCAGCTATTTACTAAACTAGAATGTAACGTTTTAGACTGTAAAGCTTTAAGAGCTGCCTGACTATCAACATAAATCGTCACTTCCGACCCCCTAGTAATGTGTGTCTTAATAATGTCCAGGGCACACCTTTGAGCCTTACTAAGTATCAATCTATAGCTGCTTTTCCTCATCCCTACCTACCACACAGTACAACCATAGGTAATAATGGGCCTTACTACCGACGTGTAAATCCAATTTATCATGTTTGGTCACAAACCCCAATTATTACTAATAGAGTTTCTGCAGATGTAAAAGGCATTGAGACCCTTTTTATTCCGTTCCTGTATATTCTTCTTCCAAGACAATTTGCGGTCAAGGAAGGTCCCTAGATACTTGGCTCCTTCTGATAAAGTCAGTCCAACGCCGTTTAATTTCGGAAAGCTAAAACTCTCAACTTTATATTTCCTAGTGAAGAGAACTAGCTCGGTCTTAGATGGATTCACACCCAGTCCATTCCTATTTGCCCAGGTTGATAGATCCCTTAGTGCTGACTGCATGACCTCACTGATTGTCGGGAGAAATTTACCTTTGACCAGTAACAACACGTCATCTGCATAAGCGACTATCTTCCTACCTTAAGATTCAAAGATCCTTAGGATAGAGTTGACCGCCAGCAACTATAGTAGGGGAGATAACACTCCTCCTTGTGGTGTACCCCTGGTAACTCGTTTCCAAATCCTATCATCCCCTAAGGTTGAGTTGATAATTCTGCTATCAAGTATCGATACTATCCAACTCACTAGGAAATCCTGAACTCCGAGTACGACTAGTGACTCTCTGATGGCCTCTATTCTAATGTTGTTAAAGGCGCCCTCTATGTCCAGAAAAGCGGCTAGATGTATTTGTCCCTAGTGACTATTTCATCGATATGACCAGATGAATAACTAAAAGCCTCAGGTCCTTGGACCCCCTGACCTGCTTAGATTTCTTAGAACAAAGGTTATGTGACGTCAGATATCGTAATCTTTAGTTTATCATTCTTCCCTGTTTCTATAAATTAAAATCTCATTTCTAAACTATATTTTATCAAAATTCGATTATAGCAATTGGAATATGGAAATTTTTATATAAATTGATTATATGTATATTAATATATAATCGATTTATATAAAAACTCCATGTTTAAAAAATATGCCATGTTTGAATAATTATTCAAACATGGCATATTTTCATTTGAATTTATGATGTAAGATTTTCAATACAAAATTTCCTATTTGAATTGTCCATCATTACTATAATATTTAAATTTTAATTAAATTACAGAATAATCCTTACAATATTCGATTGGAAGAAACCTATATGAAAAATCCAGTAAAAAGAGATTTTGATGGAAAATGTCCCAAAAACATCCAATATCCATTATGTCAAGAATGTAAAACTAATGAGTCTCGTTTTGTTTGTGCTGGTTGTGGAAACCAATGGTACTGTAGTAAAAAATGTCAGGTAATTTTTGATAAATAAAATCTATGTAGTATGTGCGTGTATGCACTTATCTATTTATAAGAGCATTAATAATTTTTTTATTTGTTTTAGATATCTGCCTGGGATAAGCATTCTGAACTATGTACGGAATAATTATTGATTAGATTATAAAATAAAAAAAAAAACATTTTAATAAAATAATATTTCAGAACAATACTACTAAAGTTTATACAATTTAATTTTTGTCTATTATTTCATAGCGAAGAGAAATATTTTTTCTATCACATGTGAGGTTGTTTGAGCATTTAATAAAATCCCAAATTAGAGATGAAAGTTGCTCAAAATTTGTAGAGTTCGGACAGTAATTAATTGAAGCACCAATAAAAGGTTCTTTTTCGAATTATTGATTCTAGATTTTTGGGTAGGTGTATACAGTGAATCAATTGAGTAATTTGCCTATGTAAAATTTTATAAATTTTAAGAAAAAACTTTATCTGAACAATTATTTTTAGCGAAATAAAGCAATTTGTTTGTTGTATTTTTTAAAGAATATCTTATATTTTAATTTTCTACCATAAAAAGTAAAATAGTGATATTAATTAACGAGATTATTGATAGAATGTGAACGTATTGTTAATTTTTAAGGTCAATAAAGTATTTTGCCTTTTTAGGTTTTTTGTTCATTTTTTTAATATTGCTGCATTATTTTATAAAACTTAATATTTTTATTACTCCTATATATTAGAATAAAATTTTATAGATATTTTAGTAGTGTAACGACAAAGTTTGGACATTTCTTAACCGATTTATTATCCTATATACCTATAAGAATTTTTCAATATTTGACTTAACATGAAATCTATAGATTATAACAAAAATAATCTGGGTTTCTGGTCATTTTGTATTGATAAACAAAAACTACACTACGGAAACCCCATCTATTTGGGGAGTACTGTGTGTATTTTATTTAGAATTGTATAATATTGATTCTTATTCAATAAAGCTAACACTAAGTACCATCCTAGCCACTCTAAGTATGGGGATATCACCGTATACCACAATAGAACTATTACATGCTAGAATCTTGATATTCTACCTCATATTTTGAATGCATTATTTTATGAATAAAATACAGTAGGCGAAGTTGGATTTGGATAGTTATTCTTGATTTGGGTTCTAACTATATATAAGTGTATGTATTAGCTGAAAAATATTGCTTTTGTGGATCTTAGGTGATGAGAACCGCCTCTATTCGTAAATATATAAATTAAGTTTTTTTCCCGTACCACACGATAGTTTACTTTATATTGTTTCCAAGCTATTATTAATAAAACAATTTCCCGATTTAAAAGTTTAAAGGTTTATTAATTATAAAAGTAAAAGTGTATTTTAGTGTGAACTTGACACGGCAAATTTTAGAATAAGAATAAGATCAAAAGAAAAATGTACAAGAGTTGCCATTTACATAGTAAACAAAAGTGTTACCTAGTGTCGTAAAATATAATTGGAGATTTAACAAATAAGGATTTCATTAAATGTGTTTATGTAATTTGAATACTTAAATAATTTTCAACACAAGCAACCTAAGGTCTGTTTAGAGGTCTAAATTTAAACATAGTGTTGTTTAAAGTTCGATATGGACTTTGGAGAAGATAAATGAGGACTTCAATGGTTTTTGCTTGGATATAAATCGCTCTCCTTTGGCAGTTAAAGATTTTGAAAGACAACTCAGTGAGATTTTTTAAATAATTCTTTGTGTTATTTCATCAATTTCTATATTTTATATTTTTTAATGATTGATTAAACTTCTCATAATTGAATTTCATTGATTTATACTTGTTCTAAAAATCTAAACTAATTTTTTATATTGGAATTGCCTCATTATTTCCCTTTAAACATTTTTAACGCAAATAACTACACAGTTTCACACAATATTTGAAAATTACAATTGAAAAATACTTAACACGTGTCCTTTTAACAATAAAACAATAAATTCCAAAAAGCAATTAAAAAATAATTTGAAAACCCCAACGAAATTAACTGGAAATTTCAATATGCAAAATACTTTATTGACGTGCAAATTCTGACGAAAAATAATAAAATGCAAGAACAAATGCACCAAAATTTTGATTTTTATATTTTTTTCTTGGTTTTCCCATTCTACACAATCTCTATTTTCAATTGGAAAACATAAATTTACTTTTTACCCGTTTTTTTTTTTTTTTTTGAATTTTATTTATGAACAAAAAACAAAATTCTCTTAAAAAAAGGTAGGCAAAAAACTTAGTTGATTCACTGCATATGCTTAACCTTGTCAAATCCGATACAATTGAATATTCATACCACCTGATTTCTTTACTATCATTCCTAAAAAATCATTTTAAGGTGCTATTAGACGACATATATTTTACATACATATGTATGTACTGTCACAATTTCCATCTGTAAAAGTTGTACATCGTCTGATACATATGAAACATTGCATGTGTAAAATACATGTGGAAATACATACGGGCAATTCCATACGATTGTATGTGACGATCGTACGCCTTCAGAGTGGTATAGATTTGGTAAAAATGGGAGTACTTGGAAAACAATATTGACATTCTGCTCCATTCTGAGAATACTATATTTGCAAAAGGAATCATCCCATTCGAAATCTTGTTTTCCAAAATATGGCTTAAAATATGGCGATACCATACGTGACGAAAAACGGAAGTGTATTTGAAGTACATGTAAATATTTACGAAACTCTGCGAATTTTTTAGATGTATCTTTTCTGTTTTAATTTCTTATACTATGGGACATATTTTTCATTCGTAATCCATAATTTTTAAATAAAAAAAATTAATATAATTTTATAATGAAAATTTTTGAATATCGTACGTGACACATCGTATGTGACAGATTTTTCTCCTGAATTTTTTTTAGGTTATAAAATATATATATTGGAAATATATGCACACACACACCTCAACAAATAAAAGGTCATAATGGTTTAGGCTTATATACATTATAGATCTGCCGATTTTGGAAGAAATAGTATTATAATTAACAGAATTATGAGCTAAAAAGAGATATTTGCGGGTCCGTTTGTATGGGGGCGAGGTGTAAAAATAGAGCGAAAATCAAAAATTTTCAACAGTCTTCGTCTTTGGTGCTACAAAAGATCATATACCAATTTTTGTTGAATTATCGTCAAAAATGCAAAAGTTATAGGGGTTTTAGTTTTTCAGTCGTGTTTTACCTTTTCATGGAATTGCCCATATGTAATTTTTTCGAATAGAGCGTGCTCTATTTTCGTGTGACAAACATAAACAAAACAGCTGTTTTGTTTTGAAAAAAATAAATTAAAGAAAATGAATAAAGAACATGAAAAAGTAAGTATTTTTTAATCTTGAGTAAACTAGTTTATAATCTTAATAATTGTTACACATTAAAAATACAGCTTTTATTACATTTATAGGTTATGTCATACGGAAAAAGGCAGGTGTGATAGCAACAACTTTGAATCGTATGTAAAATAATAATTTTGAATGTTTTATATGTATTTTTGGAAGATATTTTAAATATTTTTAAGGAAAATATGTGAAAATATATAAAATAATATTAATAATCAAAATTATTTCTAATAACCCATAAATCTAATTTGATTAAATTAATAGTCTGAATTAATTTTTGAAGTTTTAAAAAATTTCTTAAAGCGGAATAGTTTGAATTTTGGAAGGCATTTAGAGTGAATTTTATTAGCATTAAAGTTAATTAAAAAAAATAAAAAAAAAACTTATTAAAGAAGTCATGAAACTTACATTCCCTTTGCACTAGGGCAAAATTTTTTGGCGGGTTTGGAATTACATATGGATAAAAAAGTGACAGTACATATGTAAAATACATGTCGACTAATACCACCTTTAGTTATGTATCTGCAGTAAATATCAATTAAGTAAATTTTATAAGTTTTAAGAAAAAACTTTATCTGAACAAATGAAGCAATATGTTTGTTGTATTTTTTTAAAGAATATCTTGTATTTTAATTTTCTACCATAAAAATTGATATTGATATTAATTAACAAGATTTTTGATAAAATATGAAGGTATTGATAATTTTTTAGGTCAATAAAGTATTTTGCTTTTTAGTTTTTTTGTTAAAATTTAACATTTTTATTACTCCTATATATTAAAAAAAACAATTTTAGTAGTGGTACGACTATATACCTATAAGAATTTATCAATATTTGACTTAACATAAAAACTTTTTATTTTATTTCGAAAATAAAAAGTAATAATTCTTTGTATTGATATTAATAAATAAAATAAATAATTTTGAATTGGATAAATGATATATTAGAAAATCAATGGATTTGAACATAGAAAAGATGTTTAGTGGGTTATAAAACTATATATTATAACAAAATAATCTGGGATTTTGGTAATTTTGTATTAATAAACAAAAACTACATTACGGAAACGCCATCTATTTGGGGGAGTACTGTATGAATTTTATTTAGAATTGTATAATATTGATTCTTATTCAGTAAAGCTAACACCATATAGTAGCATATAGGCGAAAGGGATTGTCAAAGACCTAAGTCCCCTGTCAAAAACCTAACTGGTGAATATGTAGAAGCACAGAAATAAGCACAGTTGTTCAAAAGGTACTCAATAATAAATGTATTTTTGATACGTTATTTTTCTTATGTTATTACTAGGATTTCATATACTAGTGAATGAAAATATTAGTTAATTAATTTTTTTCAGAAGATATTTCATCTTAAAACGTATTATAAACACGTCTTTTTGTTATTTTTTTCTGCGCTAATGGAAAAAGAAAAAAAGTATGTGAAATACTTTTTTCATTTTCAATACGAAAATTTACAACTTTTCTTTTTTCAGTTTGAATTAAAATAAAATGTCAAAGAATAAAAAATATTTTTTTTTTTCGTTTGTAAAATATAAGTGATAAGAAAAACTATTAAGTGCTAATATCCTCGCAATTTCGCGAGGAAAATTTGAAGTTTTGTGAGTGCGTTTAGTTCTCTCAAGTGTGTTTTATTCTCTCAGAACACGTCTGTGTGAAGAGAATAAAAAAATTTTTTTGACAACCCCTTCAGTTTCGCCTATAACCCTACTATATGGCTAACACCATCCTAGCCACTCTAAAGCTACGTTCACACCTGAAAAATATTTGGTCCAAATATTTGTAATAAAATATTTTTGAAGTTGCGTTAAACAAACGCAATATTAATTTCATGTTCAGACTTGAACAAATATTTGATTTTATTGTTTTATCAAACAGTGCAAAAATAATTTGATTCAAACATACACATGTTTTACAGCCACAGTATATCGTATAATTTAATGCAAGAAAAAACCAATTTACCAATGTTTTAATTTTAACTATTTTTATTAGGTTTAAAATTAAATTTATATAATAAAAGTGTATAATATTAATATATAACACGATTGAAAAAACTTTGTTTGTCGAATCTGAACATAAAATATTTCATGTTAACAAACGGCAATGCGGATGATTTTCATAAAACAAATTGATTTGCTGGCAAATAAATATTTTTTCATTGTTTCATCAATGTGAACACCAAAAGTCAAATAATTTACATCATTTTGGCAAAATAATTATTTGATCTTGCAAACCAAATGTAAGATCAAACAGCGTCAGATAACAGCTGTTCTTTGTTTATTTTCTGAAAAAGAGTGTTATCACCTCATACAAAAATGTAAATAGTCGCTAAAATGACTGGCTTTATTTTATTTTTTATAAAATAGATATCTGAGACAAAGTAGTTGTGACATTTAATAGAAATTTAAGCAATCACCTAAATTAAAGATAATTATTATTTTTGTTGTTTATTTAGTTATTAATTGGTTGACAACAACATACTATGAAAATTCCATTTGAATTTGGGGAACATTCAAATGAAATTGAGAAAATTACAAATAATTTTCAGAAAATCATTTGTAATATACATATATATGTATGTAGTGCAATACATGAATGTTCCGTGAAAGCTTAAAATTTTAACATTTTGACAATCATTTCGAAAAATTCTGCCAAACTTTTTATACTTTATACTGGGATCTGAACTTTTAACCTAATCAGCGGGAAATTCAGACCACATTTTAATATTTTTTTTTTTACTTTGACGTATTCAGACTACCAACACATATCGCTTGAGTGGTATTCCTACATAGTATTTATGATAAACCAGCCAATCGGTGGATTAACATTGGAATTTCTTTATTATTTGTTTTTTAAATGTGTTATATAAATAAAAGGTTCTCAATTTCATTTGAAATATTCTTAATTTCATTTAAAATTTTCTCAATTTCATTTGAAACTTTCCCAATTTTAATTGGAGTTTTCTCAATTTAAATTCCAAAATTCTCAATGTGGGGAGTTTGAAGCTCCCACATGAATCAAATAGAAATATTCGTATATCTGAGAAACTATTAGGGCTAGAATCTTCAAATTTTACATGAAGAACTTTGAAATTAATGTGAACATTTAGAGCATAAGGGGCGGACTTTAAATGGGTGGCTTGGCACAACATATATAAATTAAATACAAAATTTCGTGCATCTTGGAAATTCTTCTATTATTAAAATTTTTTATAGATAGGTAGAAATTGGCGATAGAAACTGGCGAACTCGCAATAGTTTGCTTGACATCTCTCATATGTAACCTATTATAAATCTGGAAAACTATTGTGGTTAGAATCTTCAAAATCGTTAAGTGGGATTTTTATTTATACATATTCCTTCTAGGACAGCAAAGCACACTGGGTAATATATTAATAAAAAAAAAATTCTCAATAATTTTAAATTTTATAGATAATTTAATGAAAATAATTTATTATTTCCCGCCTTATAGCGATTTTTTTTAATCGCTATAAACCGTTCCAAACAACCAAGGATTTTCGCTACTTTGACTATACTAAATAGCAACAACATGACAGTGCAGGTTCACCATCTGTCTCTTTTCCACTTGCACAAGGTATTGAAATGTAATTTGTATTTTTTTGTGATAAAATTTTGTTGAAAAACAATATTAAATGAAATTTTTGAATAAATTGATGTTATTATTCAATGATATATCTTTGTAGTAAATATAAACATATATATTTTTGGTTTGGTTGCGCATTAACTGTTCTTCTTGTTATGTTCCTCTTTGCCTGCAAACAAAACCTTGTTTTTTCACTGTTTTATCCTTCAATTGTTTCAAGAAATTATTTGTTTTAGTGTGAACATCGGGCAATCAAATTTTCACTATTTGTACTGAAAGCAATGCCAAGCTTCTTCAAACAAAACGTCAAAACAGAAATATTCATTTTAAGCACATTATGAAATAAAAACCTATTTAATTTTTTGTTTTTAGGCAGAAATTTCTTTGAAATTGTAAAAAACTGTTGTAATTTAATTAAATAATTTTTTTAACGTTAAACAAAAATGTTTCGTGTTTGGTGTTCACATTGAGTTCATATTGGGAAAATATTTGTAGGTTGCAAACGCCGCCGCATTCGTCTACATTACAACAACAATTAGCACAGACAACATCAACACCTCAGTTGTGAAATGCCTTACTATTCCCATCCCAAGGGCATTCCTCCCAACAGCTATGGCATACTACTGATTCTCATCATTCATTCCAAGTCATGCAGTTAAACTGCAATGGGCTTAGGAATAAGATCTTGGAAATCACAAAATATATGCACGATAACAACATTCTAATAGCTACAATACAGGAGACGAAGCTCACCAGTGCACAGTGGTATAGGAAAAAAAAAAGAGGGAAATAATTCGGTAACTTCTAAACGGTTAATCCGATTTTAATGAAATTTGGTGTGCACAAAGAGGAGGTGTTGTCGAGTTTAGGTTTTGAATTTGGACCTTATAGGCCAACCAGGGGCCCGGCGGGGGGTCATCAAATTAGGACACCTCGGCTATGTTAAATTTTTAAAACGATCCTATTTCTTCATTTGAGTTCCGATTTAAAAAAAATTTCGTATATAGAATCTCCTCATCGAGCACTATAAAAAATGTTGTCATAGCAGTAAATTATCTCTTATAGTTTAGGAGATATTCGCATTTGAAAATTAAAATTTTAAAATTTTTACCGTCCTTACTTTAGTTTTTTTTGATAATAGCAGGTCCAAATATTCCCGATTTTCGCCATTTTTTTTATTCGCTTAACAACAAGTTTATATATCAAGCAGTGAAAGAATTATGTAAAAATCATGACTGAGTCCAAAGTTATAGGCATTTTAATTTAAAAAATTAAAAAAAGGCGATTTTTTGTCATTTTTTTGGGAAAAAAGTATCTTTTTCTTTTTAAGTTATCTAAAAAGTTTCTAAGAAGATGTATATAGAATTTATACTTTTTGGAAAGCTGACTTTACATAAAGTACGATAAATGAAACAAAACCTAAAAATTTTTGATACCGAGGGGACCAGGTCCATCCAAAAAAACCCTATTTTTTATGGAAAATTAAATTTTGAGCAAAAATTCTCAAATCGCATAGTCGATATCAAATTATAGTGACCTGTTTTATATGACCCAATATGTTCTTAATCATTTTGTAACGGGTTTCGATAACCCCGCCCCTGGTATGGATATAATAGGCAAAAAACTAAAAAATCCCATTTTTGGGATTTTTTAAAACTTTTTTGGGAATTCCGGGATTTCTAATAAGAAAATTCGAAATTTTGATTTAATTTTGGATTTTAAGTAAAAAAATCTACCTAACTGTAAAATTTCATCAAAAAATATTCATAAATAAAATTTTTATTGCAATTAGAAAAATTTGTATCTTCGCAAAAACTGAATAAAAAACATTTTTTAATTTTTTTTAAAAAAAGTATTCCGCGAATTTTTTAATTTTCAAAAATTATATACAGTTTTGAAAAATAGACAAAATTACCTTTCCATTGATATATAACATGCCTACCTAATGTTTTTTAAGTGACAAATTAATTAGGGAAAACTCAACATCTTTTAGAAAATTTGCCTAGCACTATTATTTTCATCCATAAGGTTAACTCTTAAATTTGTTACATATATGGATGAAAATAATAGTGCTAGGTAAATTTTCTAAAAGATGTTGAGTTTTCCCTAATTAATTTGTCACTTAAAAAACATTAGGTAGGCATGTTATATATCAATGGAAAGGTAATTTTGTCTATTTTTCAAAACTGTATATAATTTTTGAAAATTAAAAAATTCGCGGAATACTTTTTTTAAAAAAAATTAAAAAATGTTTTTTATTCAGTTTTTGCGAAGATACAAATTTTTCAAATTGCAATAAAAATTTTATTTATGAATATTTTTTGATGAAATTTTACAGTTAGGTAGATTTTTTTACTCAAAATCCAAAATTAAATAAAAATTTCGAATTTTCTTATTAGAAATCCCGGAATTCCCAAAAAAGTTTTAAAAAATCCCAAAAATGGGATTTTTTGGTTTTTTGCCTATTATATCCATACCAGGGGCGGGGTTATCGAAACCCGTTACAAAATGATTAAGAACTTATTGGGTCATATTCTATATACGAAATTTTTTTTAAATCGGAACTCAAATGAAGAAATAGGATCGTTTTAAAAATTTAACATAGCCGAGGTGTCCTAATTTGAGGACCCCCCGCCGGGCCCCTGGTTGGCCTATAAGGTCCAAATTCAAAACCTAAACTCGACAACACCTCCTCTTTGTGCATACCAAATTTCATTAAAATCGGATTAACCGTTTAGAAGTTACCGAATTATTTCCCTCTTTTTTTTTTCCTATACCACTGTGCAGTGATTGTTCTCTCTCAACTTCTGGGAATTATAATATCATTCGGAGGGATAGAGATAGAGATCACGGCGGAGGACTCGCTTTTATTATTGAGCGAAATGTAGCTACAGGCTAACAGTTCCTCCCATCTCTCCCACATCCGACCCATTTCTAGAAGTAATGAGCATATCAGTATATACTGGAGATACTGATCTTGAAATTGTCAATGTATATATCCCGCCCGTTAACAGCATCGGCGCCAGTTATCTCCCAAGTATATCCCATCATTTGCAAGGAGATAATACTTGGCGATTTCAATGCCCATCATGAGAGCTGGTATTCCCAATTACCGAATGATACCCGCGGTATTAGTATTTCTGACCAGATAGATGACTTAGACTTCGCTGCAATAAATGAGGACTTCTCTGCAAGAATTATTGCAAGATGCTCGAGCTCCCCAGACACCTTGCAAACCCATACAGTATTCAACTCAGACCACATTCCAATCTTGGTCACTGTAGAGAAGCCTAGCGACTTTGTTGAGCCTGATAAACGCACGTTTGTTAACTACAACAAAGCCAACTGGCCTGGCTTTACAAACTTTATTGACGATTCCTTACGTCAGTTGCCGTCCCCCACATGTGCCAGAAAGGGTCAGGAAGTTTTGAGAGAATCTTTTCTCAAGGCGGCAAAGCGTTTTATCCCCGCAGGAAGCATCCCAAATATAAGACTCAATTTTCCATCTCAACAACAACGTTTAGCAGAACAACGCGATCACCTGCGTGCTAGCAACCCAGCTGATGAACAGACAAGCGTTTGTTGAGTTCAGAAGGCGGAAGTCCAACTACCCCAAGATAAAAATGGGCGTGACACAAGGAGGAGTACTGTCGAGCAGTTGGAGAAGTATTCTCAACTGCTACCAAGAACGAATTGTTACAGGCACCCGTAACCGATGCCATGCCTCTCTCCAAATCTCTCATTCTTGATTTGGAACCAAAATATATATAATGTAGTTTTAGGTTAAGAAGGGTTATAAAAGCAACGGTGTATATCCACTCGGAGACCATAAGGTCCATTGTGATTCCCTTCAAGAAGTGAAGATTCAAAAAAGAGAAACAAAGAACACAACCAGACAAGAAAGTAAGAAGATAGATAAAGAGGATAGACGAATGGAAAACGGATCTATTCATAAGAGAATATAACCTATAATATCTGACAAGTTCTCACCCTAAGGAATAAATAAATGAGAGGGAAAATCCATGTCCCCTTATAAAGCCCAGTCTAAGAAGTGTATAATTCCATTGACAAAACCTAGTAGACTGCAAAGGTTAAGTCCCGCAGTTTCCCCCTGTTCGTCATGGAACCTATTCTCTAGCCATTTCAGCCAGAGATTCTTTATCCTAGGACATTGGCAAATAATATGCTCGATCGTCTCAACTTCCTCATCTTCGCATAACCTGCAATAGTCCGGTATACTACTGTCCCACTTATTGACAAAGGTTCTGACTGAACAGTGCCCAGTTAGAATCCCTATCAGAACCCTTAGACTGCGTCTATCCAGTCCTATAAGTATTTTGGTAGCAACCATATCAAGTTTTGGCCAGAGGGCCTTTGATATTTTGCAATCCAATCTACTAATCACTAATGATATCACGATTTCTCTCGTATATCAACCTATTATAGTGACATTACCATACTTTCCCTGCCCGCTATATCAAGGTTCGAACCTAATCTAGCTAGTTCGTCCGCAACCTCATTACCATGCACGTTACAGTGCCCTGGCACCTAACACAATCTAAGGACAAACGGTCTCATAATCTCCATAATACCCCATTTACACATACACGAAATCTAGTAGATTTAATTTAATTTTTTTTTTTTTGCAAATCTAGACCGTTTACACTTACTCTTCTTGACATTTAGGAAGATTTAATTTTTTCTATTATTTCTCGAAAAAGTGTGTGATAGAAAAATTAGAAGGAAAAATGGGATATTTATTAAAATTTTATTTATAATAAAAAAAATAGATACTTAAATATAACATTACCTTTTATTTTAGTTTAACATTTCATTCATGTTTTTCAATTTATAAAAATTTTGTCGACATTTAAATTTTTTTTTTGTTTTTTCTTGTGTAGCGTCGTATTTTTTAGTACTATTTAGGGAAAAACAGAGTTGTATTACTAAAAACTATTCGATTTTGAGTAGATTTTAATGAAATCTAGTTACGAAGTAGATTTCGTTTTGTATGGGAAATCTAGTTAAAATCAACTAGATTTGGCTCGAAATCTCATAAGTGCTAGATTTCGTGTATGTGTAAGTGGGGTATAAGGGCACTCCTAAAATATGAAATCAGGTGCGAATGTACCGCGTGACAAGCTAATGCTCTGAGAGCAGCTTGACTATCAACATAAATAGTTACAACCGAACTCGGATCGATATGATTCCGTATCAGTTTCGTCACTTTCCAGATCGCTAGGATCTCTGCTTGGAAGAGACTACATTCGTTAGGTAATCTGAAGGACCGTTTCATGTTGATATCAGCGATATAAACACCGGCACCCGTGCCATTATCCTAGCCGACACACCCGCTACAAAATGTTCTATAGGTGACAGGTTCATAATGAAGTCCAAAGCCGCTTGTGGAGTACATCTAATGGCACCAGTAATACCAATAGAGCCTTTGAGCTTTATTGAGCAACTTTCTGTAACTGTCCTTTCTCAATGCCTCCCACCAGACAATGCAACCATAAGTTAGAATAGGCCTGACAACCGATGTGTAAATCCAATTTACCATATCTTTTTGCAGACCCCAATTCTTTCCTATGGAATTTGTAGTAGGCATTGAGTCCCTTTCTCATTCTTTCCCTAGTATTCTCCTTCCATGACAGCTTGCTATCAAGGAAAGTTCCTAAATACTTAGCTCCACTAGATAAACTTAATTCGATACCATCCAACCTTGGCTATCTAAAGTTGTCTACCTCATACCTTCTGGTAAATAGTACCAGTTTTACAAGGATTAACACCCAATCCTTTATCATTCGCTTATAACGAGAGTTCACCTAATGCAGTCTCCATGATGTTACTGATCGTGGATAGAAATCTTCCTTTGGCCAGTATCAATCACCACGTCATTAGCGTAGGCAACGATCTTTCTACCCTTAAAATCAAATAGCCTTAGGATACCGTTAACAGCTAGCAGCAACAGAAAAGTAGATAAAACACCTCCCTGTGGTGCCCCCTGGTAAACCTTCTCCTAATGCAATGATCCCCTAGGTTGCTCTCTTTTGCCCGGAAAAGTAACCGGACAAGATAGCTCATAGCTTTCCTTAATTATGTATCTGAACTCTCGGGGGAGTTTTCCCGTTTTTCCTACCGAGCGCGTCCCCGGGTGGCGGATAGGGGGTGGTGATGAACCATCTGTCCTCCCCCAGTTTTAGTTTGAATCAAGCTGAGGGAGGGCAGATTGTCCACCACCTGGGAATATTATATTCCCCGCGGACCAAAAACTGGAAAAAAACAACACGGAGGTGGGTACCTTGGCCTCCGTGGCGGACAAAGCGTTAGGTGTACAGCATGCCATTAGCAAAAACATAGGGGTGAAAGAGAAGGATGTACTCGGAGAGAGCTCTAAGCTACCTCAGCCTTTAAATATAGGTGAGGGTTCCGACTCTGAATCCTCAGAAGATAATAACAACACCATTATAGCAAATCCCAAAAAGGATGAAGTAGGTGAAACAGGTGAGTGATAGCATAGCTAAACTACCTATTACTAAGAAAAGACTATCTGGAGCACAGAGGAGGAAGCTGAAAAAGATGCTTCAGGAAATCATAGTTAGTCAATCCCACGACACTCCAAAGGAAAAATCGGACTCTCTCACAAGATCTGAGGCAAAAAGGATCATGTCTCCCGAGGAGTTGACAACTGAGAATAAACCTAAGAAGAAAAAGAGCTCCCCGTCTTCTAATACACAGTCGAAGCCAAGCCATACTTCACTCAAAGGAATCTCAAGTGAGAATCCTGCGAGTAAGGGTGACAACGCCAAGCCAGATATTCCGAAGACGAACACGTCGGCGAAATCAACCTCGAAGGTAAGGGAATCTCAAAAGAAGCCCCGAAAAACGAGGAAGGAGAAGCTAGACGGAGGAAAAGGAAAAGAGCAGCCATCTTACGCCAAAGTTGCCAGAAGTAGGCACCGGGACGATCTCTGCTATGCAGTTTACGATGCCGGTAATCCGACAGGAAAAATTCCAATAGACCAACAGAGTAAGGTAGAAGATCTGGTGAACAATAAGATAGTGGACCACGCAATCGCTTTAAAGGACCAACAACCAATAGAGAGCGTGAGCTGCGAGTTCAGAATGGGCGTGATGTTGATGAGGTTGGCATCTCACCAATGTGTGAGCACCCTAAAGAACTTGGTGGAAAGAATCCCTCCTCCCTGGGACGGCGCTAAGTTGGGACTGGCAAAGAAGAGCGAGCTTCCGGTGCTCTTAAAGTCCACTGTCTACATAAAAGGATGGGGCAGTAAACCGGCTAATGAACGTATACTGGAAATTCTTGGTGGTCAAAATGCTGAGCTGGCCGTGGAAAAATGGGATGTCTTTTAAAGGAAAGAAGAACCTGAGGGAACTTTATTTGTAATAGGTATCGACCAGAAATCAATGGCTAGTCTTGCCAAGAATAAAGGTAGGGCTTACTTCGCCTCTAAAGCTGTCATATTCAAAATTGGGAAGGTGCCGATTGGAAGGGCTGTTACAACAAGCCTCGAAAAGGACACTAAAATACCTAAGACCACAGCATCAGTAGCAACTACTGATAACGTTAAGGAGTCAAATCCTAAAAGCGAGAAAGATACCACTAACTCGCATCATTAGCAAGTACTGGTAATTTTGAGGAGTCAAATCCTAAAAGCGAGGAGGAAATCACTCACTCGCCAGAAGACAGAACAGCAGTGCTGTCCAAAATTGGGAAAGTGTCGATTAAAAAGACTGCTCTTCCTATGCCTGATAAGGACACCGCAGTGCCATCAGTGGTACCCACTGCATCAATAGCCACTTCAGGTTACCCGGAGGAGTCAAATCCAACGAGCGGGGATGTGATCACTAGCTCGCTGGAAGACAGTTTAAATGGATGACAATGATTGAGGTTATCCAAATAAACCTCCATCGGAGCGAGACAGCTACCAACGCTCTGATGGCTAAAATTAACACAGGTAAGATACATATAGCTTTAATCCAGGAACCTTGGACGATTCGCAACAAGGTTTCTGGATTAAATCACGTAAATTTCCAACTTTTCTACGCTGATACAGGGTCTTGACCGAGAACATGTATCTTAAGTCACAAGAATTTATGTTTTCTCCTCTCAACAGGATTATCCACATCGGATGCAACTGTACTGAAGCAAGGTCGTGGCAACATATACCTTGCATCTGTTTACCTGCCTTTCGATTTTCCGACACTACCACCAACGTCGGAGCTGACGAAACTGGTCGAAGAGGCACAAAGGCAAAAAAGAAAATTGTAATAGGTTGTGATGCCAACTCCCATCATGTAGCTTGGGGTAGTACAAACACCAATCGCACGGTACAAGCCCTTATGGATTTCCTTAATACTAAAGACTTGATCACATCGAACTTAGGTAATAAAGCTACCTTCGTCAATAGAATCAGAGAAGAAGTATTAGATATAACTATATGTTCAGAAGAGCTTATAAACGAAATTCAGCATTGGAGAGTTTCGGACGAGCACTCATTTTCTGACCATCGGTACATAAGATTCAAAATACCACGGCCGCCCCCAAAGCCGATAAAGTTTCGGAATAAGTCTAAAACTAATTGGACAATGTTCGGTTCCTTACTAAAGAACCGTTTATGTCACAACACTTTTCAATGTCGAAATAAAGAGGACATACCCGCCAAAGTAGAAATGCTCACAAGTGCCTTGGTTGAATCGTTCGAGGACAGCTGTCCTCTGCGAGAGCGGAGATATGCCCAGGAGAAACCCTGGGTAACCGGGGAGATCCGGAACCTTGGTAAGAGTCTTCGCAAACTATTTAACCGGGCACGGCGTAAAAAGACCGGAGTATACTGGGATGAGTATCGTAGTAAACTTGGTGAATATAAGAAAATTGTTCGTAAAGCCAAACGAGACTCCTGGAAACTTTTCTGTGAACAGGTAGACAGCGTAAATGACGTATCGAAGATAAAAAAAATTCCTATCCAAGACTCATGTCCAACCAGAATCTATGGTCGATGATACGGGCAGGAGGCTGGAGGCTATGGAGGAGACAATGAAACTCCTAATGAACTCTCATTTTCCACCTGGTATATCGAATAACATAGATGAACCGATATTGGAGGAAGGGGAGGCTAACACGGAAATTGTAATTACATCTGATATGGAAAAGGGGCAATCAAGAGCTTCGCTCCCTATAAAGCTGCAGGGCCGGATGGCATTTTACCGGCACTTTTGCAGATGGAGGCGGGACTGGTTTCCGTACATCTGTCTCAGATATTCACTGCATGCTTGAAATTCACATATATCCCCATTAAATGACAGGATGCAAGGGTAATATTTATACCTAAACCAGGGAAACCTAGCTATTCGACACCTAAGTCTTATCGACCGATAAGTCTTACGTTCTTCCTACTTAAAACTTCGGAACGGATAGTTGATAGTATGGTGAAAAGCAGTATACCCGACAAAGACCTAAAATTTAAGCAGCATGCTTGTGTAAAGGGACGATCGGTGGAAACCGCTTTAAACGAAGTTATCCACTACATAGGTGCATCCTTTGATAGCAAACTGTTACACTGGCGGTATGCATTGTCATCGAAGGCGCCTTCAATAACGTGCACACTGATACTCTTCTCCAATCCCTAGATCAGTTTTATGTTGACCGGGTGCTCCGTAACTGGATCAACCACATGCTAAGGAACAGATGGATAAGCTGCGAGATGTACGATATAACTATCAGGAAAAAGGTGTTTCGCGGTATACCACAGGGTGGCATTTTGTCACCTTTACTCAGGGTTACCACGATTAATAGCCTCCTAAGGACCCTAACTGAGAAAGGACTTAGACCTGTCTGCTATGCAGACGAAGTCGTAATACTTTTAAAGGGAAAGGATCCAAATTACTTGTGTAGAAGAGCTGAGGTGGCTCTGAATACGGCCTTGAGCTGGGCTCAACCGAGAGGCCTCAATGTTAACCCGGCAAAAACGGAAATCTGTCTTTTCACAAGAAAGACAAAAATTTCTACGTAGATACCAGTGACAGACAAAGTTAAATACTTAGGTGTAATCCTCGACCGGAAATTAAAATGGAGATACCACATAGAGGATTGGATCAACAAGGCACATCGGTGCTGGGCGATATGTAGGAGAACTATAGGCATGAAATGGGGTCTTAGTCCTACTATGACAAATTGGCTTTATAAAAGTGTAATTAGACCAATTCTAGCTTATGCTTCAATAATCTGGTGGACTGCTTTAGACAAAAAGTGCAATATCAAACTACTAGTGGTGCCATGTGTACTACTTCAACCAAGGCTCTGGAAACGTTGCTAGATATTCCACCCATTGAAACATATTTAAGATATGAGGCGGCGCTTACAGCCGAACGGCTCTTTACTTTAGGGGAACTGGCCAAAAGCGGTTATAGGACACGTCATCAATGTATACTGGACACATTGGAAGGTTATATACAATCATCGGACGTGCCTGATCGTATACCAGACACAGAATATGTCGGAAACTTTGAAACGCTGATCCCAGATAGAATGTCTTGGTCAAGCGGAACATTAGAGCAAATACCATTAGGAATCCGTTGTTACACGGATGGCTCTAAATTGGGGGACAAAGTGGGCTGGGTTTTTATATTGAAGACCCAGAAACAGAAATATACCACCGTTTACCAAATCATAACACAAGCTTCCAGGCAGAAGTATGAGCAATAACGGAATGCGTAAATTGGATTAGAATAAATATGGCGCCCACAGGGCTTAATATATTTACCGACAGCCAGAAGGCAATTAGGGCGATATCAGGCGATAGAACTAAATCTAAGACCGTATTGGATTGTAAGAAAGCTTTAACTGAATACTCTCCCAGAGGTAAGGTTCACATCATATGGGTACCAGCCCACTCGGGAGTAGTCGGTAACGAATGTAATAGCTTTAAAGGGAAGGGAGCTCAAGGCAGTTAACCTGACAAACGCAAAACCATTCGACGCAACAAAAGCTGAACTAAAAATATGGGTGAGAAAATCCCATAAGGCCTCTTGGAGTAATGAAACAGTGGGTAGAACCACGAAGATCCTATGGGGTGACCCTGATGAGAGCAAGACGAAAAATCTCCTCAAAATGAGCAAGTCTGAAGTTAGTATGATGGTACGTATTCTGAGTGGACACACACGACTACGAGCACATCTATGCAAAATTGGACGTGCGGATTCAGACGAATGTAGAGCATGTGGAGAGGACAGTGAAACTCTGGAGCACTTTCTTTGCCACTGCCAGGCATTCGTCGAAGTTAGATCCAAGTATCTTGGAAGTGATGTTATTCCGGAAATAACATTCCTAACACTGATTGGAAGATTCTTAGGAATTACGTTAAGGAAACTGAGTTTCTGAACACTGAAAAATAATTCTTTCAGTTTTTTTTTTTTCATGCCTAGGTGTATTTCTTCGGATTTTATGTAGTATACATCCTCTTATCGACCTACCTACCTACCATATCTCTGAACTTATTCACAACCCCCTCTAAATTCGTTGGCAACAAATCGTACAAGGCCAACCCAAACTTTACCCTACCATTAAAAGTTCCCAAATTTGTCTTCCTAGGATCCCTAAAAGGTGCACTCCTAGCTAAAACAAAATCTAGTGTGAACGTAATGCGACTATGGTCTGAAAATTAACAATCCGTTGCAGCCTTCCAATCCCTAAAGAGATGAGTAACCTTGAGGAATTATTTCATAATGAAATAACTCCCTATGTATTTTAAATGTGCAAAAAAGCCCCAAAAAGTGAATTAAATCCTCAAATGAAGTTATTTAATTTTTGTTTTGGGGAATTATTTCATGACGCCGATGATAACCACCTCTATTTGTAAATATCTAAATTAAGTATTTAAGTTTATGTTCTCAATGAAAAAAAAACAATCAAAACAAACAATGTCAAAAGATAAAAAAAATCAAATAATATTAAGTTAACTGTTTGTTTGTAATTTCTGTGCTACCACTTTATCGTTTTTTATGAAAATCTATTGAATTTTTTATTTATATGCTGAAATAAACAATTGACAACTGTTTTGAGGGGTTCGGGGGTTTGTGAAATAACAACACTTGGGTAGTTAAATTGAAAACGTTATAAAACGTACATATATATTTATTATTACTTATCTATCTATCTATGTATATATATATATATATATATATATATATATGTATATATATATATATATATATATATATATATATATATATATATATATATATATATAAATGAAAGTCTGTATGTTTGTTTCTTTGTGCTTTATAGACTGCTAAACGGCTGGACCGATTTTCCTGAAATTTTCACAGTTTCTTCCTGTATGTCTAGAAGGAACTATAGGCTACTTTTTATGTTGAAATTTCAAGTGGGCGACGTTCCACGCCCATATTAAGAAAATATTAAATTAGTATATCTGAGATAATATAACAGCTAGAGTCTTCAAATTTTGTCGGAGCAACTTTAGTATCAATATAATTATTTAAGACAAAAAGTGAGCGGAATAGCATTAGGGGGCGTGGCACCTCCCATATAAATTAAATACAAAAATTCGTTGGAAACTATTACAGTTAGAATATTAAAAATTTGCACGAGTAGCTTTAAAATCCATGTAAACCATTTGGGAAATAAATTGGCGGACTACCCATGAGGGGAGCAGCACCTCCCATATTAATACAATACAAAAATTAGTTTATCTGGGAAACTAATTGAACTAACTTCTTCAAATTTTGCACTAAGAACTTAAATATTCATCTGAACATTTTGGAGAAAAAAGAGCGGATTTTCGTCATGGGGGGGCTTGGAGCCCCCATATAAATTAAATAGAAAAATTCGTATATCTGAGAAACTATTAGAGCTAGAATCTTCAAATTTTTATTGAAGAACATTGACATTCATGTGAACATTCAGAGAATAATGGGCGGACTTTCAATGGAGAGCTTGGCTCCTCACATATGAATTAAATACAAAATTTCGCTTATCAGGGAAACTAATAGAACAAGATTCTTAAAATTTAGCAAGAAGAACTTTATAAGACATATGAACATTTTGAAGAAAAAAAAAAAAAGGCGGACTTTCATCTGGGGGTTGTGAGTTCCCATATGAATTAAATAGAAAAATTCGTATATCTGAGAAACTATTAGAGCTAGAATCTTCAAATTCTATATGAAGATCTTTGACATTCATGTGAACATTTAGAGAATAACGGGCGGACTTTCAATGGGGTCTTGGAACCCCCTATATGAATTAAATACAAAGTTTCGTATGTCTGGGAAAATATTAGATTTTTTTTTAAATTTGTCATCGATTACATTAAAATCTTAATTAACGTTCGGAAAAATTGTATCTCTGGAAAACATTACAGTTAGAATCTTCAAAATTATTATTCTTTAAATTACAGTCTTTTAACTATTTATTTTAACAGGTTTTCAGGTTGAAACACTATTAATTAATTATAGGTTTTATTATAGGTAGATTTAATGGTTTTTTGTTTTAGAATTGTTAACTTATTTATTAACATTTAGTTTTAAGTTTAAGTTTGTTGAGTTGTTGTTTAACTTCTTCTCCTCTTTTCTTCTAACAATCGCAGTTGAAGTTAGCTGCAGTTTAATTCACCAGTGATGGGATGCTAAGGGTAAAGTGTTGGGCAAAATGGTACTATTTGTTCACCGTGTGAACATCCCCTCCCCCCATGACAGACCTGGAATGAAATAGACTTTAGTACGGGGTAATGTGTGTGGTTGTGGAAACATGTAAAGCAAAATACTTAAAGTTTTCCTTTGGGAAATCCAGCATATGCTACATTAGGGTTTAGAGTAGTATCTTCTATTCGAATCCATTTCAATTCCCTTTTTTACTGCATGGGTATGAGTGGGTTAGTGTGAATGTTAGTTATGGGGTAATAATGGGTGGTTAAATAATTTATCATAAGAATTGGTTGGGTTAATGAAATAATTGGGTTGTGTTTTGATTGTTGGCCTTTTTGGGTTTGACAACTTAATCATCCGATTCGATTACTCTTTTGGGGTATTTAGTTTTATAGGGTAGGATCAGTATAAATTATCAATTAAACTATTGTCGTTCTAAGAGTCTCTAAAATCCATTCGAACAATTGTCATTATGCGATTGGGTTTGACAATAGTATAATGGTGAAAAATTGCAAGATGTTGAAGATCTATAATTTATAAATTGGGAGGGTTTAATGTGAGCATGATCAACATGCTTTTGATGTGCGTTATGTATATACTTTGCATTCTTGATTTTTGTTTTTAAATGTATATTTGTAGTATTTTCTAATTCGATATTATGGGTAGGAAATGGAAGATTTACTTTGTAACGCACATCGGGTATATTTTGCGCTTTATTTGTGAAATAAACAAATTTATTGGGTTTTCGGGATGAGCAATTATTCATTGTAACTGAGCTGAGATATGATAATACTCTTTGTGTTGTGGGTTGGGTTCGAGCTTGGTGCGACTCTTCAATCGGTCCAGTCAAGATCCAACCAAATTGGATATCTTGAGCTAAAAGTGTGTTAAGAACATTATTCTTAATACCACATTTTATAATCTGAAGGTAAAAATCACTTCCTATTATAAGATCGATAGGTTTACTTTCGTAAAACATGGGGTCAGCTAACGCTACATTTTGTAAATCATTAATTATACTTGGGTTTATATTTTAGATGTGTATATTTTGAGTTAGCGTTTTGACCACTATCGATTGGATTTTTAAACTAAAATCTTTTTGGGTATTGAACCTAAGAGTAGCTTTACACATCTGTTTTGAACGAGCTGATACAACTTCGTTTAAACCTGATATTTCAGCTGATATGGGTAGGGTGGGTAAACGTAATCTACGTCTAAACTGATCCGAAATAAATGAGTAATCAGAAGCTGGGTCTATTAGCGCTCGCGCTGGAAATAATCTTCTTTGAGCTTCAATCTGTATAACAGCTGTTGCTTATAGCTTCGTTCTGTCATCTAAAACAGTTTTTTGATCGGGTTAGAGTGGAGAAAAATTGTAGCACATTTGGAGGGTTTTCATCAAATGTTGGGTTCGGGTTTAAATTCTGGTTGTATAAAAGGGTATTATGTGGACTACAATATCTACACGTAAATGAGCTTGAACAATTTTCAATTGTATGGCCAATAGCTAAACAATTGTAACAGATGGCATTTTCTCTCACAAATCCAATCCTTTCATTTAATCCAAAGGATTTTTATAGGAAGTGGACTTTATATACGAGCTATGACCAATTACGCCTCTCCAGAAAAATTTCGTAGAATGATTCATATGTATGTACACAAAACATATTTGTGTCGAATTTTATCAAGATAGCTTTATTTGACAATGAAATACTTAAGTGAGTTTAAGTGATTTTCGGAAGAGGGCATTATATACGTTTAAATGATTTTCGGAGGTGGACCTTATATGGGAGCTATGACCAATTGTGGACCGACTGAGATTTACGTTGGTAGTAGGATTTCTATTCATATTAATTTTGTATGTACATATTATTTGTATTGATACCGATATATTTGAGGGAGTTATCAGCTATAAACTCATTTCCGGGAATATACACCTTTGTGTGGGGGCTATGGGAAATATTAGATCAATTGTAATGAGTTTGAACATACTTGATCCTTGGCACAAAAAAATAATGTGACAAAATTCATCGAAATATATTTGGTAGTTTCTGAGAAAACTACTTAAGAATTGGGAAAAAACGTTATTTTTTTCGAGGTATTCTGAAAATTTTACACTTTAACTTTTTACGTCGTAAACCGATTTTACTGATTTTAAATACCAAACTGTACCGGATAACAAAGAATGTTTTGGATGAATTTCTATTGCTTCGTTTTAACGTGAGCTTGTTTTACACAGACGGACATAGCTAAATCGACTCAGAATTTCATAAGGGTCTCAGATGAATATTTCTTGGTGTTACACACGGAATGACAAAGTTATATATACCCTGATGGTGGAGGGTATAACAACAAACAAAACTAAATTGATGAAAATTTCTCGATAGTTACACGCAGAAAACAGATTGCTTCGAAATCAGTTACAACAATCTTATATTTGTTAACCTAATCAATATTTTGTTGCAATTATAAAAAATTTCGCAATACAGTAGAATTTCTATATTTATAACAAATAAATTATGATAGTGATGGATTTACTATTCTAACAAAAGTTTATTTAGTTAACATAATCAATGTATTCTTTTAAAATGTTATTATAAAATATTGACAAAGATAACCGAATTTTAAAACTATGATTTGGTTTTTGCCATCCTTAATTTAATAAATACAATAAAAAAAATTCGGTAGAGATAATTCAAAATTATTATCGGAGCTCACCACTGAATTTTCGGTTAGTTTTTTTTGACATTTTTAATAATATTTAAATATTTTTAAAGAAAAATTTGAAAACAATCATCAAAAGTTAAATAAACAAAAGGAAATCGCTCAAAATATAGTTCAAAATTGCGAAAAATGGAATACAGCTCTACACTTGTTTTTGCATTTCCAATTAGCAAATATTTCTGAAAGGACTACCGTTCACACAAGTCTGTAAATAAACTTTCTAAAGCCCACGAAACGGTAAGAAAAATACTGTTACGAAATTGAATTTGCATTTAAACTAAACGGTTTTTAACGGCCAGTTCCCGACATTTCTTAGCGACTAACATTTGGGTGGCATCACTAAGCGTTGAAGAGGTGTGTGTCTCCACTAAACATTGACTTACATCAGTAGAAGTATCTAGATGATGGAGCCAGAATAAACTGGAAATATAAAGAAGGTGATGCCCATGTATAAATAGCGGTGGCAATCACCAAATGAGTCAGTCTGTAATAAATCGTCATTGAGTAAAGTTAATAAAGTCAAGTGTGCTTTCGTGTGTTAAAGATAAAAAGACAGCCTTACAGTCTCCTATATAAGTTGTGTTATAAAAGTATTTGTGTATAAAACTGTGTAAATAAAGAGTTGTTGTAGTTTTTAACAAATTGACGCTTTTATTTGCAATAAGAAGAATCCAGTTTATTTCAAAAGGAAATAAACGAACGTTTTAAAAGGTAAAACGTAACAATTGGTGTCAGAAGCGGAATTGCATAATAAAAAGCAGTCATGAAGTTCGAAGAACTAAAAGTGGAACAACTCAAGAGAGAATTGAGTAAGATGGAGTTACCGACAGCCGGTAATAAGGCAGAATTGCAAAAGAGGCTAATAGATGAATTCAAGCGGCGTGACATTGACATAGGTACATACGAATTCGAGTACAAAGAAGAAACTGAGATATGTACTCGCTCAACAACGAGCAACATGGACTTAAACACAATGTTTGCCGCTATGATGGAGAAATTTGCTGAAGTTCAAGAAACTTCTAAGGCTAACTACGAGAAACTTCTTACTGACAACGAGAAACTTCTTACTGACAACGAGAAACTTCTTACTGACAACGAGAAACTTCGAGCTGAGGTTAAAGCTGAAGTAAAGGAAACTTTTAAACACTTAGCTGAAATGGAAGCAAAATTTCAGGAAAGTTCAAGAGCCACAGAAGAAAAAATTCTGGAAGTGTCTGAGGTTATTAATAGCAGAGTAGATGGCATTGAAAAAAAGGTGTCAGACTTAGAAACAAAGATGAATAATCTGCAATATCAAGAAGGAGCTGTACGAATCATTCCAGAAACCTCGAGTAGAATAAAAGCCCCTAGTTTTGATGGCACCACACCTTTTAATGTGTTCAAGTTCCAGTTTGAGACAGTTGCCATCAGAAACATGTGGAATAATGAAGAAAAAGCTATAGAATTGATCTTAGCCTTAAAAGGAGGTGCTTCAGTAGTTCTTGAGAGCGTACCAGTGAGCAACAGAAATAATTATGACGACATAATGGAAGCACTACAAGTACGGCAAGTACGGTGGAGAACATAAAAAGGAATTATACCGAATGGAATTGCGTGGCAGAGTGCAGAAGGCCAATGAGACACTACAAGACTTTGCATTGGAAATCGAGCGATTGATACAGCTTACTTATCCAGGAGAACATCACCCGTTTTTGGATATTTTCAAGATAGAGGCATTTGTAAATGGCATACGTGATCCTGAGATAAAACATGCGGTTTGTGCCACACCAAAGCCATCATTCGCTGAAACTGTCTCATTTGCGCTGGCACAAGAAACGGCTAAAATAATTTCAAAGCCACAAATATTCAAGGTACGAAATGTCGAGGTTGTCGCTGAAAACGAAAGGAATATAGTCACTGAGATAAAAGAGGCAGTTTTAGAGGCTTTAAATGAGAAACAAAATAAAGCCAAAATCAAATGCTATAACTGTGGAAAAACCGGACATATTCAGCGAAACTGCAAAGCACAAAGAAAACGTACCAGATCGGTCTCACCGCCAAGAAACAACCAACAGGTAAATCATCACTCATCACAAGAATCACCTTTAAATTAAAACGAGCTAGCACTGAGGGGCAAGAGCTAGCTCCCACATATGACGGCCCCACAATCTCCATATCAGTAATGCAGCAGAAAAATAGTAATCTAACTGCTGGTGGATACATCAATGGTCGAAAGCACATTTTTACTATAGACACAGGAGCGTCGCAGTCTATTATTAGACCAGATTTAGTTAAGAAAACAATTGAACCACTATGCGGGGTAAGATTACGCACCGCCACTGGAGAGCCTGCCACTGTCTATGGTAAAGTAAATGCGAAGTAAACATTGCCAACATAAGCGTAGATCATTTATTTATTGTTGCCGATATCGTAGATGAGGTAATCATTGGTGCAGACTTCATGATTATGCATGGCATTAAATTACATTTGGGACCAAATGTTATGATTTGGCGAAATGTTGAAATACCTCTTGATGTCGGATATCAAAGCAAGGCTGAGGTAAAAGAAAGCGTCATCGATGTTCGGCTAACCCATATAGATTCCACTGAAGATTGGTCTGAAGCGCAAAGGGATGACCCCTTACTGGCAAAGATAATATCGGCTAAAGAAGAAGGTAAAAGACCAGCCCGCAATGAAATATCTGCAGAAAGTCCATTAATGAAATCCTATTGGGCTCTATGGAATAGTCTACAAGTGTTAAATGGCTGCCTATACCGAATATGGGAAAGTGCAGACGGAAAAACGGTGACAAATCTAATTGTGGTACCTGCCTCTAAAATAAATGAAGTATTGAAAGAGTTCCATGACGGTCCAAGTGGTGGACATCTTGGTGTGACGAAAACCATAGAAAAGGTAAAACAACGGTTTTATTGGGTCGGTTGTCAACAATCGGTAGCCGATTGGATTTCAAATTGTCCACAATGCATAGCAGCCAAAGGTCCAGTAAGAAAAAGTCGTGGACGACTTCAGCAGTACAACTCAGGTGCGCCATTTGAGAGGATTGCAATGGATGTAGCAGGCCCTTTCCCTGTTAGTGATGCCGGAAACCGTTATGTTCTAGTGGTTATGGATTATTTCAGCAAATGGCCAGAGGTGTATGCCATTCCCAACCAGGAAGCTAAAACAGTCGTAGGTGTGTTTGTGAACAACTGGATATGTCGTTATGGTGTACCATTGGAGTTACATTCGGACCAGGGCAGTTTCTTTGAATCCGCTGTGTTCAAAGAAATGTGCGATTTATACGGAATAAGAAAAACAAGAACAACTCCACTGCATCCTCAATCAGATGGCATGGTCGAAAGATTCAATCGCACACTGGAGGAATATTTGAGAAAAGTGGTTAGTGCACATCAGAAGGACTGGGATGAACACATACCAAAATTTCTGCTGGCCTACCGAACAGCCGTTCACGACTCCACCTCTCGAACACCTGCAAAAATTATTTTCGGAACAGAACTCAAGCTGCCTGGTGATTTAGAATTTGGTATAAAGCCGTCATCAAAAAGTAAGGATGATGAAAACTTTTCCCAAGAGCAAGATGACCTTAATGAACTTCATGAATTCGTGCGGAGACGAATAAAAATGACTAGTGATAAAATGAAGGCCAGATACGATCGAGCAGTAAATTCTGAAGGATTTACCGAAGGCCAGCTAGTACTACTGTATAGCCCACAACGTAAAAAAGGTTTATCCCCTAAACTGCAAACTCACTGGGAAGGACCGTATGTGGTGATTAAGAAATTAAACGACGTAGTCTACCGAATACAGAAATATAAGAGCCCGAGAAGCAAAATGAAGGTTGTACACCTAGAACGACTAGCTGCCTATGGGAAAGGTGAATCTGTGCCTATTCGGGACGAACAGGCTTAAGCGGGGGACAGTGTTACGAAATTGAATTTGCATTTAAACTAAACGGTTTTTAACGGCCAGTTCCCGACATTTCTTAGCGACTAACATTTGGGTGGCATCACTAAGCGTTGAAGAGGTGTGTGTCTCCACTAAACATTGACTTACATCAGTAGAAGTATCTAGATGATGGAGCCAGAATAAACTGGAAATATAAAGAAGGTGATGCCCATGTATAAATAGCGGTGGCAATCACCAAATGAGTCAGTCTGTAATAAATCGTCATTGAGTAAAGTTAATAAAGTCAAGTGTGCTTTCGTGTGTTAAAGATAAAAAGACAGCCTTACAGTCTACTATATAAGTTGTGTTATAAAAGTATTTGTGTATAAAACTGTGTAAATAAAGAGTTGTTGTAGTTTTTAACAAATTGACGCTTTTATTTGCAATAAGAAGAATCCAGTTTATTTCAAAAGGAAATAAACGAACGTTTTAAAAGGTAAAACGTAACAATACTACAATCCATTCATTCCTAAACAAGCCTTCAACTTTTAATATTTATGCCCTACACCACTATAGTGGGAAGGGTATTATTGTTTGTGTTGATGTTTGTAACACACAAAAATATTGGTCCTACACCCACCTTTAAGTATACCGATCGACACATCCGAATCACATTTTGAGTCGATTAAGACATGTCCGTCCGTCCATCTGTCCGGCTGGATGGCTGTCCATGTAAACCTTGTGCGCAAGTTACATGCCGCAATTTTCAAGATAATTTGATAAATTTGGACCAAGCATGTTTTTTGGCACAAGGACGAAGCCTATTGGAAATGGTTGAAATCGGTCCATTATTTCACCTAGCCCCCATACAACCGTACCTCCCGATTTGGGCTTTTTATGCCATAATTACGTCAAATATACTATTATCTCTCTAAAAATTGGCACAAATAAGTTTTATGTAAGTATAAATGATGCAGATTTTCGTTATGATCGGCCCTTATTTGACCCTAGCCCCCATACAAACCCCCTTCAAAAAATATCTTAAACATCTAAAATTGACTTGTAACCATTTGTATCGCAATGAAACTCAACATAATTAACTATTATTTAAAAATATATCCTTTTCCCAAATTTAATGAGGATCGGCCCATGTTTGACCTATACTCCTATATAAAGCCTCATTTAGAAAATTAGTTTTTTATCAATAAATTGCTTAAATACTTTGGAATTAAGGTAAAATTCAACATAAAAGTTTCTTTGTGAAAAATAAAAATTTTTTAAATATACTCATGGTGTAGGGTATTATATGGTCTGCCATGCCCGACTATATTTTCCTACTTGTTTTCTTATGGAAATATTCCGCAATTTCAATATCAATCCGAGGATTTGCAAATGCATTTCCTATGAAGGTATGTATTTATGTAAATACTGCTGAAATTTTGTATATAACAAACAGTACAACATATTCCACATATGTATGTAATAGAGGTGCTTCAAGTCAGGAATAATTCATATTTTGAACTGATTTCCCACTACATATTACGTTTGTATTTGTAATGTATCGTTTTTAAAGTATACTTTTTGGTGTTAAATAAAATAAATTTAAAAAGAAAATAAAATTTTACGGCTGTATTTATAAAAACTTATTTTAGGTTTATTAAACAATTTTAGGCAAAATTCAGGAAAATCGTATTTATAAACGTGAAATAGCTTAAAACACCTTCAATAAACCATTGACAATTAGAAGAATTTTATTGTAGGCTCGACCCTTCTTTAAGCCAACAATAAGTTGATTTTTAACAATTTTTTTCTCAGATAAAGATTTTTCCGGTAATTTTAGGTTGATTGCGAAAACTAATTATGGTTTCTTTTAAAATAAAATCTAAAAATTCTAATTTTAACGTTTACAAATTTGTAAATAAAATCCCAGAAAATTTTTAAACGATTATATTTTGAGGAAAAAACTCAAATCTAGGCATTATTGGATTAATGCATGAATATTTGACAATATTCCAATTGTCCAGCACTATTTTTAGGCAATTTGGAAATGCCCGTCTGTCAACCAAATGATGGACAAAATCATTTGATTTGGCTTTTTCAAAGTTTGTTGGTTAAATATAATGCCATAAAGTAATTAACCATGTAAATTATATTGATTAGTGTTATACTAATGCAAAATATATTCGCCGGCATTAAAATTAGTCAAATATCAAAGAAATTTATCAATATTTGCAAAAATTTATCAAAAATCACAAGGAAAATAAGTAAAAATAAGAAAATGTGTCATAGTGATGTATATTTTGTCGCAAAATATCCGTTATTCGGATACTTTTAATAATAATTATAAATTATATGTTATATTTATACATCTGAACTAAATAGACATTTATTAAAGCCATATATATATTTATTTTTCTTAAAAGTTTGTTTTTATTGTCAAAAATCTATTATAAACAAAAATATGAAATTAAGATAACCGAATCAACGAATATTTTATCCTAATTGTACGCAACACTAACACATAAAATGACAGCCATATTGTACAGTGCTGCCAACTTAAACATAAATCAGCACAATAGTTAATATACGTTTATTATTTGTTTATGAATATCACAATTTTATTAATGGTTTTTAAGGCTAAAGTGTGCTTTAACTATTGAGTGCATTAAAAGCAAAATAAGATTTTTTTATAAATACAAGCGTTAAATTTTATTTGAACAACAAGTTAGAATACTATATTCGGCACTGCCGAATCTTAAATACCCTCCACCTGCAAACTACTTTTTATTAAAACCCAAAATAAATATGTTATAAATGGTTAAAGTTATAGGGCCGAATTTATAGTTTATACTAAAGAAATAAATTTTACTTAAGTATCAAAGTATATACTAAAGTACTTTATTTTCCTTATGGAGAACTGTAAAACCCGGCACATGTTTTGTTTCCGTAATTAAGATACTATTTATCATTTTGTAACTTATTTATGCATGTATGTATGTAACTAATTTTGATTAGGCATAGAAACATTTGTATTAAGTGATTTTCAGATATCGACCGATTATTCTTCGACCTATTATGTTCCGATCCTGCCGATAAATTATATGGGAACTATGACCAATAATGGACCAATTCGAAAAAAAATAATCAAAATGATTTATCTATACACAGAACATACTCATGTCGAGTTTAATAATAAATTATGTGGTATTAAGTGGTTTTCAGGAGTGAACCTTATATGGGAGCTAGTTATGGACCGATGCTGAAAAATTCCTTATATGGAATGTAACCAATTATGGACCGATGTGGAAAATTTTCACGAATGATTTATATATACAAAACAAATTCACGTCGAGTTTTACCCTGATAGCTTTATTTATCAATGAATTATGCGCATTTAGTTGATTTTCGGATGTGGACCTTATATGTGAGCTATGACCAATTATGGACCGATCCAAAAAAAATTCGTAAAGTAATTAATATTTATACACAAAACATATTCATATCGAATTTTATCCCGATAGCTTTATTTATCAATGAATTAAGCTTGTTTAAGTGATTTTAGGATGTGGACCTTATATGGGAGCTAGTACCAATTGTGAACTGATCCGGAAAAAATTTCACTGAATAATTTATGTATATCTATTAGGGTGATCGACTCGATTTTTCAACCGGTTTTAAAATCGTTTTTTTCTGCTTTACCAGTATCGGTTTTTTCTAAATGTTGATTTTTCGAATATCGAATAACCCGGTTTTTTCACTTATTAAAAACCGGTTTCGAATACTTTTATTTGCTTTGTATTCAAAGATTATTTAAATGAAATTTTGAAGTAAATAATACAGCCCGTTTAAATTTTAAAAATATTCGAGTCCAGGAACTAGGATACATTTTTCTAAAGCACCATTGGTTAAACTTTTTTGATTTTCCTAACTAAATAACTGTTTAATAAAATTTTATTAATCTTAAGATTATATTCCAATTACATTTGAGTGATTTTCGGAAGTGGACCTTATATGGGAGCTATGACCGATTATGGACCGATCCGGAACAAATTTCGTAGAGTAATTTATATACACACAAAACACATTCAATTCGAATTTTATCCAGATAGCTTTATTTATCTATGAATTATGCTCGTTTAAGTGATTTTCGGATGTGAACCTTATATGGGAGCTATGACCAATTATGGACCGATCCGAAAAACAATTCCGTAGAATGATTTATGTATATACAAAACATATTCATGTCGAATTTTATCCCGATAGCTTTATTTATCAATAAAATATGTTCATTTAAGTGGACCGATACAGATCTAAGTCGGTAATTTTGATTCCTGTTCATATAATGTCAATATGTACAAAATTTTGTGTTGATACCGATATATTTGAGGAAGTTATTAACGATAAATTAATTTCCGGGAATATGTACCTTTGTATGGGGGCTATGGAAAATTTTGGATCGATTGTTACAATTTTAAAAATAATTAATCTATAGATGGAAAAAATAATCTGTGACAAAATTTGTCGAATTATCTTTGGTAGTTTCTGATAAAACTACTCAGGAATTAGGGAAAAAACTTTATTTTTTTAAGGTAGTCTGAAATTGTTACTCATAACTTTTTACGTTGTGGACCGATTTTGCTGATTTTCAATACCAAACTGCTTAGGAAAACAGTGAATATTCTCAGTGAATTTGGTTGATTTCATTTGCTTAGTTTTAACGTGAGCGTGTTTTAACCAGACAGACAGACAGACGGACATAGCTAAATCGACTCAGAATTTCATAAGGACCCAGAATATATATTGTTGGGTCTTAAATGAATATTTTTTGGTGTTACACACGGAATGACAAACTTATATATACCCTCTATCATCACTGATGGTGGTGGAGGGTATAAAAAAGAACATGTTGTCCTCACTGATAATAGCAGTTATGTCAACCGATAATATCGGTTCTTCCAGTCGAAATACATAACAGTACTCGTAACCGCCCAAATTCGATTGGAAACAAATTGGGTCATGACAACGAATCTATTTTCTCTGTGTAAAATAATTACTATAAAATCGTAAAAATAACATCAAACATATATGTAAATTATACTTTTGTATTTTTATATTTTTATAATATTATATTTTTATTAAAGGCAAATCCAGTTTTGGATTTGTCTTATTTGAGCACTGGTTACGACTAACTAAAACTAACTACAATACAATAATATAAAAAGAATCAAAAGTAAGGCAAGCTTATTGTTCCCATACTATTTACTTTGCTGAACATGCATATCGTGTGGAGAATCAGGTTACACCAAAAGTGCTGGGAAATAATTCATAAACAAATGAAGTTATTGCCAGACATGTCGTCAGCAATTTAAACAAATGAAAAATATTAGGGTGACACTTCAGATGTGCCAACGTTAACTCCTCCCCCGCTTAAGTGAAAGCCGTCCTCGGTTCTCCTAAAGCTATCGATGGCTTGAATGACGTGATCCTGGCGCTCCTTCATTTGTCTCATGCGTACTTTGGAAATTAAGCAGTAGGTTAAAAGAATTAATATTACGATCAACACAGAGAAAGTTGGTCCTATGATAACTTTGCTTTCGACCTCTTTAATATAATTCAAATTTTGGATACCCAACTTTTGGAGATATGGGATGCTTAATATTTCTTGATAACCAGTGACATTAAGAACTACCACGGTTGCCGAAGTTGGTATTTTCTTCACATTTTGTTTCAGATTTTTATAAATGGACCCATTAACTTGAATCTTATCATCAAATACGATTAAGAAGGTTCCAGAGATAGTTTTTACTGAAGCTTGATTTCGGCGGTGTCATCATTGATGATGATAAGGTGACTGGGTTGAGTGCTGCAGTGAGCTGTACCACCCGAGTGGAGCTGTTGGGCACATGTGGGGCATAATAACTATTTCATTTCCACAATCGGCCACATTGTTATCTTTGCCGAGATGCAAAATCATTCCATTATGTTGAACAGGGAACAAGCTTACTTTCTTACATTCTAGTCTAGGCTTAGGATACTTGATTATAAAATGTATAAAATTATTATTTAAAAGGACCTTAACATATGACACTTCCATTAGATCAGATACAGTGATATTTGTAGAGTGCTTGTTTACAATATTTTTTTACATCATTAGAATCCAAAACTGCAGAGTTAATTTTTCCTATCTTTGCAAGGGTGACAGATAGCATTAAAGTTTCGAAATTATTATTCTATTTCTTGCGAGGAGTGTTTCATACAGATGACCGGTATCAATCTGTTCGATTTTTTAATTTTTAATGATTATATTAACTGCTTCTGTAAGTTTATTTATCTGGGCTTGCGTTTTTGTATTTATCAGTATTTGCCTATTTTCGGAGTGGATGAGTTCCTGTTGTTTAAATTTTACGTTCTCAAAGTCGTCGAAATCCAGTGTACCAGCGACTACCTTAAGGGCTGTGCCTAAGATATTAAATCTTCTGGCGTGTCTGTGGTGGATTTCGAATGATGCCACAATTTCACTAATTCGGGTAACGTCCGAGACCAAAATTTTCACCATATGGGATAAAGGAAAATGTTCTGTAAGGTGCATCGTCTCATCAGCAATTTCGGAGTACATCGTCAAGTTTGTAGTATGTCGCATGTAGTCAAAATCTTTCCATATAACTACGTCTTCGTCCGTAATGGGAATGTAATCTGAGTTAGAGTAGTCCATTAATTTTGCAGTCACCATCCGGAGTGGAAGTACCATGAGTAAAATCCTATAGAAAAAAAAAAAACGAAAAAATTAAGATGGAGCAATGGTAAAAGGTCAAGAAGTCGATTTTTTCTATTTTAGGTTGTCCTTATGGACCACCCTTCCCTTAATAAGAACCGTACTTCCCAAGTCTGCCTCTACCTTCTCTTCCGTATACAAAGGTGTCAATTTGTTCCCCAATCTCTTATTATTCCTTACAAGCACACATTCCCCAACTTAAAAGATCCTCTTCCGTGTAGAGGGGTTGTCCCTATCAAGTTGGATTCGTTGACCTTTCATGATTTTTTCCTTTATTTCCTCCCTTATTTCTACCGATGAACTGTGGACAACATCCACAGGTCTTCTGTTGGTCACTGAATGAATAGTCCTATTATATCTTGCAGTAGCCAACATTATAAGCTCGGTTGTATTCTCGATTTTCCTCTCAAGCTTGAGGCACCTCGCAATTTCTGGGAGGGTGCTATGGAAGCGCTCGACCTGATCGCGCGTTTGCGATCACAACTCCGAATTGATTTTCCAACATTGACGTGATTATTGTTCCATGCTATTTTAATGCCGGTTCGTTGTCACAATAGATGTTCTTTGTATCAGGGTAAATGTTCATTAGTTGTATAATTGGAATTTTCAGATCTATGATTGTACGGGATGTATTGGTTAGACCATGGCAAATTTTGAAAATTTATCAACGCATGTGAGGAAATACTTTTTGTCCGTAGAGAAAATGTCGATGTGAAGCATTCCCCTGTGTAAGATGGTATTGGGGTCGCTCCCATCTCTTGTTTGCGTGGATGTCTATCATACTTGGCCTTGTTACAGGTCTTACAGTTTGTCACGTTTTCGGCCGCCAACTTAGCCATTTTTGGGAAATAATAGTCATCAAAAATCTGTTTTACATTTTCCTGCGCTGCTCTGTGAGCACGATTATGTTCGGCATTAACTATTTCGATCTGTTAATTTTTATCAAAAATATCCAATACCATTTTCCTGCAGTGCCAAAATTTGGTTGCCGGAAAGCACCTGACTAACTCATTCTGAATACTAGCTAGTACTGGTAAATCACAGTAAATTGCATTCACCACCCCCATATTAACCGCCAGTTTAACTTCATCGATGAGCATGTTACTATCAGTAAAGACAATCAGGTGACGAGTCTTTTCGGTGAAAAGTATGAAATTCCGCTTCCGAGCAAAACGGGACAAAGCGTCGGCAACATAATTTTCCCTGCCAGGTTTGTGAAGAATGTTTGCATTATGCTCATCCACAAAAGCCCTCCAACGCTTTATCTTAGCATTCGGATTTCTATCCGAAACCGCAAACGTGAGTGGCTGGTGGTCCGTATAAATATTCAAATTTTTCACACCATAGAGATAGTTTCTAAGCTTTTGTAGGGCCCACACTATAGCTAGCAACTCGAGTTCATTAGTTGCGTAATTCAATTCCCTGTCTTCCAAAGTCCTGGAAATTATGGTTATCAGTCTACCTCCTTGTGATAGGACTGCTCCCAAACCCAACGAGGAAGCATCTGTCGTTAGATCGAAAGGCTTCTTAAAGTCCGGGTAGAGCAACATGACTTCCTCTGAAGATAGTATCTCATTCAACTTTTCAAAAGCCTGAACCTGGTCCTCATTGAAGTTTACCCTAATCTTTTTTGACTGGTGGGAACCTATCTTGCCGTTTTCACCCTTCAGAATATCGGTGAGCGGTTTTACTATCGAAGCAAAATCTCTAATGAAGCATCTATAATAGCTTGCGAGTCCCAAAAAAGATCTAACATTGAACAGTGTTTCCGGCTGTTCATAGTTGCGAATTGTGTTCACCTTATCGGGGCTTGTTGTAAAGCCACCTCTGGACACCACCAATCCGAGATATTCGACACTTTCTTTAAAAAAGTGCGACTTCTCACGAGAGACCCTCATATTCGCCTCATGAAGTTTTCCCAATACCCATGCTATGTGATCAACATGATCGTCCTCATTGCCCGAGAAAATAATTACGTCGTCAACATAAACATAGCATGATTTTCCTATCTGCTCCCTCAAAATATCATCAATACTTGGAGCATTCTTCAAGCCGAAACAGAACTTGCAGAATTCATATTTCTCATTTTCGACCGAGAAAGCCGTTTTTTCCCCATCCCTCTCTGCAAGCGTTATCTGGTAAAAGCCTGGTTTAAGATCAAGCGTCCTAAAAAATTTTGCTTTACCCAAGTTTGACAAAATCGATGCCACATCGGGGATGGGGTATTTATCATCAATAGTTTTCTTATTCAGTTTCCTAAAATCAATAACGAGCCGTTTCAGAGCGTTTCCACGATCGTTCTTGCCCTTCTTATCTACGACTCAGATGGGATTGTTATAAGGGGACCTAGATGGTCTGATTATACCATTTTCCAGCAAATTACGTATCTCCGAGTTAACAAAGTCAGCTACACCCATTGGGTTAGGGTAGAGTTTTGAATAAACCGGGTCGTTAGTCTCGGTTCGGATAGTGGCGACTATGTTAGTGTTGAAAGGTAGGGATTCATTAGGGTTTGCAAAAACTCCTTTATCATGTTCCGAAATTTCGTAAGGACTGTGTGGGGTACTACTATGTCCTCCACCTGTGTGAAATTCACATTTGCACACTTTAAAAATTTTATTTTCTCCGAACCGTTTCTAGTTTGGAGTTCACTGTTCTCGAAATCTAGTTTTGCACTTAACTGCGTTAACAGATCAAGGCAAAATATGCCATCAAATGTTGACAATGATGGCAATATAAAAAACGTACTATTCGTGTTGAATAGGTGAAGGTTACACTTTCTATCGATAGTGTTGAAGCCATGGATAGACTTTACTAAAAAAGGATTTTCTACTGAAACTATGTTTCTAAGCCCGTTAAGGGGTTTTATGGAATTTTTTGAAGCTCCAGTATCTATCAATAATCTAATGTTTCTCCCTGCAATTGTCCTTTCTATGAATGGCAGCAGGGAGTTTTGACTAAAAAATTGATCTCATCAAATACCTCTTCAACATCGATTTCCGATGCTACTAGTTCTGCCTGGTGTTCGTACTCGTCTTGTTCTTGTCCGTTAGTAGCTGTTCTCGCTGACTGTAAGGTACGCATCGATTGATCGGTGTCAACTGACGGAATCAATTCATCATTTTGATGGGCCCCGTTACCATGACTTTGACGTTTATAGAAATGTGGGTTCTTATTCGAGCGGGTTCCCGCATTAGGGTTTCCATCTTGCTGCCTTGATTCAAATCTGCCCTTTTCTTTGTTCCCGATTAGATTCGACGTCCTGTGCCAACGCCAGGGCTGAAGGTAAATCATTCGGACGAGCCGAGAAAAGGACATCACATAATCCGTTTTTTGTTCCTGATATGAACACACGAAGCGCGTCCAGTCTGTATTTTTCGTTAATAGTTGATGCAGTGGCCTTATCATACGTCATGATAGTTTTATTCGTCAATAAAGTCAATTTTTTTTTTCAACTTCGTCATAAAACTGCAAAAGGGTCATGTTCCCTTGTCGGAGAATCGATAGCTCCTGTTCAATCAAATAAATCGGCCGTTTGTCCGAATACGTAAAATCAAGCCGAGCAATGATTGCTTCGAAGTTTAGAACTGTGTTAAAAGAGGACAAAACCATATCGGCCGGTCCTTTTATCTTGTTCCTAATTATGGCTACGGCCTGGTAATGTTTGGAACATCCTTCAAATTTTTCAAAAACTTTGTAGGCGGTTTGCGCCGCTTGGCGCCATGAAACGTACGTCTCTTGTCTACCCTCGAAGTCAGGCAGAGACTTTACTATGTCGAGTGGTTCGACACATTGTCGCCCTGGTACTATTTCTATGTCCCTGTAAGTTTCAACGTCGGGGGTCTGAACAACACACTCATTGAATTTTTTACTAAGATCTTTCTTTCGAAAACCAGTTTCTGAGACTGTAGGGCATTGCTTATAGCAACTTCCACCATTGGTCTTAATTGTTCCGGTGTTACAGCCATTGCCCTGCCTTTCCACCAATTAGCTTCCCTAAATATCCTATATTCTCTCTCCTATCAACTTCTATTCTGTTGAGTCCCTCTACCACTTGTTGTAATCTAGCTTGGTCTCTATTATCACGCAAGCACTGTACTTACAGGTATTTATACTTCATGTTATTATGTTATTTCCGCTGCGGCTGGAGTGTTGTTTCTCGATGTCGTTTGTCCTCTTCAGCGCTGACCAAGCTATTTCGAAGCGCTGGTGACTTTAAATCCTCTTTTAAACTTTATTTGTCCCTGCACAAATGCACTTGTTTTATTGTCTAATTGCTCGGGCACTTCTGTTGTTGAAAAAGATTTAAGTAGGAACAGACATTTATCTAGGGTCTTCACTGCTTTTATGTTTTTTCTTTGTGTTTGCCCAGGCTTTTTATTGCCTTGGATTCTTATAGCTTGAACTCTAAGCCTTTTTTACTATATTCTTTTGTTTTTAACAGTTTATTTTAGATTTACACTGTGTTTATTCATGCCCTTTTTTCTAGTGGAAGACAAAAAGGGTTTTGATTTTATGTTGAAAGCACTGTCTTGGCAAAAATTCACAATAGTTCCTCCTTTTTGTAAAAAAGGTTTTCTTTAATTTTTATTTACCAAAAAAATTTTTTTCACTTTTTCAAGAGTTTTTTCTTAAACTTTATTATAAAAGCCACATGTTGGGCGCTAATTATACTTTTGTATTTTATATTTTTCTAATATTATATTTTTATTAAAGGCAAATCTAGTTTTGGATTTGTCTTATTTGAGCGCTGGTTACAGACTAACTAAAACTAACTACAATACAATAATATAAAGAATCAAAAGTAAAGCAAGCTTATTGTTCCCATACTATTTACTTTGCTGAACATGCATCTCGTGTGGAGAATCAGGTTACACCAAAACTGCTGGGAAATAATTCATAAACAAATGAAGTTATTGCCAGACATGTCGTCAGCAATTTAAACAAATGAAAAGTATTAGGGTGACACTTCAGATGTGCCAACGTTAACTTGTATATTACATAAATGGAAAATAGCTTTGACGATTTCGAAATATCAGTCAAATCAAATATTAAATCTGTTAAGAAAATTTTGAGATGTAATTTTTTTATTCTGTCTAGTTAAAAAAAAAGATTTTTTTTCCAATATCATACATTTAGGGTATATTGTAGATTCAAAAAATGGTACTGTAATCTACTCTACAAGACCTACCAACTTCAATAGGTCTCACGACGGTTATAGATTTTTTGTAATTTTGTCACACCCTGTAATTAGTTAAATCTGGGACACTACATATAGCAAGTAGAGTTCTCAAGTATTATACTTCTTAGTAACTTTACTATCAATATTTATAACAAATATAGGTGGACTAATAATAGTAGATGTGGCATCCCCCATATGAATTCAATACTAAAATTAGTTTATACTATAAACCAAAGTATAACAAGTAGTCCGACTCTCACATATAGGAAATTACTTTCTCACATATACGAGTTCCGTGTGAATTCAACTCTCTTGTGAGAAGTTTAAACTTGTCAAAACCCTCAAAAGTTTACCTTTCTTTTTTGACCACTTTTAAGGATCGTACGCGAAATTTCAGTTATCCACAAAAAATCCGTAATTTTTTAAAATAGATTCATTGCACTTTTCACATAAAATATTGTTTAATTTTCTTAAAATGGAAAAAAAATTTTTTCTATTTATTGACATTTCATTTTTGTTGTTGTTGAATTTTAATTTACAAACAGAGTTTCAATTTTTGGTATTGAAAATTCAAACAAATTTAAAATTGTAATTTTTTATAAAACTCTGTGTGTTCAAAACGCACCAACACATATACATTTTTGTTACCAAGGCGCAATTTACATGAAGACTTTTCAGACGTCTGTTTTTTTCCAATTCTCTTTTGAGAATCTTCCAAAAAATCATGAACATTTATACGGTGATTTTTTACATGCAACTAGGCATGTCTTTTTTTGATGTTTAATTGTATAATCCTTTTTAATTACTTATTCGTAATAAAAATAAAATGAAATTTTTAACATAAAAACCATTTAATTTGATTTAAAAAAATTTAATTACACGCTATAGTATTTTTTTTAATACAAATTTCAATGTTTTCATGTAAAAAAAAGACATAATTATTTTTTTACATGAGCATAATATCAACAGTACGAATGAGTTTAAAGAGGAATGTCAAAAACAATCATGAAAATCCCAAATCATGTTTGTTTTCTTACCCCCCATTCTTCTCTACCCCGCTCACCACCAATCATCGACAAACATGAAAACAGACGTCTGGGCAAATATGAAAAAAATCATCGTGTAAATTGGGTGCAACACATATTTAGAGTTAGGTACTTTTTCACTAACACATGCTTAGAGTTAGGTACTGCTGTCAAAGAGTCGGACTACTTGTTATACTTTGCTATAAACCATATAGTAGCATATAGGAGAAAGGGATTGTCAAAGACCTAAGTCCCCTGTCAAAAACCTAACTAGTGAGAATGTATTAGTAGAAGCACAAAAATAAACACAGTTGTTCAAAATATACTAAATAAAAAATGTATTTTTGATACGTTATTTTTTGTATGTTATTACTAGGATTTCATACACTAGTGAATGAAAATATTAGTTAATTAATTTTTTTCAGAAGATATTTCATCTTAAAACATATTATAAACCAGTCTTTTTGTTATTTTTTTCTGCACTAATGGAAAAAGAAAAAAAAAAAAATAAAACTAATGGAAAAAGAAAAAAAAAATACTTTTTTCATTTTCAATACGAAAATTTACAACTTTTCTTTTTTCAGTTTTAATTAAAATTAAATGTCAAAGAATAAAAAATATTTTTTTTTTCGTTTGTAAAATAAAAATTATTTTCGGGGTTTTAAATACAATAAAAGTGTGGCAAAAAATAATAAATATTATGTTTAAGTGATAAGAAAAACTATTAAGTGCTAATATCCTCGCAATTTCGCGAAGAAAATTTGTGTGTTTTATTCTCTCAGAACTCGTCTGTGTGAAGAGAATAAAAAATTTAGTTTGACAACCCCTTCAGTTTCGCCTATATCCCTACTATATGCTATAAACTCTAACAACAAAAATTAAAACGACAAATGGTATCATATATATTGGGAAACATGTGCGAACTGCCAGTTGTGGGCGAGGCATCTTCCAAATGAAGTATATGAAGTATATATACAAATTCATATATCTGGGAAATAATAACACTTAGACTTGGTTTTTGAAATCCAATTAATAAGATTTGTTAATCTTAAAGTATATTTAATATAATGTTAATTCTCATTGATGCTTTACAGTTCAAGTATAAGCTTTGTAGTGCTGCCATACAAAACAAAACAAAAAACGTCAAAGTAAGAGCCAATCTTTAAGTGAACGATTAGGGATTAAATTGAAAATAATCCACTAAAGTTGTTTTAGAGTACTCAGTTAGTTAATTTTGTTTGCTATTTAAACGTCCAATGGAGGTGGTTTAAACTTGAGCAAGAAATGCTCATGTCTTATAGTCTAAGGGGCCCTTAAGTGCTCTTCATTCCAACGTACATATGTATATACAATATTTACAGATGTGCGCGGGAGTATGTAGTATTTAAACCATACCATAATTGAAGCGGTCATTTCGAGAAGGGCAACAACATTGTTTTTATAACTCCAAAAATTTGATTTTAAAATATCTGTATAAACTTTTTTTATAAAAATAAATAATACTTGTGTTTTTGTAAATTTTTTAAGGATCATATAATTTTTTTATTTCAAACATATTTTTGTTCCTCCTGAAAAATTTGCATAGATAAGCTGCTCCAATTATTTTACAAATTTACACAATTATTCAAACATACCTTACAATTAAAAGTTATAAAATAATTGTATAATTTAACTTTTCAAATTCGTAAAAAATCACTTGAAACTATGTATCAACGCATCTTCGGAATTTGCAAAAATGTTTGTTAAAAATAATTACTCTTGTTTTACTGCATACAACGATGTTAATTTCGTAGTAAACAAAATATATGAGAACATGGTAAGTGTAAAAGCGAAACAAATTGTACTTTGAAAACATTAAATTTATCGACCAATTTCACGCCTATAAGGCGGAAGATATATCGATGGATTTGGGTATGAGCTCCGTAATACAAATAACAAAAACTGTTTTTGGAACGATTCAATATGGTCACTATGAATGTTATAATAAGGGTCCCAAATGATTGAACCATATTTGAGAATAGGTCTTACTAGGGAAATGTAAAGTTATCGTAAATAAATTTTTTAGACCATCGTTTAATAAAACCGAGTACACCGTGAGCTTTATTAGTACACATATTAATATGTTCGATAAAAGATAAGTTTGTGTCGAATAATACGCCTACATCACAGAATGTATCAACAGTCTCCAACTTGTAGTCCCCAAGGAAATAGCATCCAATTGGGGTATTTTTTCTGGAAAATCTCATATGTTTACATTTTTTCAAGTTTATATCCAGTAGTTTGATTTGGCACCAATCGAAAAAATTGTTTAAGTCCTCTTGTAAATGAGGCTGAACAATGGTTAGGTTAGGTTTTGCAGACTGCTTACTGACACGAGTAAGTCTTTACTTGGGTCCTATCAGGTCCCTTTGTAACGTCTGTAAAGAGAAAAGATAAGGGAAAACATTTGGAAGGGAAAAATATTGATAGAGATAGTAGTGAAGATACAGATATAGAATATAGAATAATGAATATAGAATAACGATGAAATCAAGCCTGTATTTCAAGAAAAATCATAGTGTGTATTTAGTTACACACCCACTTCGACAATTTCAAGAATGCTAGTATACACTCAGGTTGAACAGCTGACAGATCAGATAGATCAGAAAAGTGAGACGAACCCAGCGCCTGATGACGGAGCGATTCCAGGGCCGGACAGTTACACAGAAGATGAGTAATTGTTTCCTCCTCTTCTTCATTTTGACAGCTCCTACAAAAGTCATTATATGGAATACCAATACGTCTAGCATGGTTTCCGAACTTTGAATGACCGGTAAGAACTGATAACAGAGCGCTCAGATATATTCTGTTTAGCCCTAAAATGTAGGATGTTTTATGAGAATCCATACGAGGCCACAGTAACCTAGCGATCGAGCAAGTGTGCTCTTGAGACCACCTTTCCTGAGCTGAACTAAAGTAATAATCAAGTATTTGTTTCTTAATGACCGCTAAGGGGACACCACAGAACTGGTCTGTATCCAGTATGGTCATCCTCGTGCCGGCTTTTGCCAAAATGTCAGCAGTAGTATTGCCAATTATATCCCCGTGTCCTTTGACCCAAACGAGGGTAATTCTTGAATGTCTCGCCATCTCGTTTAGATAAGCCCGGCATTCTTGGACAAGTTTTGATGTAGAATACACACCTATCAGGGATTTGATAGCGGCTTGATTGTCAGTATAAATTCTGATATCTCTGTTGGATATCCGATAGTACCTAAGCCAATTAGATGCCTTTTTTATGGCTGAGATTTCAGCCTGCAAAATAGTACATTCGTCGTTGAGTCGGAAAGAGATTTTCGTTCCGAATTCTTCAATGAATATGCCACCGCCGACACCTTTAGTTGTTTTAGAGCCATCTGTATACACATTAAAGCTTTCAACACTTTCAGGTGCTAATTCATTATAATCACAGATTAAACTATACCGGAAGTTCCTCGAAATGCACGGTTCCGGAATATGGTAGTCAATAGCATGATGTAGGTTTGGTAGAAGATCTACAATCTTTGCATGACCTCTGGAACCGTAGTTCCATCTATTTGTAATACTTAGTCTGGCTGCAGTATTCATTGCCAGTTGTTTAGCAAGAAGATCCACAGGCAGCCAGTTCAGCATGGCAAACAACAACGTAGTCCTAAGTACACCTGTTATAAGAAGAGCAGAGTGTCTCATAACTTTTGTGAGAATGTTTCTGTTAGATGTTTTGTCAAGTGCATACCACCAGACAATTACACCATACATCATTATCGGCTTGATCACCGCCTCATATAGCCAATTCACATTTCCTGGGTTGATACCCCAATGCAGGCCAATAGCCTTTCTACAAACGTATAACGCCGTAATGGCTTTGGAAGATCTGAAGATGATATTCAAGCTCTATCGAGAATAACACCTAAGTATTTTGCGCTATCCGACAGCGTAAGAACCTCACCGTTGAGACGTGGAAGGGAGAATTGAGGAATTTTGTATTTTTGATGTCATCATCTATCATAACATCTGCATCAGTATTATCTAGTTCAATTCCGTGCTGATTATATGCAACTGATTCACCAGTTGGGATGCAACCAGGAAAGTGTGTATTCAAGAGAAGCTCAAGAGTCTCTTGACTACCTGCAGTCCAATTTCCGTCCGCTTTTTGTATATAACTTGGGACGGAAGGAGATTAAGACAGGGTTTTACGAAGACGACTCGTATATAATGAATTTACTATAGAACGACATAACCTACGAGTTTTCGCAATTTCGGGATCCCACCAAGGGGGTTTACTAGGGTGATCGACTCGATTTTTCAACCGGTTTTAAAACCGGTTTTTTCTGCTTTACCAGTGTCGGTTTTTTCTAAATGTTGATTTTTCGAATATCGAATAACCCGGTTTTTTCACTTTTTAAAAACCGGTTTCGAATACTTTTATTTGCTTTGTATTCAAAGATTATTTAAATGAAATTTTGAAGTAAATAATACAGCCCGTTTAAATTTAAAAATATTCGAGTCCAGGAACTAGGATATATTTTTCTAAAGCACCATTGGTTAAACTTTTTTGATTTTCCTAATTAATTAAAAAATTTTATTTGTAAAATTGATAACTGTTAAATAAAATTTTATTAATCTTAAGATTATATTCCAATTACAATAATTAATTTACCGCTGAAATATTATGGAAGTGTTGGAATGCCTATGAAAATTTCCTAAAAGGGCTTTAGAATAAGCTAGGATTACATAGTACCTTATGTTTAACAGAAGTGTCCACTTTTTTCCTAATTTTTTTATATTAAAGAAATAATGTAAATCAGACGACTAGATCTAAAGTTATAATCTGTTAAACTGTTAAAAATCATTTCGGGCCATGTTTTATTAATCAAATTTAATCATAAACATTAATTTCTTCAAATTAACATATATTTTTTTATTTATTATGAAAAACCGGTTAACCGGTTTTTTCTGAATTTGAAAAATATCAACCGGTTTTTTTGAAATGTCAACTATTCGAACTATTCGAAAACCGGTTTTTGGAAAATGTCGAATAATCGATCACCCTAGGGTTTACCCTTAAGCATACCTTTTGATAATCTACAAGCCCTATTTGTGGCTACACTAATAGAGCTTGAGATCCAATTAACGTCTAAATCAATATCACTTCTACTTTCTATCATCGGAGCAGTAGGAAGAATATCAGTCAAGGTTGCTTTATTTACCTCCCAGTTCGTCTTTCTCCTATTGAGAAATGGTTTTATAATCTTTGCCTGAACCAGGCTGGACAATGGAGTGAACAGAATTTGAAAACAATTTTGCAACGTCTGCATACATAAGGATATTGGAAAACTTTAATATGGTAAGAAGATCATTTATGTACAATAAGAATAACATTGGACCGAGATGACTGCCTTACGGAACACCAGAATTTACTATAATATTTCTGGATAAGGAATTATTGAAACACACACGCTGTTGACGGCATTTAAGATAAGATTTAATCCACTTCAAACAGCAATTATTAAATCCCATTATATAAAATTTGTGCAATAGATGATCATGGTTTACTCTATCGAAGGTCTTATTTAAATCTGTGTATATGACATCGGTATAGCACCCAGTTTTAAAGCCATTATTAATTATAGTTGTCAGTTCAAGCAAATTAGTTGTAGTAGAGCAGCCTTTACGAAACCCATGTTGAAAAGGTGTAATTATGGAAGAAATTTGGTGACTTAAAAATTCTGTTAGATATTGTCCAAAAAGCTTCAGAATGACACTTAATTTTGCAATACCTCTGTAATTTATTATATTAGATTTATTTCCCGATTTAAACAGTGGAATAATAAGCGATTTTCTCCATAATTTCGGAAAATAGCCATATTTTATTGATAAATTGAACAATATAGTTAAGGGTACAGCATAATTTATAAGAAGGCAGTTAGGAATGGGTAGTTGTTCATTAATGGAAAATGGATAAGTTTTTGATGTATCGTAATCAGCGTAGGAGTAAGTAGAAGCAAATAAATCCGCAAACAAATTGCTTATTTCCAAGTGATTTGAGGACTCTGTTTTAAGGTATTTCATTGAGCTCGGAAATGCACTGGAATTTCTTTTCGAATTAACAAATTTATAGAACACTTTTAGATTAGTTTGAGATTAAATTTCATTATGTTTAATTTTTATAAAGATTATGATTCAATAGATTATATTTAGCACGATATAAGGAATATTTACTATAATTTGTAAGTAATCCAGTTTGTTTGGATTTCTTATAAAATTTGTTTTTCAAATTTTTTTAATCTCGAAAGAGGTTTTGAATTCCAAGGAGGACCCGATTTATTGACAGGAGCATATTTAGGAACACAGTCATCGATATAATGAAATAAAGTATTATAAAAAAAATTTATAGTTGCATCAATTGCAGCCGGATTTCCACTGGATAATGACAATATTTCAAGCCAATTTGTGTTACATAAATAGTAATTTAAATCACTGTAGTTAGTCTTTTTAAAACAGTACTCTTTTACCTTATTTAGTTTTGAAGAAAATGGATAATACAAGGAAACTTCAATAGTAGGGTGATGTCGATCCTCAGGTTTAGTTATAGGATGATGTCGTATTAAGGAACATTCTTTTGGTTCGTTTACGAATACTAAGTCAAGCAGCTTTTTGGAATTATTGAGAACTCCATTTATTTGAAACAAGCATAAGTCTGATATATTATTTAGGAATTATTCGGTGAAATTGTTTATATTTATTGGGGAATAACAGGACGAATCAGATAAAAATTTCTAAGACAAATGTGGCAAATTAAAATCTCCAAATACGAAAATTAAATCATCAGGGCTCATTGAATCAGATTTTGTGGACGTCAAATGTTGTAAATATGTTATTAGGTCAGAACTTGGAGGAACATATGAACAAGTAAAGAAAATTTGTCTGTTGTTTAAATTTATTCTAACTGCAATAAATTCAACATTATTCAAACTTCCACTGTATCTAAACATTCTGATACAGCAATCAAAACTCCACCGCCACACAGTGGGGCATAATCGAAATTTTTTGGAAATAAATCTGGCATTTCTAAACGGCTGATCCGATCGGTATAAAATTTGGCGTTAGCGTAGCCAAGGAGTATTCGAGTTTAAGTTTTGAAAATGAACGCCGCAGATGCCCCAGGGACGGCGCTGTGGCGGCTCAAAGTAGGGTACCTACGACATGTAAAATTTTTAAACTCGTGCCATTTTTTTATTTTTCATCCAAATACAAATATATTTTCTGAAAGCGCTCGACGAGATCTTGGACATACTACTTATCTCTTATAATATCCGAGTTATAGGCATTTAAAAATTTAGTGATACAAAATTTACCATAACTTGGTCCGCCTTTTTTTGAATACCGGGCGTAATTTTGGACCAAATGGACTCAATTCTTGTTAGTTAAACAAAAAAATTTCCAATAATATACAAAAAATTTCAGATCAATATCATTTACAGATCCAAAAATATACGTTTTTTAATTTAAAAATTCAAAAAATTTTAGATTTTTGCCGTTTTTTTGCCAAAAATGTGTCTTAACTCTTTTATTAATAAAATAAAATTTTCTTTAAGAACATATAACAATTTTATAGTTTTCTAAAAGGTATCTTTACGCAGAACGCTTTGGCGTAAAAAACTTGTCCTATTTTTTGAAAATGTTGCCACTGCGTCCTTCCGAATATGATCTATTTTTTATCAAAACTTCAACTTTGGGCGACATGTTCTTAAATCCCAAAGCTGGGATCAGAAAACTGAAAGCAGTTTTGGAAACCTCAATATGTTTTATATTTACTCCAAAAGTATTTTCCCAGCCCTGAAAGAAATGTGGACCTTATGGGCAAAAATGTAAAAAAAATCCCATTTTTGGGATTTTCATTCCTATTTTTGGGAATTGCGGGATGCCCTTTGACCTTTTCAATTTTTTTTGCATTTTCTTATTTGAAATGACAAATTTAACAAGCGTTGAAAATTTTATTGAGTTTTGTTCATAAATAAAGATTTTGTCTTATATTACATATTTGTTAAATTTCTAAAACTATGATTTATATCAAAATTTTAATAGGGTTGCAGATAGCTACAACAATTTAGTCCATATTTATCCCTTAATATCATTTTTTAGTTAGATATGGAAATTCTCGACCCTTTACAAAAAATGTCAAGCCAATATCTCAATTACATTCAAAAATATGTTCATTTAAACCTGTGTCCTTTAATTTCATCTTTTTCATATTTTAGTATTAAGTATGACAGAACATACATTTGGTGTTGAATAAAATATTTGGACAATTTTTAAAAATTATTTAGTTAATTATTTTATTAAAGACTATAACATTGTATATACAATAAAAAAATTATAATTTTATTATGAGCCACGCACAACAACACCTAAATCACCCCACACAAACCACCTTTTCCGCAAACCGAAATATAAAACACAATTTAATACAATATCATCAGTTAGTATAATAGCTTTTTTATTTGAACTGTTTATCTTAAACATAATACAATTAATTCTTACAACCTACTTATATAGTTAATTCCTAACACTACTTATTTTCTATAAAATAATCTGCCATATCGGTATACATATCCAGAAGGTAATATAAGTCCTTTAAATCTTCCTTGTTTTGAGATGATAGAGTTTCATAACAAATCCATCTTTTTCGCATAGTTGAAAGAACAGGATCAGAAGATAGAAGTAAACTATTAAAAATATCTTCATTCTGTGATTGCCTGAAGCATTTTCTTGAGCTGAATAGTTGAACATGCTTAAAATCTCGATTCCTCGCTTCCTGGGCTTCTTCTGTTAACTCTCCAAGTGGAAGAATATTCGATTTAATTATTATTTGACCATGACACAATACTTTGTGTACTGTTGGTGTTAGTTCCCTCCATGGATACAGAGATACAAGTAATTTAGAAATTTCAGATGTATATTCCCCAAATCGATTTCCATTAATTTTATGTTTACTACTCAGTGCCATTAAAATAGTGTTAACTCTTCGAAGCAACTCCTTGTCGATTCCAGTTATTTTTGAAGTAATTTCAAAATCACGAAAAAACCTTCTCGCCGTATTACCGTCATTTGTACTTCCGCAACTTGGAAGTGGTTTGTCGAAGTTTAATCCCATCTGAACTTTAAATTCTTCTTGGATTCTGCTTTTTTCCGCAGCTCTCAGTTCTTTCAATTCTTCATTATTTTTTGTTGATTTAGTAAGATTCTCTGGCACACTTCTATATTTGAGGTCGTATGCTATGTGTAAAAAGTAATCCAAAAATCGTATTCTGGCATGAAGTGGTGAAATTCCGAAAGACAGGACTTCTTCATTAATACTTCTGCTTTTGTTTATATTTGAGAATTACGACTTTTTCTCATTACATATTGAGCATCTCCAGAAGGAAGAAGTTTCTGTTATGGCATTGCTGACCTTTCTATCAATCATTGTTAAGCTTATTTATGCAAATGGGCTCCAGTGCATTTATTTCATCTTTTAAATATTCCACTAAATCTTTTGTTGTTTTCTTTGAATCCTTTATATTTTCAAATCCAATGGGCCTACAAAAATTTTTTGAACCCGGAGTTGTATTGATCCATATATCTTCAAATGAATTTCCGATGCTTGACGATGATGGATGAACGAATTCGTAATGGCACTAATGATGACATAAATACACTTTTGTGTATTCTTGTTTGTATTCTGGAAGTGCTGATATACCGTCACATCCCCACTTACACATTAAGACAACATCCCTGCCAGCAAATTTGAGTTTAATTTTGGATAAATGAACTAAATTTACACTATTTAGGCTCAACTTCATGTTTCTCAGTGCTAAATAAAAATATTTACAAAAACTAAATACATTATTTTCTAATTTTTATCCCATTTTTGTAAAATTTAAGTTCGATCTAATATACCAAAAAGAAACGTAAATGATAATAATTAGATAGAATAAAAATGTATAAAAAGAACACTTTTTAATACACTAACAAGATAATTTAAGACAGAATTATTTTTGCTCTCAAAATTTAAAAGAAAAAGTGTTTGTATATTTCAGTAAATATATTATGTTCATAGTAATCTGTTGTGTGAATAGTAACACATTGTAAAATTTTGTAATGATTTTATTTAAAATTTAATATATAAAAAAATATAATAAACATAAGTGAGAGATTAGTAAGTATAAACAATTTTAAATTATTCATAAAGTAAGAGAAATAAAGAAAATGTATTATAAAGTCGCTTTTACTACATAAAATAGTGTAAAATTAGATAAATTTCCAGTTTCCCTATTGCTATGGCAAAACTGGAAATTTTACTAATTTTACGCTCTTTTATGCTATAAAAAAGTGACTTGAAACTGAAACGAAATCGACTCACTAAGTAAGTATTAAACAGGAGGAACAGTTTCTTACCAACGCGGTCACTTTTCTTCCTTTCAAATTGTGCAATATTAGATATTTTTTAGATATTTTTACTTACACGTTGTTACGTTATGGATACTATTTATATAGCAATTGTTTGCAGGGATCACAGTTATGAATTTTCCTTAGTTGGTCTTCTGAAAAGTCTGACACAATTCTTGATGCTGTGTTTTCGAGCAAAGATGATATATCAATACAAGCTTCCACATCATTAACAGCAATAGGTGATGGTAGGATAGTTTTTTTTTTTTCCTGGATCGCCTTGTACGATGGTAATATATTGTGTTCTTTTTCATGCAGAGCTTTCCTTAATATTTGGTACTTATTTCAACTGAGACCCAGTTCCAACATAAGCGCTATTGCTTCCTCTTCAGTAAAATTTGATTGTGATGTTGGAGTTGGTATACTTTCCACAATTCGCTTAAGTCGTTTTGGTGATGCATTAGGAAGAATAGTTGCAATATGTACGGCATCCATAGGTTGGTTTTCCTTTTTCAGCATTTCGTTAAATGTATCAGCAATTTCCTCATTTGAGATTGAAAAAAGTTTTTGTGTGACCCTCTATTTTTTGACCTTGAACATAAGTCTTCGTATGACTTGCAAGGCGCTCCTGTTGATGTGTTGTAAGTTGGGATTTCCGTAGTAGTTTCCATCCAACTACAAAATTTTAATCGAAAATTCTTTTGATTTCCATCCACAGACTTACTTTTTACATCAAAAAGTTTTAAAAAGTTTTCAATTTTTGATATGCCTGTTTTGTCTACTTTTCTACTATATGTAGTTTTTATATAATTTGAAATGTCTTCAATTCTTTCTGGCCCTTTTGAAGATACACTCCATAAAACGGAACACAACTCTTCGTACTTTAATGTAATCTTCATTGTAGATTTATTAAATATGGTACTTAAAATCTGAGAAGTTTACTTATATACCAATTCTTGTCATTTCCGATACAGGTATTCCAAAGTAAAAAATTACGAATTGTCTACCTATTAACATTTAGGACTATATTACTATAACCTGTAATTCAGTCATTGATATTTCTTATTAGTGAATGAATCGAAATTATCATTACCTGTATATTTTTACCTACATGATCATAAACGAAACAGAACGAAATGATTTGTCGAAAAAATTTAGGTAAAAAATAGTTATAAATTTCTGAAAAATTTAGGACCTTTCAATTATAAGGATAAGCAAACAAATAGAAAATAGGTAAATATAAGATTTAATATGTTCTGTCATATTTAATACTAAAATATGAAAAATATGAAATTAAAGGATACAGGTTTAAATGAACATATTTTTGAATGTAATTGAGATATTGGCTTGAAAATTTTTGTATTTCCATATCTAACTAAAAAAAGATATTAAGGGATAAATATGGACTAAATTGTTGTAGCTATCTGCGACCCTATTAAAATTTTGATATAAATCATAGTTTTAGAAATTAAACAAATATGTAATATATGACAAAATCTTTATTTATGAACAAAACTCAATGAAATTTTCAACGCTTGTTAAATTTGTCATTTCAAATAAGAAAATTGAAAAGGTCAAAGGGCATCCCGCAATTCTCAAATATAGGAATGAAAATCCCAAAAATGGGATTTTTTAAATTTTTGCCCATAGGGTCCATATTTCTTTCAGGGCTGGGAAAATACTTTTGGAGTAAATAGAAAACATATTGAGGTTTCCAAAACTGTTTTCAGTTTTCTGATCCCAGCTTTGGGATTTTAGAACATGTCGCCCAAAGTTGAAGTTTTGATAAAAAATAGGTCATATTCGGAAGGACGCAGTGGCAACATTTTCAAAAAATAGGACACGTTTTTTACGCCAAAGCGTTCTGCGTAAAGATACCTTTTAGAAAACTATAAAATTGTTATATGTTCTTAAAGAAAATTTTATTTTATTAATAAAAGAGTTAAGACACATTTTTGGCAAAAAACGGCAAAAATCTAAAATTTTTTGAATTTTTAAATTAAAAAACGTATATTTTTGGATCTGTAAATGATATTGATCTGAAATTTTTTGTATATTATTGGAAATTTTTTTGTCTAACTAACAAGAATTGAGTCCATTTGGTCGAAAATTATTGAAAAAAGGCGGATCAAGGTATGGTAAATTTTGTATCACTAAATTTTTAAATGCCTATAACTCGGATATTATAAGAGATAAGTAGTATGTCCAAGCATGTTTAAAAATTTTACACGAGTTTAAAAATTTTACATGTCGTAGGTACCCTACTTTGAGCCGCCACAGCGCCGTCCCTGGGGCATCTGCAGGGTTCATCTTCAAAACTTAAACTCGAATACCCTGGCTACGCTCACGCCAAAATTTATCCCGATCGGATCAGCCGTTTAGAAATGCCAGATTTATTTCCAAAAAATTTCGATTCTGCCCACTGTGCGCCAGTAGTATTAGTAACTCTGTCACGTCTAAAGATGATATACTCGTAACATAGAATTTCAGAACTTAGGATATTGACATTGAGCCAAGTTTCAGAAAAAAACAAGAATATGATGGTTAAAATTAAAGCTATCAATGTACAATTTGGAAAGTTTAGATTTAATACCGTTTACGTTTTGATACAAAATATTTAATTGAGTGTCGTAGTTGCTGCTCAGTTTTTTGAAAAGTTGGTTGAGCGGGAGGGTAAGCGTACAGTACTTGCCGTTCTTTGATTGTCTCTGTAAACATACTCACGAACTAATGTGTTTTCAGGCCAGACATTAGAATCAATTAAGTAGTTAAATATTTCAGAAGATACCATTACTTTAAATGAAGCAATTGACCTTGGCTGAGAATATTTAAACTTATAGACTATAATGTCGGCATCAAGATTCAATTTATGTTTAATATAATATTCAGTATCATCGGTTGAAGTGTCAAAAGCGAAGCGGGAAATACAAATTTGTTTTTAGGTGGAATTATTCTAAGAGGATGGATATCAGTAGAAGAATTCTAAGCAGGTTGGATAAAAGCTGGTGGATTTTCTGAAGTGACAGGCATAGATGTTGTACCTGTATTAACAGACATCGTGTTCAGAGTCGTAGATTCCATTGGAGAACAGGAATTGATATCTAATGCCGAATCATTAATTTCATGAGGGAAGGAGGGATTAATGTTCAGATTAGATACTGAATTAATATCCGCAATGGGAAAAGTGTTTACGGCATCAGGCGAGGAGATAGAAGCGGTAATTTTTGTACAGGACATATGCGGTGCAACAAAAGCAGAGTTAGTTTTATTCCGTCTAGGGGGCATGATATTCATTGAAGATGTGAATTTTTCCAAATTTGGATATTTGGTAAATAATTCACCAAAATTTTCAAGAATAGATTTCAATACAATAAATTCCTTATGAATCTTTTCAAATTCATCTCTGGAACTCTTAAAAAGATTGTAAAAGTCAATACTTATATTTCTACAGCTTGGACAAGTCCAGTGTAAGGATTTTTGAGGATCAGCTAAGGCATCAGCATCCCGAGCTTTTAAGACACTGCATTTTAAGTGATAACACCCAACACATAGCCAGCAGGATACCATACGATCGTTTCCCGAAATTTGTCAGTTTCCATTTGAACATTCCATAATTAATAATAGATGGGCAGCACAGGAAGTTAATATTTGAAAATGGCAATGTCATTTGTTAGATTATCAAGGACACAAACCACAAAAATCAGTAACAGTAGATAATACAGTTTCAGAATTGCCAGGACAGACAAAAAATAAAGACATATGATAAATACAAAAACAAATATCAGAATGAAGCACATAGATGATGTGAACAACTTTTATATATGTAAAAATCACAATTGTAATATTTATTAAAATTACACAGTTTAGCACTGACACAGAATACCCCGAGTTTTCATAAAAGACGGACGATTAAATATGATAAATAAAACACTTCTTTATATATTCTTTGACATTAAACATGAAAATTCGAATATATTTTGTATAATAAATGCGAGACACACGAAAATACGTCAAAACACGAAAAGGTGACCAGACTGTTCTAGATTTCACAATATAATTATTTAGGAGATACTAGGTTAGGTAAGGTCGATAGGAGGATGTATATTACATAAAATCTGAAGAAATACACCTAGGCAAATATCGGTCCTGTGGTGCGCTCCTTTTCATGGAAGAAAAATGTTGCTAAAAACATTGTGTTAACTGAATGTATTATCTTCAATGTTCAGAAACTCAGTTTCCTGGACGTAATTCCTAATAATTTTATCAATGTTCGTGAGGAATGTTATATCCTGAATAGTATCACTGCCAAGATATTTGGATCTAAATTCGACGAATGCTTGACAGTGGCAAAGAAAGTGATCCAGAGTTTCACTGTCCTGTCCTGTCTGAATCCGTACGTCCAATTTTGTATATCTGTGCCCGTAATCGTGTGTGTCCACTCAGAATACGTCCCATCATACTAACCTCAGACTTGCTACACTTGTTCTCATTAGGGTCACCCCATAGGATCTGTGTGGTTCTACCCACCGGGGTTCTCCCACCCATTATTTAAAATTCAGCCTTCGTTGCGTCGAATGGTTTTGCGATCGTCAGGTTAATTACCTCGAGCTCCCTGTCTTTTAAAGCTAATACATTCGCTCTTTCGTTGCCGACCACTCCCGAGTGACCTGGTACCCATATGATGAAGAGTATTCAGTTAAAGCTTTCTTCCAATCCAATACGGTTTTAGATTTAACTTTATCACTTGATATTGCCCTAATTTGGAGGTGAAGTGCTACAGGGAAATGAATGTGTAATATTGGTAACCAGTTGGTACTGCCATAGTCTGTTTATATTCCAATGACCGACCATCCGTGGCGAAGAACAAAAAACAAAGATATTGAATAAGGACAGATCCCAATGGACCTAGTTGAGCCCGAGCAAGGATCTTCGGATCTAAATGCTCATATTTCATTCGATGATAACTTGATGTTGTTGGACTTATGCCTTAACTTTACAGAGGTTCACATTCGAACGGATGAATATGCGTTACAGGAATCTGTTCTTAATCTGCAATCCTCTATCGCAGCTAATCCGGATGCCATAGAACCAGAGGCACCACCCTCCACAGAAAGGTCGAAACTCAGTGGCGCAGCGCTAAAAGCGTCTAAATTCCGTACGGAAATGTGGTCTTACGAAAAGCTAAGGATGATTCAGACGGTAGTCCTGGACAAAATTGTGGAGTCGGAGAAAAGCTCAGCCAAGTGGATTAGAGAACAAGTCCTGTGCTGAAGCCTTGCACTGGAGTCATACTTCAAGTTCTGTCCGAAGATGAAGTTCCTAGGGCTGATATATATGTGGGATATTTTCCTCAAAAGCCCGAAACGCAAACATCCAGTTTGCCGTCCCTAATATAAGAACAAAATGCTGACTTGTCAGTGGAGTATTGGAAGGTACTGAACCGAGTCAGCAAAAGTAACATGGTAGAAATTACATTTGCGATTGACCCAAAACGACGAACGACATATCCAAAAAGGTGAACGTAGCCATCAAAGAGGAATGTGCCAAGACCGGCAAGATGAATCTAAAAATTCCATCTTTGTCGGTCGATAAGCCATCCTGTTCGAAGATGCCTACCAAACCCGGACGCCTAAGGAAGGAAAACCTGATTCGTCGAAGCAAGACTGCAGGGATAGTAAAAATCCCATAATGCCCTCTGCGAAAATAGTTAGTCCGATGAAAGGTACAGTCGTAGCAGAAAAACGGCGAAGCGGTCTGGCAGACATTAAAATGTCTCAACTCGCCAGCAACATTTATAACACAAGGCACATCAGATGCCTGCAGTTGAACTTGCATCTCAAACCGACCAAGGTAATCTGATATATAATCAAAATACAATAGAGCCCAGAGTGGCCCTTCTTGTTAGGAAGGAATTTACGTATTTACCTATTTCAGAATTCCAACAGAAGTAGCAGTAATGATCAGAGTACCATCACAGAGGGGAGAACATTAAATTGTCCCAGCATCGGTATACTTACTAGGCAATGTCGATGTGGCTCCCATTCCTGAGGCGTCTAGACTGGTAGCCTACCGTGGGTGGATAATAGGCTGCGATGCAAACGCCCACCACAAAATCTGGGGAAGTACAAACACCAAAAAACATGGTGAGTATTTAATTGAATGTATATGTAGCAATAATATTAACATATTAAACAGGGGTGATGAGCCCACTTTCAGAAATATTATTAGACAAAATTTCAGAAATATTATTAGATCTCACATTATCTAGTAACAATCTATCTTTTTCTAACTGGCACGACTCTAATGAAATATCTATGTCAGATCATAAATATATATTATTTGGCGTTGATAGCCACGTAGGAGATGTACAACAATATCGTAATCCAAGAAACACGAATTGGGACAAATACCGATTAACTCTGGATAAAGACAAGAAGATAGACTTTGAGTACAATGTGCTGTCATTAAAATTCTAGAAAGCCAAAAAGGGATGTACCCTGGTGGAATAACAAACTAGAAAAACTGAAAAGAAATACAAGAAGTTTGTTTAGCAGAGCAAAACGGACAGGTGGCTGGTGCACATACAAAGATGCACTCACTGACTACAACCATTAAATTAGTAAATCGTGGCGCCAATATTGCCACAAAATTGACCAGTTCCCCAAGGCCATGAGGGTATAATGAGCCTTATAACAAAACCAAACAAATGGTCTCTGTACTTTGAACCGTACACCGAATCTTCTGGCTGGAAGAATTTTTAGTGAAGAATGCTCTTCGACTTTTAGCCCATATATCTAAATCTCCAGGACTTGATGACATTTTCCCCTGCCTTCTGCAACAAGGTAGAGATATCATAGTAGCACAAATGTCTAGATTATTCAGTAACTGGACTCTGGAAATCCAGATATCAAAGTCATCACCTTTGTGGAAAATCGAGAACCATATGGGCCACTAGAGGCTGTTCCTAAGGAGGCGTATTATCGCCATTATTATGGACACTGGTAATCGGTAGTCTACTTAAAAATTGAATGCCTTAGGTTTCCGAACATATGGTTATGCCGACGACCTTGTCATATCTATCACAGGCTTCGATGAAAGGATGCAGCAGGCAATTAATATATAACCCCTCAAAAACTATCCTTGTACAATTTACAAGCCGTAGATCTCTGAGACTTGTTGAGCCGACTCTTAACGGGTCTATTATTAAGTTCTCTGAGGAAGTTAAATACCTAAATACAAAACCGTAAATTGGAACTCACATGCAAGTCTGTAGAGCATTATATGTCTGTAAAACCGAAAATGATCTCATGGACTTTTAATACCATAATATAGTCCATTCAGACTTATGTTGCCTTAGCCTGGTGGAAAAAAGTGGAGCAGACCACTACTCGGTCTTCTCTGGACAAACTTTATCGTCTCGTCATCGTCTCTATAACGGGGGCCATGATAACATGTCCTACATATGCCATTGGGGCTATTGCTGTGTCGACGACAAGTAATCAGTCCTCTCTTCTTTTCCTTTGTGTTGGCTTAGAACAGGTCGTTCTTATACAGAAGTGTCAGTTTTAGTCGAAATCGATCAGGTCGTTTACAATGCCGACAATGGCGGCTGATTGATCTTCAACAGGTACTTTTTGAATTCTCTATAATATTGAACCCAGAAGTATGAAATTATGCATGTAAAGTCCGGAGTATGTTTTACAACTGGTATATTTTGATTTTTTGTACTAAAATTCGTACTGACTGTTTTTTAACACATCATGGTGAAGGGTATATAAGATTCGGCACAGCCGAATGTAAAACTTTTACTTGTTTTTACTTACTGTTATGGCATACAGGAAACAAATTTTATTTTTCATCAATAATTGTGTTTTTACAAAAACTGATAATTTTGTTTTCACTAAAATCAAACTGATCTAGTGTGGCTAAATAAGCGGTTAAATAAGTTCGTAATTAATTAGGATTAGTTTATACATACAAATATATTACATAGATATATAATTATATTTCACACTTTAAAATACATGATATAAACTTATACAATATACATAGACAGATACGTGCATACCTATAACAATGTACATATAATTTATTACATAATACATCTTGCAAACAATTATAATTGTAAATACTAAAAATTGGAATATGAAAATATATGGATATACGAATTTAAACGTACATAAACGTATTTCTTTAAAAAAAATAGTGTGCGATTTTTAGTTCAATCATCAAATTGCGAATAAGCTTCCTGTAGTCTCGAAACAATACTCGAATAAAATTTGATCTGCTCTGCAATAAGTGATTTGAGAGTTTGTTTTAAGTGCGTTTCACGTTCCATTCTAAAATGAGACATTTCTGCAATAACGGCATAGGAAATAATATCAGTTCGTCGGTTTACATCAGCCATTTGGGAATTACTCATCTTTTGTTCAGCAGCGAGACGTTCACATTCTTTTTTTTTCTGCATAGCTCCTTTGTGTGTCGACAAAATATCAGGGAAACTGCTTAAAATTCCCCTTAAAAGAGAAATAAAAAAGTATTAATTAAAAGTTTTAATTTTTGTTTTGTATAAAAATTATTTTCCAAAACAATCCAGCAAAAATAATTGATGTCATACTTTACAAACGACATCTTAATCATACTTTATTACATATTTTCGCTTTTATAAACCAAATATATATATCCTTACAAATGAAAACCCAGTTAAAAGTGAGAAAACAGATACATAATCGGAGAACATACATATGTATTCAAAGTGCATCAAATTTTGGTGAAAAATAAATAAGCGTTTCATTGAAAGAATGTGGTCTATTTTTGACATCCAAATATTGGATTTATACTGCTTCTAAAAGTTTTTAACATCGAAATTAAAAGAACATTTAATTCTAATTTTTTTGTTGTAATTTTAACCCATCCGTTCCAACTGTACTCGCTTGGGTACTAAAAAACAACCGGTTTTATAATGCTAGATTATCCATAATACAGTTTTTTGTAAAATTTGATTTTTGGAACATTACTTTAGGATCTAAAGATTAAATGTACCGAATTATAAAGTCATAAAAACATAACGGTAAATTTTAAATAATTTTTTTTGTCAACAGAGTTTTTCAATTTTTCGCCCCTTTCATTGCAATTTGATGTCAAACTCATACATTTTGAGTTGAATGGATTAGAATTTTACAGAAAAATAAAGTAAACAGATCAGCCCATTAGGATTTTGTTAAAAAAATAATTAAAAATTAGTTTTTAAGTTAATTTTATAAGCTTAAATATTAGTGTACTCGTTTGGGTACAATGGGACTACCCATGCCTATTTTTTCATATACCTTAAATATCTATTAAGGATGTGTATGTCCTTTTTGGTAAATATTTTAGAACGCTTGTAGGTGCTACTGATTATCTTTATAGTAAAATCAATTCACATTTACATTTTCCATTATTTTTCCAAATATTGCCAATAAATTGATGAAAAAGGAATTGATAAATACAGTTAATTACTGGAGGATCTACAAGACAACACTTTTGGTGAATGGGAAGTGTATGACAGTAGTGTCAGTGAAGAATACATCCCATATGATGAATTTTAATTAATTTATTTTAGCACAAATATCAATAAAGTGTCGAAAAAGTGCACTGAATACGGTAATTCACAGAGAATTTCAATACATTTCATAATTAATCTAATGGAAAAATTCTTAACCTAATTGATTAGATTTTTTATGTAGGAAAGTACCAAAATATAAAAAAAAATAATAAAAATTGCTTTTAAATTTTTTTTATTTATTTGTATTTATACACATATTGTCCCGATGTACCCTTCCGAGTACACCCCAAAAATCGCATTTCCAAAATTTAAAAATTTTTTGTTTTTAAATTTTATTTTAAATTAACCCATAATAAGATATATTTTGCAACAAAAAATTTAAATTTATTGATTTTAAGATGGTTGGGATCTAATGGGTTAAATATCGGACCATATGCTATAAATTGTTATAATGTTAGTAAATGTGGTCAACAAATAAATAATATTACGATATGTTTCAATGAGAATTTCTAAATATTTCAAAATTTGACCTTCAAAGTTTACGCCTTAGAATTTCTCGATTTATATATAACTTCAGGGACATATTTTATATTATTTGAGAAATAATATTCTGTAAATATTTTGCTTAAAATGTATAACAGTAAAGAATTGGGACATATTTTCTAAAATATTACAAAACAAGTAAGAGTGCTATATTCGGCTGTGCCGAATCTTATATACCATTCACCATAGTGTATTTAAAATATGCATACCTACCTATTAATTTTATAAAATTTATATTTATTTTATTTTTCTGACTATGTAGGTATGTATATCCTTATTATATCAATAGCAAAACAAAAGAAACAACAACAACGCTACACGAAATAAAACAGAGAAAAAACAAAATTCAAAAGGAATTGAAACCAACAGCCATCCAAACATACAAAACGAAATACCCAAAAAACAAAAACAAAATACACCATGCAATGAAACCAACAGCATTCAAACATACAAAATGAACCCACAAAAAAAAAAAACAAACAAAAACAAAATACACAGCGCAATGAAACCAAATACATCCACACATACATCTTTTTTCCAATACACAGTGTTGTTGTTGCTCATTTATACAGATGTGAGTTTTTTCTCATTTCACATCTGTTGAAAAAACCAATAACAGGTTTTTTGTTGTTGTTGTTGTTGTTCTTTTTCTTGAATTTTTAATGACATTTTCGGAGGTTGTCTCAGATTTTTGCTCATATCTCCGTTATTTATGGACCAATTTTGGTGATTTTCAATAGGAAACTTCTCGAAAGTATGTCCAACAGAATTATTGAAGATTTGCATCCCGAAGATATCTGGGGTCTTCAGAAAATTGATTTCAACAAACATACAGACAGACGGACATGACTTAATCGACTCCGCTATCTATAAGGATCCAGAATATATATACTTTATAGGGTCAGAAAATTATATTATAGAAATTACAAACGGAATGACAAACTTATATATACCCTTCTCACGAAGGTGAAGAGTATAAAAAATATAGTTTTTCGCGAAATTTGCAGAATTCAAATCGCAGGTACAGTTTAACTATAAGAGGCATTGACCTAATTTTTCCACTGTTTTATTTCCTAATCTATTGACCATAAATACCCTGGTGATATTTCAAAAATTTAAAAATTTGTTTAACAAAGATTTAAAAAAACTGAAAATATAGTTATGAAACTGACGTGTAAAAATTATTTTTTCGATCATAGCTAAGATCAGTTTCACGATATCTTTTAAGGACAAAAACTTATATTCGAGTAGATATATTTTATGTAATAAAATAGATTTATTAAAATATTTTCCAAAATAAGTTAATTTTTTCCACATTTCTTAATCAAGTGATCTGAGACACGTTCAATCATTTTTTGTTTTACATCTTTTTGAAATACTAAATCTATGTACATTATGATTATTTAACAATAATATGTAAAATATTTAACTAATAGCAACATGTATCACATACCCCACAGAAAATATATAGCTTACTACATTGATATTGTGTTGCTTATTTTGTATTCGAAAGTGCTTACAAACTTTCACACACTCTGGCTTATGACCGCTCTGGGTATGACCCCTTTAAAATGACACATTTTTTATAATATACTTTTGTGTTGAAAAGTAGCTATTCCAACATTCTTACCGATATGCCTCACTGAAAATATATAGCTTACTACACAATGTTGCTTATTTTGTATTCGAAAGTGCTTACAAACTTACACACACTCTGGCTTACTTTACACAGGGTATGGCCGCTTTAAAATGACCCCTAACTGATATACTTGGTTTGCGATATTGTGTGTAGATTATACTTTTTTATACCCTCCACCACCATCAGTGGTGATAGATATATAAGTTTGTCATTCCGTGTGTAACACCAAGAAATATTCATCTGAGACCCAACAAAGTATATATATTCTGGGTCCTTATGAAATTCTGAGTCGATTTGTCTATGTCCGTCTGTCTGTCTGTGTAAAACACGCTCACGTTAAAACGAAGCAATGGAAATTAACGAAATTCAGCCAAAATATTTATTATTATCCGGTACAGTTTGGTATTGAAAATGAGCAAAATCGGTTCACATCGGGAAAAGTTATGAATCAAAATTTAAAACAACTCCGAAAAAAATAAGCATTTTTTACACATTCTGATGTAATATTCTCGAAAACTATGCAAGATAATTCCATGAAAGTCATCATACATTCGTTTCTACACAAGATCTTGATTCCTACTGAAAATTGCCAGAATCGGTCCATAATTTCATATACCTCCCACACAAAAGTACATATTCTCGGTCCTCTCCCAAAAATCACTTAAACGCACATAATTCATTACTAAATTAAGATATCCATATAATATTTAGCACAAATATTGCTCTTATGTACATAAATTACACTATAAAATTGTTTTACGATCGGTCCATATTTGGTCATAGCTCTCATACTAGGTCCCCTCCAGAAAATCACTTAAATGCACAATATTCATTACCAAATAATGATATAGATAGAGAATTTTGAAATTTTGTCTTTATATATGTACATAATTGATCATAGCTCCCATACGAGGTCCTTTTACGAAAATCTCTTAAACGCACATTACTCATTACCAAATAAAGCTATTAATACAAAATTTGGCACAAATATTAGTTTGGTATACAAAAATTCTATTTCAAGATTTTTTCACGATCGGTCCATAACATGGATGCGGTCGGTCTCATGCAAGGTTCCCTTCAGAAAATTACTTGAACACACATTACTTATTACTAAATTACGATATAGATAGAAAATTTGACTGAAATATAGCATTTATGTACAGAAATTTAGCTTAAAGAATTTTTTACGATCAGTCTATAATTGGTCATATCTCCCATACTAGGTCCTGCCCCTAAAAGCAATTTAACCATATTTAACTAGTTGCATTATCAATTTGTGTAGAACAAATTTATATATATCGTTAGCTTAGTACGAAAAGGTAACAAGTCCTCTTTTGAAATTTTTACAGGAGAAGCAAAAAACTTCATAACTTCTCTTGTATTTCATATTTTTAAAATCTGTAAACGTAGTTTTTTTCTTAGATTTCTCCTTTTTTAATATCGGTAGTAATTTAAAAATAGTGCTGTTGAATATTTATGGCTTTTTTAGGACTTAGCACGTTTTCTTTTTCTGAATTTTTATTTTTTTCACATTTTCTTATAACCTTTTCCTTACGTACATGTTCTATTTTGAAGATAATTTAATATAATTTGATACAAATATTTTGCTATGTCCTTTGGACGAAGTGTATACATTTTTGTTAGTGTAGGTCCAGTATTTCTTATAGCACTCATACAAGCTGCTGCTCGAAAAAGAAATTAAACAGAAATAAACATGTTGAGAAGCTAGTAATCGTGATCAAATTTGGAGCAAGTTATTTTTTTTATTGAAAAATTATATAGTAAAGAATGGCGGACATCGGACTTTATTTGATCCTTGCCTCCAAATAAGATCCCCTTCAGAAAGCTCTTTTTAACTCTCATAAATCCATTAAACCTATCAGTATAGCTTTGAAATTCTATATAGAGAAAACTTTAATGAACTTAAATTGCTACACTAATTTTAACGAGTATCGGTCCATATTTGACCATAGCTCCCATATAAAGTAGCCTTGAAAAAATTACTCTAACGCTTATAACTGTTTTTAAAATACCAGAATAGTGATGAAATCCGACATGGGACCCAAACACTATTTACAACATTTTATGAGGATAGGGCAATGTTTGACCCTACCCCAACGACTTTAAAGCACATAACTGGCTTAAAATAGCAGTATAGCGATGCAATTCAACGTTAACAAGTTTTATAGGAATCAAAATTTCTTTACTAACTACTATGACATTCGGTCCATAACTTACGCTATTTTATATATCATCCCTCTTAAAGAAAATCAGTTTATTGTCAATATTTACTTGTTTTACTTTATTTTAAAAAAGTATTCCATGATTTCTTACTCTATTGAAGATTTTACAAACTTCACACTATTTCCTAGACGTTGATGTACAAAATTGTTGATATTTCTTTTTGCATGACTAATTAATGCGTTTATAATAGCAAATTGTAAGGACTTAGCACTTTTTCTTTGTATTTTTTATTGTTTTGAGGACTTTGCACGTTTGCATACCGGATCAAAAGTACATGTTTAAAGTATAAAAAAGGTAATTTTTTGATTATATTATGTGTATTTCAAGTTATACTATAAAGTGGACTAGTTACGTTTGCGTACTAAGCTAACGATATGTATTTTGAAAATCCTTAAATCTTTCACACACATGCATACATGCACATTACTAAATATCGTTAAAGCATATCTTAATATAAAAGAAAATGGGGTTTGTAATGTTCAATAAATCTTGGAATTGTAACAGATTTAAGCTGTTTAAATTTTGGGCTTTTTCTATTTAAGACATGAAAAAACTTATTTCTACAAATATTTGATCAATTAAAAGTGTTAATATAAAAGTAGCTGGTGGAGGATCTTTAAGATTCGGCTCAGCCGAATATAGCACTCTAACTTGTTCTTATTTTGTCTTATTTACTTATTTGTTTTGATCCCTATGTAAAAATTGTTGTTTTTGTTTCGTCAAGTTGGTACCGTTATATTTAATGTGTTATACTTGTAAATAACTAGTGGTCCAAATAAAATGTTTTTTATTTTTAAATTCAGTTAGTAAGGGAAAAGCACTGCGAATTTTTCTTAGAAATAAACGCACCCTTTTCAATTTATTTGTGTGTCTCATTATTGGGAAAGGTGTTTTGTTAAATTCGCCCCTTATGGACAACAGTCGCAGCCAGCGACAAATTTTATTTCGCAATCTTTGAGCGAATTTGTGGTTCCTTGCCCGTCGGAACAAATTTTATTGGATTTTTCCATGTTTTTTGTGGTTCCTAGCCTGTCGGAACATCAATAAACTTTTGTGAAATTTATGTAAGTGGTTCCTTGACATCCGGAACAAATTTTATTTGTACTTTTGTGTGAATTTTTGGTTCCTTGCCCATCGGAACAAAATTTTAATTGGAATAATTTTTTGTTAAAAAGTTTTGTGTGAATTTATTTGCCTGTCGCAACATAAAATAAGTTTTGTGCTCAAGTGGTTCCTGTCTGCCGGGACAAAAATAATAAATTTATTTAAAATAATTTTGGTGAACAATTTGCCGTTTAAATTTTTGGTGTGAAATTTTTTGTGTTTTTTTGAGAAACCTTTTGTATATTTGTGGTTCATCATGCAACGCTCCCCTGCAAGAAAAATCCAGCGCTTAGAATCAACAATGAATCAGCCTACTAGTGGTTCCTCGTCTGCCGGAACAAACAACAAATGACTGCTTCTGCCGCTGAAGTCTCTGCCCTGCCTGCCAGTTCCCTTGCCGCTGGAACATCATCGACTCCCACTGTCGCTGGAGTGCCTCCATCAAACGTAAGTACCAGTGTCGCTAATTTAAAAGTTGCTCCTTCTATTGCCGAGGTGCCTGCAAGTTCCATTCTTGCCGGAACGACGAGTACCGTAGCCACCACAGTTGCCGCAAGTGTTTAACCTAACCAACAACATTTTTTGAGCTCTGCTGTTCAGCCGCCGTTGTCCCAGTCAAGCTACAACAACAACTTAGAAGTTCACCAAACCCAGATAAATGTTCTCCAGGCCCAGTTGTTAAATGCCCAGCGTGCTTTGTCCATCGCCATGAACAATAATTCAACGCCAAGCTCAAAGCCATGCCACAGCCATCCAATATGGCGCCAGGAATAACGGGTACCAGTGAAGTCAACGTTGACAATTCTGCCTCAGCCAACGTCGACTGCGCTGAACGTCGGACGCCATTTTCTTCCGTAAGCTGTAATGAAAATAATTTTTTGATGCCGCCAAATATGCCGTTGTCCCAAAATGGTGGCTCGATGCTGGTGCATAGAAAAATGTATGACTTGCCGGAATTTAATGGCGTTCCTGAAGATTGGCCCATGTTTTCCACGCCCTTCAACCAATCAACTGCTGTTTACAGTTATAACAATTTTGAAAATTGTTTGAGGCTCCAAAAAGCTTTGAAGGGCGAGGCACGGGAATGTGTGAATTCCTTATTGATCCATCCTGATAATGTGAATATGGTTATGGAATAACTGTGTTTTCAATATGGTCGGCCCGAAATGCTCATTCGTTATCAGCTGCAACAAGTTAACAAAATTTCGCCCATTAGTGAAAGTGCTATCGATAAACTTGTGCCTCTTGCTGTTAAAGTGCAGAATCTTGCTGCCTTTTTGGAAACTGCCGATGGACAACTGATGGAAGAACTGGTAGGAAAAATTCCTATGAGTAAACGATGCCTCAACTATAAAGCCTCAACTATAAAGCCATATCCTACAGTTTTGGATTTTAGTAGGTGGCTCAAAGATGTCGCTAATTTGGTAAGAATGGTGCAAAGTTCTAGTGGAAATCGTCAAAATAATGAATCAAAAAGAAAAGTTGTCCTCCATGCCGCTGATGGTCAAAATAAACAAGAATGTCCTCTGTGCCAGGCAAATCATAAAATATTTGAGTGTAAAAAATTTGGTTCATTGAGTGTGCGCAATCGTTGGAGTGAAGTTAAAAAATTGAGGTTATGTTTTTCGTGTCTCGGTAGTGGACATTCAAGCCGATTTTGTCGTTATCGTAAGACGTGTCCCGTTGATGGTTGCCTAAGAAAACATAACAAATTATTGTATGATGTCAAAATTAATAATGCGGTTTCATCTGAGACTCCTGGTCCAAGTGGTTCATCAGATGGAAATGAGTCTGTGCTTAGTTGTGTCCAAAGTTACAGATAAAGGCGTGTTGTTATTTCGAGTGGTGCTAATTGTACTTTATGGTCCTAGTAACAAAGTCGAAACATATGCGTTGTTGGATGAAGGTTCGTCGGTTACTATGGTGGACAGCTCGTTGGTGAAGCAACTTCCGGGGCAACAAAGTAAATTGAATTTACACTGGTATGCTGGTAAGGCATCACAAGAAATGGCAACTGTTGTCAATCTGCAAGTAAATGTAATTGGTAGGCAGAGGAAATATGCCTTAAGAAATGTATATGGAGTTTCAAACTTAAAATTGCCGGCCCAAAGTTTAAATATGGATTTAAGTGCTCATCCTGGTTTGCCCATTAAATTATACGACGACGTAGTGCCTAAAGTGCTTACTGGGTTGGATCATTGCCATCTGGGGCTTCCCTGCAAGGGCCATTTAAATTGTGGAACAAGTACGCAACATTCATTAAGCTGCTGGGTTTGAACTACGTAACTTTTCATCCAACTCTTCTGAGGTAATTGTGGCTCTTAAAGATACTATGGAGAAACCGGTGAATTTTTCCAGCGATTTTAATAAAAACGGAAAAGGTACTTGGTATGTAATTGCAACCAAAAGATGACACATTTAGGTTCGATTTGAAGTTCTGGTGTTATGAAAGGTGTAAGGTCTCCAACAAAAAGAGAACTGTTGAGTGTGGTTATGTCCGTTTTCGACCCACTTGGTTTTTTGAGACACTTTATGATAATGGCAAACTTGTTGATGCGAGAAGTTTGGAGACACAGCATTGGATGGGATGAAGCCCGGTGAAATTGTTGATGTGTGGAGTAATAGGCGCCAAGGTCTTCAAAATGTTGAAAAGGTCAAAATACCACGGTGTTACTTTGAAAATGGTGTTCCTCACCGCCTGTGAAGACGCATTTGGAGCCGTGTCTTACTGGAGGTCAATAAATGCCCATAATAAAATTGAATTGTGCCCCTTTGAAGATTATGAGTATTCCTCTGCTCGAACTACAGGCTGCTGTTTTGGGTACTCGGTTATTGGTTACAATTTTGAAGGAGCATTCCGTTAAGGTATCAAGGATTATTTGTTGGAGTGATTCTACAACTATAATAAATTGGATTGGCTCAGAAGGTCGTCGTTACAAACTTTTTGTTGCACACAGAATTACGGAGATTCTTGAATCTACTAGTCCTGCAGATTGGAGATGGCTGCCAACAAATCTAAATGTTGCGGATGAAACTACAAGAATGAAAAGCCAAGTTGATTTTCCTGATGATTCCCGATGGTTGAATGGTCCTAAATTTATTTATGATTCTGAAGATAATTGGCACCAAAAGGTAAACGTAGCCCCAAACGAACAAGATTCGGAAGAACTTGGTCCAAAATTTGCTCTACTGGTAAATTTTCCTCCTATTTGAAACCAAAACGAACGTTGGCCTAGATGTTACGTTTTATAAACCGCTGCCGAAAGATTGGTCCTAAAGAGGAAAATTGTTTAACTGCTGTTGAGTTAAAAAATGCTGAAATATTGCTTTGCCGTCAAGCCCAACAAGATAGTTTTTGTGAAGAAATTGAAATAATTAAAAACGAAGGTAGTCTGCGCAGAAGTAGTGAATTCAACGCTCTGTGCCCTTATATGGATAAAAATTCATTTCTTCGTGTCTATGGTCGTGTGGATGCTGCTAGTTGGTTACCAGTGGATTTAAGGCGTCCGATTATATTGCCGTCATTTCATCCTGTCACCGAGTTATTTGTGGCCCATGTACACGAAAATATGAAACATCAAAATTTTGAAGCAACTATTTGTGAAATTCGAAGATCATTTTGGATCCCCCGCCTTAGAAAAATTTTACATAATCGTGTTTCTAATTGTCTTATTTGCAGATTTCGTCGTACATTGCCGGTACCACCACTTATGGGTTCGTTGCCGAAGGACAGGTTGACTCCATATATTCGGACCTTTTCCTACACTGGATTACTTCGGCCCACTTACTATTACATTTGGTCGTCGCCATGAAAAACGCTGAGTGGCTTTATGTACTTGCCTGTTGATGCGAGAAGTTTGGAGACACAGCATTGGATGGGATGAAGCCCGGTGAAATTGTTGATGTGTGGAGTAATAGGCGCCAAGGTCTTCAAAATGTTGAAAAGGTCAAAATACCACGGTGTTACTTTGAAAATGGTGTTCCTCACCGCCTGTGAAGACGCATTTGGAGCCGTGTCTTACTGGAGGTCAATAAATGCCCATAATAAAATTGAATTGTGCCCCTTTGAAGATTATGAGTATTCCTCTGCTCGAACTACAGGCTGCTGTTTTGGGTACTCGGTTATTGGTTACAATTTTGAAGGAGCATTCCGTTAAGGTATCAAGGATTATTTGTTGGAGTGATTCTACAACTATAATAAATTGGATTGGCTCAGAAGGTCGTCGTTACAAACTTTTTGTTGCACACAGAATTACGGAGATTCTTGAATCTACTAGTCCTGCAGATTGGAGATGGCTGCCAACAAATCTAAATGTTGCGGATGAAACTACAAGAATGAAAAGCCAAGTTGATTTTCCTGATGATTCCCGATGGTTGAATGGTCCTAAATTTATTTATGATTCTGAAGATAATTGGCACCAAAAGGTAAACGTAGCCCCAAACGAACAAGATTCGGAAGAACTTGGTCCAAAATTTGCTCTACTGGTAAATTTTCCTCCTATTTGAAACCAAAACGAACGTTGGCCTAGATGTTACGTTTTATAAACCGCTGCCGAAAGATTGGTCCTAAAGAGGAAAATTGTTTAACTGCTGTTGAGTTAAAAAATGCTGAAATATTGCTTTGCCGTCAAGCCCAACAAGATAGTTTTTGTGAAGAAATTGAAATAATTAAAAACGAAGGTAGTCTGCGCAGAAGTAGTGAATTCAACGCTCTGTGCCCTTATATGGATAAAAATTCATTTCTTCGTGTCTATGGTCGTGTGGATGCTGCTAGTTGGTTACCAGTGGATTTAAGGCGTCCGATTATATTGCCGTCATTTCATCCTGTCACCGAGTTATTTGTGGCCCATGTACACGAAAATATGAAACATCAAAATTTTGAAGCAACTATTTGTGAAATTCGAAGATCATTTTGGATCCCCCGCCTTAGAAAAATTTTACATAATCGTGTTTCTAATTGTCTTATTTGCAGATTTCGTCGTACATTGCCGGTACCACCACTTATGGGTTCGTTGCCGAAGGACAGGTTGACTCCATATATTCGGACCTTTTCCTACACTGGATTACTTCGGTCCACTTACTATTACATTTGGTCGTCGCCATGAAAAACGCTGAGTGGCTTTATGTACTTGCCTGTCCATAAGAGCTATCCATTTGGAAGTCGCCTTTGATTTGTCTACAGATGCGTGTATTCTTGCCTTATGCAACTTTATAAATAGACGTGGCCTGCCTACAAGACTCAGGAACGACAATGGCAAACATTTTGTTGGTGCTGATCAAGTTGCTAAGCGGTTCAGTGAAGTATTTGTTGTGGCCCAAATTCAAGATGGATGCTCATCCAAAGGTATAGACTGGAAGTTTAATTGCCCTTATAATCCTGCAGAAGGTGGTATATGGGAACGTATGGTCCAGTACGTCAAGCGTGTGTTGCAGTCAACCCTTAAAGAATCGGCCCCTAGAGGGTTGCCCTAATACATCGCAAACTCCTGCCGGATAAATAAATGATCAACCAGTTGCTCTAAGAAAGCAGTGGCGCATATCCCGTGAATTGCGTGACCACTTCTGGAAGCGGTGGATTAAAGAATATTTGGCCACATTGACTAGACGTTCCAAATGCTGTGAACGTATAAAGCCCATTGCTGTTGGTGATTTGGTTCTAATTTGTGACCCAACTGTATTCCGTAGAGATTGGAGGCGTAGTAAAGTAGAGGAGGTGTTTAAAGAGAGAGATGGCGTAATTCGTCGTGCTAATGTTCGCACTATTTCTGGAGGTTTAATGCGTCCTGTTTCCAAGCTGACCATCCTTGATTTGGAGTAGTGAATTGTAGCCGATCCACGGGGTGGGGATGTCGCCTAGTGGCTCATAATGGAATAAATTCATTTGTGTTTTATTTATTTGTTTTATTTGGCCTTCGGTAGGTAAGTGGTTAGTGATCTAGTCTGGTAGACCGGAGGTGGTGGGTTCGATTCCCACCTAGGTGTATTTCTTCGGATTTGATGTACACTATCGTACAAAATAAAGTGCAAAAGTACTCATGCTATATTCTTTCAGCGAAAAATCTGTTAAATGATTATTAAATAATGAAAATTTATTTAAATTCATTTAGTTAATATACAATGCTACAAAAATAACAATAAAACAAAATTATTGTACTTAAAATGTTTCTGCACAGAAAAAATTAATACATAACTTGAATCAATTTTGTAATAAATTGAATGAATCGAACATGACTTTTTTTTCCCAAACCATTTTCATTCAGAATATTAAAAATTCATAAAATGTATGAATTTGTACATTAAAGATTTTTTTGTTTTTTTGTTCATTTTCTTTTATTTTCATAAAAAATTGGAATAAATATCCGCGTTACCTATTAATATCTTCCATTTTTTAGAAAATAATCACATATTAGCAAATTTTTATGATAAATAAATAAAATGTTGGAAAACAAAATATGAAATAAAAGAACATCAGCATATAGCTAAACATCCATTCTTCAGAAAATGCTGCATGTTACGCGCATATTTCATTGTTTTCAATCTAAAAATCATAAAGAAATAAAAAATTTTCCAAAGAAAATTTCAAACATTTTTTAACAAATAGAAAAATATAAAGAAAATTTTTAATATTTTAAGTCAAGGCTTCTAGATTATGTTTAAAAATATAAAAATGAAAAAAATTCATACAATTTAGGAACATATTCTTAAATATTATTAACTTTAGTCAATGAAAGCAGTTCATAATATTTATGCTGGAACTTTTTTCTGTGTGTATAAAATTTAAAATTAAAGTAAATTCACTTTTTTGTCGGACAAAATAAAGTGTAATTTTTATATATCATTGTTAAAATTTCTTGTATATCAAAATTTTTTATCTATTTTGGTTCTGATTTGAATATTTGGATCTACTTAAGCCATTTTGGCATTTTTTTTAACATTATTATTCCCAGTCGCCTTCCCCTCCCCTTGTTTTCCCGCGTACGATTATTTTCCAAAAGGAATCCAATTTTATTCACTATTTCATCGGAATTTTTTGATCAATTGTGGTCCAAAATTAATCTATTGGATTTAGGGCGGTGCTCTGAACAGGACATTCCAATTTTCCTGCGTTTTTCCTACATTAATGTTATTTTTTAACTTTATCAAGTACTTAAGCTTATTATCTTGCCGTGATATAAAGTTGCCCAAGTCCATTTCTAAGGCACTGATCTTTAGATTTGAGTGTAATATGCTCACGTGGTATTCACTAGACCTTTCTGAATACATTTCCTGTAGGTTCCCCACACCTAACGTTAAAAATTTAACACATACGAAGAGTCAACTGATCCATACCTTGAATCTTCCACCATCTTATTTAAAAGCGTGGAAAGTTTCTTCCGATTTTAGTAGTTAATTTTGTATTTTTTAGCTCAATTTATGTAGTTGGTTAGATGAGTTCCTATTTGTATTTAAATGTTTAAAATGTCGACAATTAGTGAGAGGTAAGCCATTTAATATACAAAACTTGAAAAACAGAGCACCGCCCTAAATCCGATAGATTAATTTTGGACCACAATTAATAAAAAATTCTGATGAAGTAGTGAATAAAAATGGATTCATTTGAAAATAATCATATGCGGGAAAACAAGAGGAAGGGAAGGCGATTGGGAATAATAATGGTAAAAAAATTACCATAATGGTTTAAGTAGATCCAAATATTCAAAACAGAACCAAAATAGATACAAAATTTTGATATACAATAAATTTAAATAATGATATATAAAATTTACATTTTATTTTGTCCGACAAAAAAGTGAATTTACTTTAATTTTTGACGTTATACAGAAAATTTTAAGTACAATAATTTTGTTTTATTGTTATTTTTGTAGCATTGTATATTAACTAAACGAATTTAAAAAAATTTTCTATATTCAATAATCATTTAACAGATTTTTCGTTGATAGAATATAGTATTAGTACTTTTGCACTTTATTTTGTCCGATAGTGTATATACATTCTCCTTTTAAACTAACTAACTAACTAACTTTGATTTATTTGGTCTTATTTAAATTTATTTGTTTGTTTAACTTATTTTATTTGTTCCATTATTTTATATTGTTATTTTTATTTTGATTTAATTTATTTGTATGGGCAGTCCTAATGTTTTTCTTATTTTGTCTTATTTACTTATTTGTTTTAATCCCTATGTAAAAGTTGTTGTTCTTGTTTACATTGATCTGACTGCAGTGCTTTCTTTCGTCAAGTTGGTACCGTTATATTCAAGGTGTTATACTTGTAAATAACTAGTGGTCCAAATAAAATGTTTTTTATTTTTAAATTCAGTTAGTAAGGGAAAAGCACTGCGAATTTTTCTTAGAAATAAACGCACCCTTTTCAATTTATTTATGTGTCTTATTATTGGGAAAGGTGTTTTGTTAAATTCGCCCCTTATGGACACAGTCGCAGCCAGCGACAATATTTATTTAAAAAAAAACTATTTAAACTAGAAATAAAAGTAATTTTATTAAAAAAGTTTTTTCTTTTCATAATTTTTTAGAGTTAAACTTCGTTGCACCGGTTATTTAACACAACTGCAATAGCTGTCCTATAAACTAGCTATTTAGGGACATTCGACTCTCTCTTAGGAGACGTCAATAGCTAGTAAAGTAACTAGTAAAAGAGCTAGTAATGTAACTGACTTCCAAGAACCCATTTGGACATTACCATCCATTGACTACTTTTGACTAGCTCTTGACAGTCTCATGGTAGGCTATAGGGTGACGATTGACTTTCTCGTAGGACAAGCCCATATTGAAATGGTTAGTCACCTGGGTGGCTAGGGGACACTATAGTTCGGGACTGTCAACTACATACATATGTTCTTGTGCTGGGAAAGCATGATGAAATTATAAAAAAGGCTGTTCCTCGGGACACTCAAATATACATATAATTTATTAATTTATGAATTTTATGTATTCTTCCATATTTTTGTAAATCTTTTAACCATATATACATGCGTGCAACTTTTCACCTATTGGTCCTAGCAAAAATTGTCCAAAGGAGTTCATGTAGCAATTTTTTCAATGTTTACAATTTTTTTTTAATTTTTTTATTTCTTTCATCAAAATCGGAAGACATCGAGTTTTAAAGTTGGGTCACTTGACACGAAATGATTCATATGTATATAGAATCTCCTCAACAAGCACTGTAAAAAAAATCGTGATCAAAACCTAGCTATCAATTATCTTTTATAGCTTAGGAGATATTCGCATTTGAAAATTCAATTTTCAGCATTATTTTATGGGAAAACAGTAGTTATTTTAAATTATATAAATTTTTTTAAGAAGATGTATAAAGAGTTTACACTTTTTCAAAAGCTCACTTTATGTGAAATATTTTAAATGGAAAAAATCTTGAATATTTTGATACCGATAGGACCAGGTGCATGCCAAAATGCCTATTTTTTTGCCAGTTTCCCCCTTATCGTATTTTTTGTTTCCTCTAAAAAAGCCAAATCATGAATTCCATGAGAAATCAAATTAGAATTGACCGATGGTCTTCAGATTTCTTTAATTTTTTGTTAACACATACTCTATTAGACACATAAGACATATCAACGTTAAATTCTTAAAAAATTCCAAAAATCGCGAGTTTTGTGGCGATTTTAACTTGTTCGAAATATACAAAAAATCAAAAAGGTATAAAACTTTGAAGTTTCATATCTTTGAGAGCTTATACCGGATTTTGTTGATTCTGTTAAATGTATAAAATATCAATAAAATTTAAAAATTTCCCAATATAAAGCATTTAAAAAAAATCGAAAAAATAGACGTAATGCACGTCACAATAAAATGTTTTTATATTTTGCATAAAAAGCATTAAAGAATCGATTAATGCACTTTTAAAAATTTCAAACAGGGCGAACGGTTTCAAAAATGCATTCAAAAAGTGCATTTCCATAAAAAATGCACTTTTAGTATAAAAATTATATTATAAGGAAAGAGCACAGCCATAGTAGGAAAATAAATAAAAAAATTTATTATGTTGTCCAGACAGTCCTTAAATTTTATATCACATTTTTAAAAATTCTAAAAAAAATGTACTTAAACTAATTAAGTCTTTTTTTTTTTTTAAAGTGCATAAAATTACTTCACAAAAGTATTCGAATTTTGTGTATACATCATATTTAGATTAGCATTATGAAGTAATAAATATTAAAACTAAATTAATATTTTGTATAGTAGACTTTGTTTTTAAAAACAGCTTCCAAGCGTTGTGGGACCGTTTCTACCAATTTATGTAATAGTTCTGGCGTTATTTTGTCCTATTCTTTATGCAAAGCAACTAGTATAGTGGTTTTGGAGTATATTGAGTGATTTAAAAGTTTTTCTTGTAAGTATGACCACAAATTTTCAATGGAGTCCAAGTCCAGACATTAACTCCATTGAAAATTTGGTGAAAGAAGATACTTAGTATTGTAAATGAATGAATTACGGTCTATAATTACATTAATAAATTTAGCACAATTTCGTCACTATATTTTATTCACAGTACTGCCGATGTGTATTTAATTGATCGGAGAGAGAAAGAGAAACACTCGCGGTACGGAGTTTCTCGCAGAGTTTAAATATTAGTAGATGCTTTTATATTTTTATTTTTGACTTTGCAATAAATATGCATTTACCTCATATTTAAAAATATGCATATTTAAAAAATGGTTCTGTTCAAAATATTTCTAGCATTTTTGCTAAAAATATTTACCCATACAAACTATTGCATATTACAGCTTACAGACAAATATAAAATGTTTTCACATACAATATATTACGCAGCAACTCGCTAACATATTTATAATACCCACATATATTTCATATGGCTTGCCTATAATATTAAAATATTTTCCTACACAAATTATTCGAAGTCAACAATATTGAAGCCATGCAAGCAGTAATATACGAACATGAAATGTACGCAAGCAGAGCATATATGTGCCGACGAAAACACGAAACAAAACGATAGTCGCGACTATCAGGATACAATATTTTTACTATCAAACTTAAATATTATTTACTATAGGAAATGACTTATGGTCTAAAATTTAACATTTCATGTTGAACTTGAAAAATTATAAAATGTGAAAAAGGTATGCAAGATATAACCAAATTTTATTTAGAAAATAATTGAAAACGTTTATATCTATGTATGTTTTATGTATATTATGGGAAAAATGTATGCATGAAATAACCAAATTTTAATTAGAAAATTTTTGAATTGAATTATTGAATGTATGTATTTATTAAATTTATGTTTAATTTTTATGTGGAGTATTAAAATGTATGTATTTGTATTGATTGTAATATAATTAGAAAAAAATTATATAAATACTTAGAGGATCATATGAATGTAAAAATATATTCAAATATGTATGTACAGTGTCTCACATAAGTATTCGAATTTGGTTGTACTTTGAAAAGAAACATAATTTAATAATATTTTTTGTGTGTGAAATGAATAATTAAATTTGTTATATTGTCTAGAGAGTCCTAAGGTATAATATCACACTCTTTAAAATTTGGAAAAATTACATTTACCTCAATTGATTTAACTTTTTTTAAAAAAAGTCCATAAAATTGCCTCACAAAAGTATTCGAATTTTTCCTGTATTTCATATATGACCATATTATACGAAACACAAAAATTATAATCGAGTGGTTTCTTGCTTAAAATTGTATTAAGGGGTTACTATCAATTATATATTTTGGGTCCATTTGTTCCACAATTTTGGAGCATTTGTACCATCTTTTCATGTAATATCATTAAAATGGCGATTTTTGATCATATTTGCAATTTTTTTTCCTTTTTTTGCAGAAATAAAACCAAACTTTAATATTGGAATTTAATAGACCCCTTGAGGTATCTAAAAATAATAATTTTTGTTATAAGGATCTGTACTTATTTTTGGTATCGTTCTTCTGTTTCTAATTGAATTGTATGGATCTTAAGTCCCTTTTCCGACAGTCGATATTTTCCGACAAAGTTGGCTAGTATACATTCATGTACATTAGAGTGCTCCAAAAAAACGAAGTTGCGAATTTTGCCCGTCCCCCCTCTAGAATTGTTCTATGGGTTGTAAAACTATGTCATACAAAAAATTAGGCTGATAGGATAACGTTAACAGGTGCCGCAACGGCACTAAAGTTTCCAAGTGCATTTACAAGGGGAAAAAATCGATTTTTTTCAGTTTTTGCTAAAATTTTGCCACTTAATTTTACAATGTATTGTGATGGAATCGCAATGTACACATAATAAGCTTTTCGGAAAGATATAAAACATAAATATTGGTTGAAAACTTTCAGAGTTATTGCAAATTCCCCAGACCATTAACGTGTCTCACAGCACATGAATTCGAAATGTGACAAAAAAATTAACATTTTTTAGGAAATATTGTAAAAAAACATTTTGTTACTTAAAATATATCTATAATAACTAGAATGTTAGCTTTTGTCTTTATACGATAACGCAAACTTGTTCTCAGCTATGGTTAAAAAAGTTTGAATTTTTCAACGGCCGTTTCAAATCTCCAATTTCAGTTTTTTTGAAACTTTGTTAAACAAATTTTTAAATTTTTAGAAGATCTCATGGGGATTTATGGACAATAGATAAGGGAATAAAACGGTAAAAAAATTAGATCAATAATTCTTACAGTTTAGCTGTACCTGCGATTTGAACTCGGCGGATTTCGGGAAAATCGCATTTTTTTGTAATATATTAGAGAATACGTATTAATTTTTTACTGTTGTACATTTTAAACAAAGTATTTTCAGAGTATTATAGACCAGATAATATAAAATATATATTCCAAGTTTTATTCAATTCGGACATTCTTAACCCATAAAATGTGGAGTTCAAAGGTCAAATTTTGCTATATTTGGGAATTCTCAGTGTACCATATCGAAATATTATGTATTTGTCGGTCATATTTAATAAAGATGACTTGAATTTTTAGTATAAAGTCTTATGTTTAAAATAGCAGCGAAAAAAAGTAAAATTAACCCTTTAAAACACATGGGAAAAATTTAACCCCGAAGATCAAAAAATCGTAAAAACACTATAAATTTGAATAATGCTCTATATAATTAGAGGAATAACATAAATAAAACAAAAAAATATATATTAGGTAAAAAAACTTATGAATTAACCCTTTTTGAACCTATAAAGTTTGTATTTTTAGACATATTATGTCGAAAATGGTCCGAAAAAATGGACTACATAAATTATCAGTTTTAAAAACAAAATTTTTCTTTTAAAAATGTACACCTATAGTTCACTCCATAGTCGAAAAGGGTTAAAGTATAATTTTTTATACTTAATATATACGTTTTTGTTATATTTCTGCTATTTCTCTAATTATATAGAGCTTTATTCAAATGGATAGTGCTTTTTCAAATTTTTGAACTTTGGTGTTAAATTGTTCCCAAGTGCCTTAAAGTGTTAATTTACCTTTTTTTCACTCTATTTTAAATATCGGACTTTATACGATAAATTCCAGTAATTTTTGGTAAATATGGCCAACAAATAAATAATATTTTAATATGGTGCACTGAGAATTCCCAAATATAGCAAAATTTAACCTTTGAACTCCACATTTTATGGGTTAAGAATGTCCGATTTGAATAAAACTTGGAATATATATTTTATATTATCTGGTCTATAATACTCTGAAAATACTTTGTTTAAAATGTACAACAGTAAAAAATTAATACGTATTCTCTAATATATTACAAAAAAATGCGATTTTCCCGAAATCCGCCGAGTTCAAATCGCAGGTACAGCTAAACTGTAAGAATTATTGATCTAATTTTTTACCGTTTTATTCCCTTATCTATTGTCCATAAATTCCCATGAGATCTTCTAAAAATTTTAAAATTTGTTTAACAAAGTTTCAAAAAAACTGAAATTGGAGATTTGAAACGGCCGTTGAAAAAATCAAACTTTTTTGACCATAGCTGAGAACAAGTTTGCGTTATCGTATAAGGACAAAAGCTAGTATTCAAGTAATTTTTAGTATATTTTAAGTAACAAAATGGTTTTTTTACAATATGTCCTAAAAAATTTTAATTTTTTTGTCACATTTCGAATTCATTGCTGTGAGACACGTTAATGGCCTGGGGAATTTGCAATAACTTTAAAAATTTTCAACCAATTTTTGTGTTTTATATCTTTCTGAAATGCTTATTCTGTGCACATTACGATTCCTTTACAATAAAGTGCAAAGTTTATTATTGAGTTGCAAAATTTGAGCAAAAACTGAAAAAAATCGATTTTTTCCCCTTGTAAATGCACTTGGAAACTTCTGAGCCGTTGCGGCACCTGTTAACGTTATCCTATCAGCCTAATTTTTTGCATGACATAGTTTTACAACCCATAGAACAATTCCAGAGGGGGGGACGGCCTGTCGGATAAAATGTTTTTTCCTTCATACAAGCTTGGAGCACTCTAATGTACATATTAGCACTAATATATTTAAAATTTTCAATACATTATATCGGTATACAATTCCAAAACATGCCTTTACAAAACGTCATCCTATGTAGTAGATTTCAGTTTTTACTATTCGTAACTTTCACGCTTATGTTGCCCATTACAATAACACTGTAAGTCCAAAATTTTGGGTTTATTTTAATCATAGTAATCAATATTTAAACAGGTATCGATATTTTTGAGTTAGACCATAATTATATAGTGGCATGCAGCCTGGAGGTCATTGGTGCATAAAAATAATGATACTACCATATTGAATGGTGTTTCTTCGAGGCATGTTTTGGAGTTGTATACGTCCACAATACATTGAAAACTTAAAATATATAAAAGCTGATATCTAAAAGAATATATACAAGAAAACTTTCCCGAAAATTTTTGACCCTAGTATTATGAAAATGGACTTAAGTTCCAATATATTGAATTAGCGACAGAATAATGATATCAATAATATATCTTGGATCGTTCAAATACAGATTATTGTAACAAAAAATACTATTTTTAGATACTCCAAGGGTTCTATTAAATCCCAATATCAAATTTTGGTTTTATCTCTGGAAAAAAGAGAAAATACTACAAATATTGCAAAAAAAATCGCCATTTTAATGATATTACATAAAAAGAGGGTACAAATCCTCAAAAATTTTGGACCAAATGGGCCAAAAATATATCATTTCGGTTGATAGTAACCCTTTAAAACAATTTAAAGCATAAAAACCATTCGATTCTAAAATTTGTGTTTCGTATAATATGATCAAATATGAAATACAGGAAAAATTCGTATACTTTTGTGAGGCAATTTTATGGACTTTTTAAAAAAAAGCAAATTTAATTTATGTAAATGTAAATTTTTCAAGTTTTAAAAAGCGTGATATCAAACCTAAGGAATGTCTTGACAAAAAAACAAATTAATTTATTTTTTTTTTAACACAAAATATATTATTAAATTTGGTTTCTTTTCATAGTTCACCTAAATTCGAATACTTATGTATGTAAAAAATTGTTTTTACAGGCTATATTTAAACATATTGTTTGTAACAGGATGATATGAATATAAAGAAGAAACACTAACAATAAGTTTGTAAACAGGTAGTAATGCATTAGTAGTGTCTACGAAATGATCAATAATGAAGGAAATTATAGGTATTTTAGAAATTTGTAACAGGATGGCAAAAAATTAAGAGGGGACATAAAAACATAAAAAGTTGTTTTTGTAATTTTACATTGCGAAAGGTTAAAACAACAAAAATGTATGAGTGTATTACATACATATACATGTATGTTTTTCATATGCATGTACATATGTCACATTTCTATATATTATTATTACATACTCTCAATTATCTTACAATAATGAATGAACAGGCGCGAAGAAAAAAATATATAGGTGTTAATAAATTTGCATATGCCATTGCCAACCTTTTGAATTTGCATGAGAGAGACTAAATAATAATGATATTTCTTTCCTCTTCTCTCCACCACAAATTCAAGTAAAGCAAAAAAAGGATCTTGCGTAAACCATCGTTAAGGAATGTGCGTAAAATGATAAAGTAGGAAAGAGAAGTTCTACTACAGGTCATTTTTATGACGAGTGTATTTTTGCATCACACGTACATATCTTCTACCCTCCACCAATTCAAAGGTAAAGCAAAAAATTACCTATCGTAATCCACCGTTATGGAATATGCGTGAAAAGTAGGAAAGAAAAGTGCTGTTACAGGTCATTTTTATGACGAATGTGTTTTTGTTATTGTTTCACACATACTTACATACATACATACATATGTATATACAAAACCAGATATAAATGGTGTTGCATATTTGAATATATTTTTACATTCATATGATCCTCTAAGTATTTATATAATTTTTTTCTAATTATATTACAATCAATACAAATACATACATTTTAATACTCCACATAAAAATTAAACATAAATTTAATAAATACATACATTCAATAATTCAATTAAAAAATTTTCTAATTAAAATTTGGTTATTTCATGCATACATTTTTCCCATAATATACATAAAACATACATATATATAAACGTTTTGAATTATTTTCTAAATAAAATTTGGTTATATCTTGCATACATTTTTCACATTTTATAATTTTTCAAGTTCAACATGAAATGTTAAATTTTAGACCATAAGTCATTTCCTATAGTAAATAATATTTAAGTTTGATAGTAAAAATATTGTAACCTGATAGTCGCGACTATCGTTTTGTTTCGTGTTTTCGTCGGCACATATACGCTCTGCTTGCGTACATTTCATGTTCGTATATTACTGCTTGCATGGCTTCAATATTGTTGACTTCGAATAATTTGTGTAGGAAAATATTTTAATATTATAGGCAAGCCATATGAAATATATGTGGGTATTACACAGAAAAAATTAATACATAACTTGAATGAATTTTGTAATAAATTGAATGAATCGAACATGACTTTTTTTTCCCAAACCATTTTCATTCAGAATATTAAAAATTCATAAAATGTATGAATTTGTACATTAAAGATTTTTTTGTTTTTTTGTTCATTTTCTTTTATTTTCATAAAAAATTGGAATAAATATCCGCGTTACCTATTAATATCTTCCATTTTTTAGAAAATAATCACATATTAGCAAATTTTTATGATAAATAAATAAAATGTTGGAAAACAAAATATGAAATAAAAGAACATCAGCATATAGCTAAACATCCATTCTTCAGAAAATGCTGCATGTTACGCGCATATTTCATTGTTTTCAATCTAAAAATCATAAAGAAATAAAAAATTTTCCAAAGAAAATTTCAAACATTTTTTAACAAATAGAAAAATATAAAGAAAATTTTTAATATTTTAAGTCAAGGCTTCTAGATTATGTTTAAAAATATAAAAATGAAAAAAATTCATACAATTTAGGAACTTATTCTTAAATATTATTAACTTCAGTCAATGAAAGCAGTTCATAATATTTATGCTGGAACTTTTTTCTGTGTATAAATATGTTAGCGAGTTGCTGCGTAATATATTGTATGTGAAAACATTTTATATTTGTCTGTAAGCTGTAATATGCAATAGTTTGTATGTGTAAATATTTTTAGCAAAAATACTAGAAATATTTCGAATGGGAGCAATTAAATATATTATATTCATAAAATATATTTATATTTTAATATTACATACGTATGCATAGGAGAAAATATGCATTTTGGTTACTAATATATTAGTAATTTTAATCACTGGTTTCTCGTACTCGGAAACTCGTTTTGTTTTGTTATTCATCTCGTACAATAATAAATCAATGCAATTAACACGTAGTTTCTGAAACAAAAGTTTCTATATGTAGACATAAAGGAAACTTTAAAAGAGAATTAAGAAAAAGTTTCTCAACTAAAGTTTCGTTGAGTGGACCGGCACTGAGTTTTTTTCACTAACACAATCAAAAAAATTCCTGGGTGTGTGAATTTGTTTGATCGTTGCCATCCCCCTTTACACACATCCTGGCTTACTTTACACAGGGTGTGAAATTGTGTGTAGATTATGTTTTTTTATAATATACTTGTGTGTGAAAAAGTAGCTATTCCTACATTCTTACTGATATACCTAGTAAGTAAAATTGTTTTTACAGCACCTTTATAGCTAGAACATAAGTGTATCAAAAAGTATCTACAACAACTTTCTAGTTTAAATACATACAGTTAATCTCAAAAATAAGTATACAGAAATACTGACAATTGGTTTTATTTAAAAAAGGATATTATTTTTTCAAAAATCAAAAAAGTAACATATTTATTTATTAAAAACAATTATGATAATTATTATTCACTACTTTTTTCCGGGTTATTTTGGTTACTTGAGTTCTCATTTAAGGTGTAGTTAAATAGGTACAAAATTTACGTCACAAAAGTAAGTATACAGATAATTTCAATATGTATTTGGCTTAATGATATTAACAAAATTCATGACAATTTTACCTGTTTGAATGTAATTATTTTATAATAAAATATTCTGTACACTATAACATGGAAAAAATTCACTTTTTGTTCCGAAAAATTGAAATTTTTGGTAATTGATCTGAATATTATTTATAGGAGCATTTTTGCCTATTTAAGAACATTAAACCCCCGGAGTTTTGGATCGGGTATTCAATAATATCCCTCGTTTGTTCATTATGATGCATTGGAAGACGATATTTTAACTTTTAAATTAATTGTTTCTTTACAATAATTACAATCCATTGCGGAACATTGCCGTTTTTAACATAGTATAGCGTTCATATTCGATATTTAACGGCGATTTCCTAAAATTTATATCTTAAAATGCGATATTAATAATACTTGCACTAGTATCCATTAATTAAAACAAGTTTTTTGGTTCCAATCATCCATTACACACTCCTAAATACTACCAATAATCGTGACCATGTCAATAACTTACACTACATATCGGTTCTGAAATTGATTATTGTCCAAAATAGTAAGATTTTTATATTAAATCATTGGTGGTATGAATACGAATTGAACAATTTTGAACACGGATACATCTTAATTTGTTGCTAGAACAAATAAAATATCCGATCCATAAAACATGGTTATTGTATCGAGTATATCAAGATATGATTGGTAGCATTATTGTATGCTTTGGAAATCGGAGTATTTGGAAAACCTGTTTAAATTAAAGAAAATATATAGAATTATCCAAATTTTAAAGTTTATGTTGGAAGTCTTAAGAAATCGGAGTTAAATTTCGGGTTTTTAAGAACGTACTGTGTTCAAAATGGCCAAATCCATGCATATAACATTAATTTCGAAATAACAACTCTTTTCAAAAGTTAAAAATTCTATTTCCAATCCATCATTTGGAGGGTTCAATGACCACCAGATCCACAATCCGGGGTCTAAAGTGGAAAAAAATCGTAGAAATGAGAAAAAAACTGTTCTACTAATTAATTCCGGAGCCAATCGGCCCAAATTTCAAGATTTCGGAACTAAAAGTAGATTTTTTCCAAGTTATTGTGTAAAAAATATTTTATTAAAAAGTAATTATATTAATACAAGTAAAATTTTCATAAATTTTGTTAATATCATTAAACCAAATATATACTGAAATGATCTGTATACTTACTTTTGTGACGTAAATTTTGCACCTTTTTAACTTTAGCTTAAATGAGAACTCAAAGAACCAAAATATGAAGAAAAAAAGTAGTGAATAATAATAATCATAATTGTTTTTAATAAATAAAACCAATCGTCAGTATTTCTGTATACTTATTTTTGTGATTAACTGTATGTATGTATTAAGAAGTGTAATGCTATACACCTACTTGTATCTACAAATTCATTCATAAGTATAAGACCGTTGCAATGATCTAGCGATACATAATCCTAATTTTAAGCAATAAATTTTGCTTAAAATTTTACTAAACATTGTCTATTATGTTGCTTTTTAATACTTTCTGTCTTGTGGAAATAACTAATTTGTTGTTAGGCCCTTTTGAATTTCATGTCAATGAAATGCAAAAAGACGTAACAATAAAAAAATGTAAATCGACTTTTTGATTGAAAATGGTCCACTGCATAAAAGTACATGAGGTCGCAAATTTTTAAAACTCTATTGGAAAATGCCGACTTCATTGACATGAAATTCAAAAGGGCTTAACAACAAATTAGTCATTTCCACAAGACAGAAAGTATTAAAAAGCAACATAATAGACAATGTTTAGTAAAATTTTAAGCAAAATTTATTGCTTAAAATTAGGATTATGTATCGCTAGATCATTGCAACGGTCTTATACTTATGAATGAATTTGTAGATACAAGTAAGTGTATAGCATTACACTTCTTAATACATATGTATTTAAACTAGAAAGTTGTTGTAGATACTTTTTGATACACTTATGTTCTAGCTATAAAGGTGCTGTAGAAACAATTTTACTTACTAGGTATATCAGTAAGAATATAGGAATAGCTACTTTTTCACACACAAGTATATTATAAAAAAATATCACACCCTGTGTAAAGTAAGCCAGGATGTGTGTAAAGGGGGATGGCAACGATCAAACAAATTCACACACACAGGAATTTTTTTGATTGTGTTAGTGAAAAAAACTCAGTGCCAGTCCCAAAGTAAATTAATAAAGTAGCATCACTTGAATAGCTGACTATTTTTTTTAAACTAGATAAATGAAGCAAGTTGTCAAAGTTTGTTTTGAAAATTGTTAACATTGTTTACGTCGCCATTTTTAAATTGTGTTTTGCTATTTGTGAAAAGTTGAAAAAGTGAATTAAAAGTGGTTTTAAAGTAGTTTAAAAGTGTAATAAATTGTATAATATATAATAATATAATTAAATTGTTAATATTTTTAACTTAAAAGTAATATTTTTTATTTATGTTTTGTTCACATTGTTGTTCAAGGAAATTTTATTTTCACAAAATCTTAAATTATTCCAAAAACAAAATACATGCGGTTGTTGTAGATGTTGTTGTACAACAAGAGATGTCGCTACTTTATTAATATACTTTGGCCGGTCCACTCAACGAAACTTAATTGAGAAACTTTTTCTTCTCTTTTAAAGTTTTCTACACATAGAAACTTTTGTTTCAGAAACTACGTGTTAATTGCATTGATTTATTTTTGTACGAATGAGAAGAATAACAAAACAGAACGAGTTTCCGAATACGAGAAACTCCGTACCGCTAGTGTTTTTCTTTCTCTCTCACGCAAAATCAAAAGTTTCCCAAAAATAGTTTCCTAGTGTGGACCGGCAGTCACACGCACTGGTTTGATGAAAATCAAAACGCTTTTTATTTTCAACAGAAATTGAAGCAGAAGAAGCATACATTGAAGAAGAAGCATAAATTCATTTTTATTTAGTTTTTGGTGAGACAACATCACATTTTTTGCCGCAAGGAAAATGGTAAAAAATGTATGTGTAACAGTGTTGGCACATAACGCAAACAATTTTTTCATATATTTTTTTATCACCATGCGGTAAATTATGTTTCCGTCGAAAAATCTAAATAAAAATGAAATTTATGCTTCTTCTTCTTCAATGGTTGCTAAAATAAATTACTAACACATAAACAAGTTTTGAGCAAATTTTGACGTGTGGCCATACAGCTTAAGTTTGAAAGCACTTTCGAATTCAAAATAAGTAGCACAAAATGTTTGTATGTTTGTATATTTGAAGTTTATAGACTTCTAATCGTCTGCACCGTTTTTCTTGAAATTTTCCCAGTGTATTTCTGTATGTCGGGAAGAGGTTATAGGCTACTTTTTACTATGTAATTTCAAGTAGGCGAGAAGCCACGCCCACACACAAAATAAATATTTAAAGTCGCATATCTCAGAAACTGCAACAGCTAGAGTACTAAAAATATTTATGGACAACTTTGACATCCATAAGAATATTTGTGGACAAAATGGGCGGAATGGCTGTAATGGGCGTGGCACATTCCAATCCCCCATATTAAGAAAATATTAAATCAGTATATCTGAGAAAATATAACAGTTAGAGTGCTCAAATATTGCCTGAGACATTTATTGTCAATATGATTATTTAGGACAAAAAGAGGGCGGACTTGCAGCAGGGGGCGTGGCACCTCCCATATAATTTAAATAAAAAATTCGTTTATATTGGAAACTATTAGAGCTAGAATCTTCAAATTTTGCACGAAGAACTTCAACATCCGTGTAAAAATGTTGGGTAATAAAATGGCGGACTACCTATGGGGGGAGCGACACATTTTCTTAAAAACTACCCGTTAGAATTTGATGATTTGTATCTTAAAAGGTATTTACCCAGCAAAAACTCGGTAATGGGTTGTACTTCCATAACCACTTACTTTTCAATGACTATTACTTACCGTCTGCATTACATAGAAGTACTCTAGTAATGACTTTCTTATAATCTGATATAGAAGTACTTTATTTTCGGCTTTGTCATTTTGTTTGCACATTTTATTTAATTGCGTTTTAAGAATTGGGTTTTAAAAAAATAAAAAAAAAAATTAGTTTTGTTTGTGAAAACCATTATTTGACGCGCAATAAAATAGCTAAGCAGTGGTGCAGTGTGTAGAACATTTGACTAACAAACCGAAGCCCCTGGTTCGTATTCTAGCTGGCTCTTTTTATTATTAAAAAACAAAACAACTTACTCAACAACTGTTTTGTAAGGGAAATTGCAAGTACTTCTTTAAGTCCCTATTTGTAAGCGTGCGTAGAAGTACTTGCCTCCAATGACATCACCGTGTTAAAATAATGACTTAAAATGCTAATGAAGAAGTAGTGAAAAGAGGTTTTATTAGCTATTTAACTCATTACTTTTCAATGTAAGTTTTTCCTGGGTAAGTCTACTTTGCTATGATATATGGAGTTTTTAAGTTTTTTTTGCTCCGTCGCATTTTATTGGTATTTAAAAAATTTGGCATTGGAAAAAATAAAAACGATACACAGTATTACACTGGGAACACAAGCTTTGATTTCTTAAACTGCGTTTTGTATTTATTTTTAAGAATTTTAATTATAAATAAAATTCTTAATATAAAAGTATACTTTTTACTTTAATTTTTATGTAAACATTTCTTTTTTCGAAGCTTGATTGACCATATGGATCCTGACAGCTGAATCAGATGCCCGACTTTCAAGTTTTCTTAAATAAAAAGTTCGGATAATGAAAGAAATGACTTCTAATGGTTAAATTATTAGTTTTTGAGAAGATTTCGAGAAGAAATAGTTTTGAATCCACTTATATATAACGACAATCCACCGATTTTTGGGCCAAATTTCGAGCAATATTTCCCTAATTTGCAATTCGACCCGTTCTTGGTGATTAAAAAGGGGCTTACATATCAAAGTATATTGATGGACTTGTGAAATTGGTAGTTTACTGGTACGTAAGTTTAGATAAAATGCACCCTATTATATTAAAACATCAGAAAGAATATTTCTGACAATTTTTTTCATAAAATATACGTATTAGATTTTAGAAAAGATAATGAAATAAAAAACCTATTTTATTTTCTTCATTTAAAATCATTCTGTTTTATTTTTTGCAATAGATCGTATTGGGTCTATATACCTATACCTAAATTTAAAATTAAATTTCGAAATTTTTACATTTCTTGAAATTTTAGTTTTAAATTCAAACCTGAACTGTTGTACAAGTAGCTTTAGAATCAATATGAACATTTGGTTTAAGAATAAGTCGACTAGAAATACTGGGCGTGGCTCCTTCCATATAAATTAAATACTCAAAGTCGTATATCTAAGAATATAAAACTAAAAAAAATATATGGGAATGTGGTTTTTAGTGTAGCAAAGCACACTGGGTAAGCTAGTAATAAATAAAACTTAAATTATTTACCAGATTTTACGTTTGACTTTTATTTGTAAATGTTTTATCGTTAATGTGGAATATTTTTATTAAGATTCGTGTTTGAGTCACGGTAGGAAATTAACTCGGACCATAAATTAAAATATATAAATTTCTTTGTTTTTTCTTAACTGTTAGTGATCAAAGTTTAAAAAGAAATGCAAAGGTTTGTTGTATTGTGCAATTTTTAATGAATTAATTAGTAATTTTTCGTAGAATTTGAGAAAGTCATTTATTTCGTATTATTATTAATTTCTTATCTAGGCACCTTAAATAACTAATAGCGATTTTCCTAAAAATTATCCCCTTCTTGCAAGAGCAAGGTCGGCCGTTAATTCACTAAAGGTCCAAACACAACAATACTTTACGACGAACTGCGACTTACAGCTCATGTTTACTGTATGTGTTTAAATGAGAGCGGTCACAATCAAAACGTCAAACTTGTGCACGAAGTACAAAAGTAGAAAAATATTCAACTTTGGCGTACGAAACAGAAGAGAAAGAAAAAATGAAAACAAAAACAAAACTGTCAAAATTATTGTTTGTCCTTTTTGATCTGTTTAATTGTGATTTGTGCGTGTGTGAAAAATATTGAATTTTTTGTATTATTAAAACATATTTAATTATTTGTTCATACTTTATCAACGCAACGATTGGGCATCTCTTTTTTTACGTTGCGTAGCTGTCAGTCGCAGTTTGTCGCAAAGTGTTGTATGTGTTTGGACCTTAAGAATAGTGCAATCAAAATTTAATTTTTTTGTGTTTATTATATTTACAACAATATTCAAATGGAAAAAAATTAATAATTCTTCAATTTGCTAACTTAAAAATTTTCTTCATACTAAAAACAAAACACGATGTAGTGCCTGGCGTTGTCATGTATAAAGACTAGAAATCATCTTTATTAAAAATTTCCTATTTTAACCACGCCTTGGTAAAATTTAAATTGTTTCTTTCATACTAGTAAAGGGGGTTTTACATTACAAAACTTTATATTACTTTATATCTGGCTCGATCTTTGTGCAGTAAGAGCTTTTCCGTTAGGCATAACGTTATATACAGGAAGGAAAGTTCACGTCAAGGGAGAGGCTAAAGAATATACGGCCCTGTTGGTGACGATCTGGGTTGGTCCACTCCTTAGACACAACAGGTGGATGCTGCTATCAACCCTGCTAATCTAATAAGAGTGATAGGTCGATCGCAGCATCAACCTGCAGTCTACCAAAAGGCAATGAGGGTGGTATCCCGGAAACCAATGTGCTCATGTCTTCGGAGTTCGCTGCGGAGATTAAAGATCCACTCCTTAGACACAACAGGTGGATGCTGCTATCAACCCTGCTAATCTAATAAGAGTGATAGGTCGATCGCAGCATCAACCTGCAGTCTACCAAAAGGCAATGAGGGTGGTATTCCGGAAACCAATGTGCTCATGTCTTCGGAGTTCGCTGCGGAGATTAAAGATTAAAAACCCTAGCGGAGTGGCCAAGACACCAGGTAACATATAGTAGGGATATAGCAGAAACTGAAGGGGTTGTCAAACAAAATTTGTTATTCTCTTCACACAGACGAGTTCTGAGAGAATAAAACACACTTGAGAGAACTAAACGCACTAACAAAACTTCAAATTTTCTTCGCGAAATTGCGAGGATATTAGCACTTAATAGTTTTTCTTATCACTTAAACTTAATATTTATAATTTTTTGCCACACTTTTATTGTATTTAAAACCCCGAAAATAATTTATATTTTACAAACGAAAAAAAAAAATATTTTTTATTCTTTGACATTTCATTTTAATTAAAACTGAAAAAAGAAAAGTTGTAAACTTTCGTATTGAAAATGAAAAAAGTATTTCACATACTTTTTATTCTTTTTTCATTAGTGCAGAAAAAAATAACAAAAAGACGTGTTTATAATATGTTTTAAAATGAAATATCTTCTGAAAAAAATTAATTAACTATTATTTTTATTCACTAGTATATAAAATCCCAGTAATAACATACAAAAAATAACGTATCAGAAATACATTTATTATTTAGTACCTTTTGAACAACTGTGTTTATTTTTGTGCTTCTAGTAATACATTCTCACCAGTTAGGTTTTTGACAGGGCACTAAGGTCTTTGACAATCCCTTTCGCCTATATGCTACTATATGCCATGTAACGTAAAGAGGACTGTAAACTTCCGGCCCGCTTTCCTACTGATATCTGCAAGGAGGTCAGTAAGGGAAAGGGCTCAGGAAGTGACCGATCCTCCAAACCAGTGGTGCCAAAGTCACCAAGGAACCCGAAGAGGGCTGGTCCATCTCCTGCTGGCCGTTCCCACGACAATTAGATCTTCGTTCCGGAACGACCCGAGTAATACTCGGCCAAAGATTGTCAACCCAGCAACCGAAAAATTTTCCCCAGAAAAGAACTATCGGCCACAGTCAAACTGTTACAACAACAACATCCCCTTCTGGCGCTCTTAAGGGTCCCCGTAAGGAAACAATTAAGAGAGCCAAATCTAGGATGAAATCGCCATCTTGAGGGTAGTTCGAAGGATGTATGATGGAGACTGGGTTAAAGGCGCGAAGGTTGTTAATTGTGGAAACAATAACTCTATGTAATTCTTAAAATCTACAATTAACAAGTTTAGCGACAATAACCCAGCAGCAAAGCGTGAGGTTATACAGGCTTCCGAACTGCAACTACGGTCAATAGTGACAGTGTGGATTCCACCACCCGTAAGAACGGTGCAAACCTACTGGCTGTATTGGCAAAACAGAATGGTTGATTCCTTACTGACCAATGGAGACTGGTATGTAAGGAGAATAATATAAGTCCTTCACGAGATGAGAGGGGTTACTAAATTTGGTCTTCGCACTGTCGGGTTCCGGTACCCGAGACCAAATAATTAAAATTATCCAGCAACCTTGGATTAACAATAATAAGGTTCTTAGCTTAAAAGTCAAAGGATACACCTTATTTGTCACGTCTTCTGAGGACAATGTAAGGAATTGTATCCTGGCAAAGAACGAATTAGGTTTCTCATTTCTAAATTTTTTTAGGAGCGGTGACATCACCGTAATCAATAGAGAAGCCAAAGGTAAGCGTACGCTCACACTGGCTTCGGTTTATATGCCGTACAAGGCAATTGACCCACCCGGCTCGGAGGTGCGTGAGCTGACGCATATGCAAGAAGACACATAATCTTATCATTGCCAATCACTAGCACTAAATATTATTTAAAAAATATATTTTTCACTAATTTTCAGCAGCTTAGTGGTAGTGAAGCTTATATTTTTAGCACTGATATTTTCTAATTATGTATAACTCAATTGAGTGGTAGTGTAGAAAAAAGCACTACACTCAAATAGTTGAAATTTTGAACAGTCACTAACAAAAGGCTGCAATAATTTTCATTTATAAAATGAAAATTAAAGAATTGGACAGAAGGTTGGACAATAAATGACTTAATTTTTTAAAAGATACATCTATTAAAATGGAATATACAGATTTTGATGACATATGCAGTTACCCCAACAACATCTCATGCTTTAAAAAAAATCGTTGAAACACCTGTATTCCAAAACTTGTTCAAAGGATTTCCCGTATTTTTAGCCTTAACAAATATCTACAAATAAGGCAAATGTTTTAACACGCCTTTGCCTTCTTCTGCTCCAGTAGAACGATTAATTTCTTTTACCGAAATAGTGGACTTTCCTCGAAGCAATAAATGAATGTGTCGAAATTAAGTAATTTGGGCTCGAAATTATAAATGAAATCTTACCTGTTCAGACCGGTGTTTTTGATACTTGAATGGATTTTACTTGCATGCAAAATCTGTTCTTTTGCGAATAATTACACTTATTTAAGTCTTAAATAATATATTGATCACTTTTATTATAATTTTTACACAATTTATATTAGATTATATTGTTTTTATACGGATTTCAAATTTTTATTATTTTTTGCTTTGTGCATAGTTGTAAAAATAGGTACTTTTATACTAAGACAGGGTGGTTCATTGTGATTTCAAGTTAATTTCAATGAAATTAAGCCAAATTACTTGATTTCATATTAACAAAATGTATGGGAAATTACTTAATTTCGTGTAGATTTCGATCGAAATCTCGAAATTACTTTTTTTCGTTTGGTCTGAATGGGCTATATTAATTTAGTGTAAAAATAATGATTTCACTAGGCTTTTAAAAACTATTTTTAAAATAAACATTTTTAAAATTTTAAATATCACTATTATTGAGTGAGGCTTATATTTTTCAATTCCTCACTAAACATAAATAAAAAGTAGTGAATAATTTTGCACTACCACTAATTACCCTGTGTGACCCTGTGACACTGAACCCCCCACTGATGTCTCTTTGGTGTCGTATGCAGTCATTTCATCAGGTGTCAACATCGACGACATAAGCGCTAAAATCATCCAATACTTGGCTACCATTCCAGACTTTTTTCTGGAACGCAATCTTAGGTTATCTGCTTCTAAATCCTCGGTATCACTTTTCACCTCTTGGACCAAAGAAGTAAGGACGGCGCTAAACATCTCCATCGAAGGACGTACTATCCTCACGGTTCAAAACCCGAAATATTAGGGGTAGTCTTTGACATCCTTCTTCACTTTGCAGGGCACGCAAACTACATCAACCAAAAGGTTCGAAACAGAAACAAGGTCCTTAAAGCTTTAGCTGGCACCTATTAGGGCATGGATAAAGACATATAAGGCTATTGGTCGCTCTCTTCTCAATTATGCTGCCCCAGTATGGACCTCTTTCCTCAGTGATACCCAATGGCGAGGTTTACAAACGGCTCAGAATAATGCACTTCGAATCTCAAGCGGATATGTCAAGATGACGAATGTAGATCATTTACATGAGGAGACCAGGTTACTGTCTGTCAGACAACATAATGTATTGTTGACTAGACAGTTCCTGTTGGCATGCCATCTGATGGAGGATCCCCCTCCCAGGCACATCCGGATGAACCTCCGACGTTTTCACAGCGACATCCAAGACGTCATACCATCGGACGTCGACAGACTGTCAATTGCAAGCGCCCGGGAAAAGATGCATCAAATGACGGTCACCGAGGCCATTATGGCTACAGATGCAACAGAGTCCTAAATGAACACCCCCCTGCGATATCGGATTGTGAGAGACTATTACCCAGGCACTCTAGAACCGTCATGGCACCATTAAGAGCCGGCTGGTGCAGTTTCCTCAACTGCTACCGTGATCGTATCATTCCAGGCACTTTTCAATTGTCCTGCTAGCTCTACAAGTTTGCTAGGTCTACAAATTTGGTTAAGACCGAATGAGGTGGCGCAATTTCTCCAGCTCCCCTTTCCACCCACAGACACAAATTCAAATAATTAAGTCTTTATTATTCTAATTTCAGGAAAGCACTATCGGCCACAGTCCAACTGTTACAACAACACTGTGTGACACTTAAATACACTCATTACGCGATATAATCCTTTTTGTAAACCTAGATGAGTAGATCATTTTACCATTTTTAGAATCTTCAATATACCCTAACAAGTAGGAAAGTATAGTAGGACATGGCGGACTATATGATACCCTACACCATGGGTATATTTTGAAAATTATTTATTTTAAATAAAGAAACTTTTATGTTGAATTTTACATTAATTCCGATGTATTTAAGCAATTTATTGATGAAAAACTAAATTTCTAAAAGAGGCTTTATATGGAAGTTAGGGTCAAATATAGGCCGATCCTCAACAAATTGGGAAGAGGGATGTAATTTTTTATAGAGGTTAGTTATGCTGAATTTCATCTCGATAATAATGGTCATAAATACATTTTTGGACGTTTTCGGACGGACATGTCTTAATTGACTCAAAAAGTGATTCTGGGTCGATCGGTATACTTTAAGGTGGGTGTAGGACCAATATTTTTATGTGTTACAAACATCAGCACAAACGTATAATACCCTTCCCACTATAGTGGAGTAGGGTATAAAAATCGGAAGATATTAGAAAAAAAACGCTTTTTATTTGACTTGACAGACTAAAAAATTATATCTCATAATTTCTTTAACCGATTTAATATTTTTCAACTGTTTTGAAAAGATTTTCCTTTATACTTTTTAAAAAGTACACACACTTTTATATTTTTTACGGAAATGTGTAAAATATTTAGATCTAAATACAAATTTTTATATTTTAAATTTTTTTTTTTACAATTCAAGATCATTTTTGACCCACACTTTATACTTTATACTTTTTAAAAAGTACACACACTTTTATATTTTTTACGGAAATGTGTAAAATATTTAGATCTAAATACAAATTTTTATATTTTAAATTTTTTTTTTACAATTCAAGATCATTTTTGACCCACACTTTATTTGAAAACATATTTTTTAAATATTTTTTATTTTAGCTCATACTTTTATGAATAAAATAAGATTTAGAAGGTTGAAATCAAATAAAAACTGACAAAAACAATTTTTTTTCGTAAAAACAAAAATTTACCATATCTATCATAGCTAAAGTTAATTATACATTTGAATAATAAAGCTTATATTTTTGTTGCATCTTACGTTGATATTTTACTTTAGCAAAGAGAGATTTGTTAAATTTTAGTTTTTAGGAAAAAAATCTATTTTTGTCAGTTTTTATCTGATTTCAACTTTCCGTTTGTATTTAGATCTAAATATTTTACACATTTCCATAAAAAATGTAAAAGTGTGTGTACTTTTTATAAACAGTTGAAAAATATTAAATCGGTTAAGAAAATTTTGAATTATAATTTTTTTTTCATGCATGTTTCTCCTAAATACGAACCAGTTTATTACACCGTCCGACAAAGAGAAAAATTCGTTAGACACGAACCGAATGATATACGTCTGAAACTATAAATTTAATGGAGAAAAACTGAGTTTTTAGTTTTTCATTTCATGATCCGGTCTGTGTACTTTTTAAACGACTTCAAAGTTTTAAAAAGTACATTTTTAAAAAAATGTTTTAAAATATTTCTACTGATCAAACAATGTCAAATTTGATGTCAAGCGAACAAGAAGAGTTGGGAAATATTTTGTATTATTTTTATTTTATACTGTCAGTATAAAGTAATGTCAAGAATAACTTTTAAAATTTGAATCCTTTAATATCTATTTAGGCTTTCAATATTAGTTTTTCAAAAAATGTTTCAAAGACATTTTTTACATCTTTTGATCTTGATAGAATAAAATAAAAATAACACAAAATATTTTATAACTCATCTTAAATATTAAAATTTATTTTAAAATACTTTTTAAAACTTTTTTGACGAAATGAAAAACTAAATACTCAGTTTTTCTCCATTAAATTTATAGATTCAGACGTATATCATCCGGTTCGTGTCTAATTTTGAGTGTGGGACGGTGTTATAAGTTGAAGCCATGCATTTAATACTTTTTTTGCACTTTTTCGGACCATAGTCGAATAACATTCACACTATGAATAAAAATTCGATATTTGGATGTCAAAAATAAACCATATTATTTCAATGACATGCTTATGTAAATTTCATTGGTTTTTTCACCAAAGTTTAATGTACTCTCTCCTCACTTTTAACTGGGTTTTCATTTGTAAGCAAATATTTGGTTTATAAAATCGAAAAACATGTAATCGCTTTTTTGGATGTGATTAAGATGTCGTTTGTAAAGTATGACATCAATTATTTTTTGCTGGGTTATAGAGCTCGGAGTTCAGGACTTTCTGGTGAAGTGGATACTATGCATGCTTTGCAGTAGAATTATAAACTCAAACCTAGGGAACACCACTCCTCTACTGTGGCTACTAGAGGTTAACGGTATTCTAAAGCTATTTGACGTGGTGCTACTGTTTAATGGAAAATTTCTATCCATGATTAGTGACATTATGGAGACTGCACTAGGTGAACTCTCCTTATGGGCGAAAGATAGGGACTAGACGTAAATCCTGGGAAAAAGGAACAGGTACTATTTACCAGAAGGTACAAGGTAGACCACTTCAGACTGCCAAAGTTAGATGGCGTGGAACTAAGTTTATCTAGAGTAGCTAAGTATTTAGGGAATTTCCTTCATAGCAAGCTGTCATGGAAGGAAATTACTCAGGAAGAAGAATTCTATAGGAAAGAATTGGGGTCAGCAAGCAGATATGGTAGATTGGATTTACACATCGGTTGTAAGGCCTATTCTAACTTATGGTTGCATTGCTGGTGAAGGCTTTGAGAAAGGACAGTTATAGAAAAATTACCAATAAAGCTCAAAGCTGTTACTGGTGCCATTAGAAGCACTCCATACAAAAATTCTGTACGAAGTAGGTCAAGGTACTTGATCAGGGTAATTCCCCTCGTGGAATTACGGATTACTATTCTGGACTTCGGGGAAACACCTCTGATTGAATTTCCAACTAGGGATTATTAGCTTGTATCCGATAAGCTGTATGGTGGGTTTGCAGTATTCACTGATGTGTGCAAGGTGGATACCGGCACGGGTGCCGGTATCCACGCATATGTATACCCTGTGCTTATGGTCTCCGAGTGGATATGCATCTTTTTATGGTACATAACCCTTCTAAACCCAAACCATGCGTTGCCATATGGCAACGCCAGCAAATAAAGGGTTAAAAATTGTATAATAAATATTATCTTGAATGTATTCGAATAAACACATACCTGTAGATGTGCAGCCTATCCGAAAAAGGTATCCAATCTAATTTTGGCTGTTCGCCGCATTGTTGGCCAATTGCAGCAAAAATATCTCCGATTTTTGATAAACTTTCTGACAAAGATTTATTGCTTGATGGAGGTGCACGTCTTTCATCAATGGAAATTGCCCTCGATAAATCAGATAATCCATCACCAATGCGCTGAAATTCTTTCTTTGATTGAGTCTGATATCGTTTTGTCATGTCATTTGAAATTGCTAACAAATTTCGGACCGACAGGTCCATGGAATGAATAAACTGTGAACAACTATCCATTTGTGAATCTACATAAGATGGTAGTAATTGTTTTTCTGGAGGTGATATAGCCCAACAATAAGTAATGCCTACGTAAGTGTCGCGTTCTGCTTTTCTTTTTCCCATTTTCCAAACCTTTTCATCATTACACGTTAAGAAATGGTGCCAAACCTCGCATCTAGATAAAACAGGATGTCGACAAACCCAATCAACAAATTCCTGCAACTGCACACGTCGATGTTCAACAAATTGTTCTTCATACCGACCAGATATTTGCTTATCAGGTAAAGGTGGAATTGGAATAAGGCAAAACTTGTCCACCAATCTCTCATGTAACCAATCAAAATGTTTATATCGCCGAGACACCTATATAAAAGTATTAAAAATTATTACACGTTTTAAAAATTGAATTAAAGGGAATTATAAATTTATGTCTTAATAATAAGTAAACTAAAAATAAATATTTCAAATACTTTTATTTTAAATAAAAGTTAAATCTTATAGTAAAATCAAATGTATTATTGGGCATAAAATATTTCCTATGCATCACGAAAACTTTAACAACTTCTAAGAAAAACTAAAAATGTTTAAAGCACATCTTTTTATAAAATCAATCAGAATTAATAGAATCTACAAAAAAATCGTTAAAGTTCTAAACAATAACATTTATTTATTCTTTTCTTACATCACAGTGAGACAAAATAAACGAAAATTCAAATACCTGGGAAGTGATACTATTTTTCTGAAAGGTGGATCCGAGTAGAACAAGAATATGTTTTTGAAATTTGCCAAATACCTCCAAAATCTTGAGTTACGGGTAAAAACCCGGTTTTTCGTACCTTTAGGCACTTTTAAGTCAGTAACTTAGTTAAATCTGAACCAATTTTAAGTTTATTCACGGATTTAGAAAGTAGAAGCTAAGGCCTTTATAATGACACTAGCTATACCCAGTGTGCTTCGCTACCCTCATCGTAATGGAATAAAATAAATATTATTGTAAATGTATATATATCTGCAATATCAAAAAGTCCCCTATTTAAATTTATGTTTATATATTCAATATTTTAGAAAACTCAAAAAGTACCAATGAAGTACGAAAAAGTAACAAAAGACCTCTTTTATTTAATTTCATGTTTCTAGGTTCAATATTATAGAAAATTCAAAAAGTACCAGTTGAAAAACGAAAAATTACCAAAGGGTCCCCTTTTATAGATTCTCATTAACTCCGGGCTCCACATGGTTAATTTCATGTTATAAAAAACACAAAAAGTACCTTTCGAAGAACGAAAAATTACCAAAAAGTCCTCTTTTATATGTTCTCACTTACTCCGGGCTCTACGTACTTAATTTCATGTTTCTAGGTTCAATATTATAGAAAATTCAAAAAGTACCTTTTGAAGAACGAAAAAGTACCAAAAAGTCCCCTCTTATAGATTCTCATTTACTCCAGGATCTATATGCTTAATTTCATGCTTCTAGGATCAATATTATAGAAAATTCAAAAAGTACCTTTTGAAGAACGAAAAAGTACCAAAAAGTCCCCTTTTATAGATTCTCATTTACTCCAGGCTCTACATGCTTAATTTCATGCTTCTAGGATCAATATTATAGAAAATTCAAAAAGTACTTTTTGAAGAACGAAAAAGTACCAAAAAGTCCCCTTTTATAGGTCCTCACTTAATTCGGGCTCTACATGTTTAATTTTATGTTTCTAGGTTCAATATTATAGAAAATTCAAAAAGTACCTTTTGAAGAACAAAAAAGTACCAAAAAGTCCCCTTTTATAGTTTCTCACTTAATCCAGGCTCTACATGCATACTTTCATGTTTCTATTTTCAATATTATAGAAAATTCATAAAGTACCTTTTGAAGAACGAAAAAGTACCAAAAAGTCCCCTTTTATAGATTCTCATTTACTACGGACTCTAAATGCTTATTTTCATGTTTCTAGGTTCAATTTAATAGAAAACTCAAAAAGTACCAGTCGAAGGACGAAAAAGTAATAAAAAGTCCCCTTTTATAGATTCTCATTTACTCCGGGCTCCACATGCTTAATTTCATGTTTCTAGGATCAATATTATAGAAAATTCAAAAAGTACCAGTCGAAAGACGAAAAAGTACCAAAAAGTCCCCTTTTATAGATTCTCATTTACTAAGGGCTCTACATGCTTAATTTCATGTTTCTAGGTTAAATTTTATAGAAAACTCAAGAAGTACCAGTCGAAAGACGAAAAAGTACCAAATAGTCCACAGTGGGGCAGAATGGAAATTTTTTGGAAATAAATCTGGCATTTCTAAACGGCTGATCCGATCGGGATAAAATTTGGCGTGAGCGTAGCCAAGGAGTATTCGAGTTTAAGTTTTGAAGATGAACCCTGCAGATGCCCCAGGGACGGCGCTGTGGCGGCTCAAAGTAGGGTACCTACGACATGTAAAATTTTTAAACTCGTGCCATTTTTTTGTTTTTTACCCAAATACAAAGATTTTAATATTTTGTGAAAGCGCTCGACGAGATCTTGAAAAAACATGCTTGGACATACTACTTATCTCTTATAATATCCGAGTTATATTCATTTAAAAATTTAGTGATACAAAATTTACCATACCTTGGTCCGCCTTTTTTTGAATACCATGCGTAATTTTGGACCAAATGGACTCAATTTTTTCTTGTTAGTTAGACAACAAAATTTCCAATAATATACAAAAAATTTCAGATCAATATCGTTTACAGATCCAAAAATATACGTTTTTTAATTTAAAAATTCAAAAAATTTTAGATTTTTGGCGTTTTTTTGCCAAAAATGTGTCTTAACTCTTTTATTAATAAAATAAAATTTTTATTAAGAACATATAACAATTTTATAGTTTTCTAAAAGGTATCTTTACGCAGAACGCTTTGGCGTAAAAAACTTGTCCTATTTTTTGAAAATGTTGCCACTGCGTCTTTCCGAATATGACCTATTTTTTATCAAAACTTCAACTTTGGGCGACATGTTCTAAAATCCCAAAGCTGGGATCAGAAAACTGAAAGCAGTTTTGGAAACCTCAATATGTTTTCTATTTACTTCAAAAGTATTTTCCCAGCCCTGAAAGAAATGTGGACCGTATGGGCAAAAAAGTAAAAAATCCCATTTTTGGGATTTTCATTCCTATTTTTGGGAATTGCGGGATGCCCTTTGACCTTTTCAATTTTTTTTTGCATATTCTTATTTGAAATGACAAATTTAACAAGCGTTGAAAATTTCATTGAGTTTTGTTCATAAATAAAGATTTTGTCATATATTACAATTTGTTTAATTTCTAAAACTATGATTTATATCAAAATTTTAATAGGATCGCAGATAGCTACAACAATTTAGTCCATATTTATCCCTTAATATCATTCTTTAGTTAGATATGGAAATTCTCGACCCTTTACAAAAAATTTCAAGCCAATATCTCAATTACATTCAAAAATATGTTCATTTAAACCTGTGTCCTTTAATTTCATCTTTTTCATATTTTAGTATTAAGTATGACAGCACATATTTAAATCTTATATTTACCTATTTTCTATTTGTTTGCTTATCCTTATAATTGAAAGGTCCTATTATGCTTAAATTTTCAAAAATTTATAACTATTTTTTACCTAAATTTTTTCGACAGATCATTTCGTTCTGTTTCGTTTATGATCATGTAGGTAAAAATATACAGGTAATGATAATTTCGATTCATTCACTAATAAGAAATATCAATGACTGAATTACAGGTTATAGTAATATAGTCCTAAATGTTAATAGGTAGACAATTCGTAATTTTTTACTTTGGAATACCTGTATCGGAAATGACAAGAATTGGTATATAAGTAAACTTCTCAGATTTTAAGTACCATATTTAATAAATCTACAATGAAGATTACATTAAAGTACGAAGAGTTGTGTTCCGTTTTATGGAGTATATCTTCAAAAGGGCCAGAAAGAATTGAAGACATTTCAAATTATATAAAAACTACATATAGTAGAAAAGTAGACAAAACAGGCATATCAAAAATTGAAAACTTTTTACAACTTTTTGATGTAAAAAGTAAGTCTGTGGATGGAAATCAAAAGAAATTTCGATTAAAATTTTGTAGTTGGATGGAAACTACTACGGAAATCTCAACTTACAACACATCAATAGGAGCGCCTTGCAAGTCATACGAAGACTTATGTTCAAGGTAAAAAAAAGAGGGTCACACAAAAACTTTTTTCAATCTCAAATGAGGAAATTGCTGATACATTTAACGAAATGCTGAAAAAGGAAAACCAACATATGGATGTCGTACATATTGCAACTATTCTTCCTAATGCATCACCAAAACGACTTAAGCGAATTGTGGAAAGTATACCAACTCCAACATCATAATCAAATTTTACTGAAGAGGAAGCAATAGCGCTTATGTTGGAACTGGGTCTCAGTCGAAATAAGTACCAAATATTAAGAAAAGCTCTGCATGAAAAAGGACACAATATATTACCATCATACAAGGCGATCCAGGAAAAAAAAAAACAAACTATCGTACTAAATCAACAAAAAATAATGAAGAATTGAAAGAACTGAGAGCTGCGGAAAAAAGCAGAATCCAAGAAGAATTTAAAGTTCAGATGGGATTAAACATCGACAAACCACTTTCAATTTGCGGTAGTACAAATGACGGTAATACGTCGAGAAGGTTTTTTCGTGATTTTGAAATTACTTCAAAAATAACTGGAATCGACAAGGAGTTGCTTCGAAGAGTTAAAACTATTTTAATGGCACTGAATAGTAAACATAAAATTAATGAAAATCGATTTGGGGAATACACATCTGAAATTTCTAAATTACTTGTATCTCTGTATCCATGGAGGGAACTAACACCAACAGTACACAAAGTATTGTGTCATGGTCAAATAATAATTGAATCGAATATTCTTCCACTTGGAGAGTTAACAGAAGAAGCCCAGGAAGCGACGAATCGAGATTTTAAGCATGTTCAACTATTCAGCTCAAGAAAATGCTCCAGGCAATCACAGAATGAAGATATTTTTAATAGTTTACTTCTATCTTCTGATCCTGTTCTTTCAACTATGCGAAAAAGATGGATTTGTTATGAAACTCTATCATCTCAAAACAAGGAAGATTTAAAGGACTTATATTACCTTCTGGATATGTATACCGATATGACAGATTATTTTATAGAAAATAAGTAGTGTTAGGAATTAACTATATAAGTAGGTTGTAAGAATTAATTGTATTATGTTTAAGATAAACAGTTCAAATAAAAAAAGCTATTATACTAACTGATGATATTGTATTAAATTGTGTTTTATATTTCGGTGGGCGGGAAAGGTAATTTGTGTGGGGTGATTTAGGTGTTGTTGTGCGTGGCTCATAATAAAATTATATTTTTTTTTATTTTATATACAATATTATAATAAAATAATTAACTAAATAATTTTTAAAAATTGTCCAAATATTTCATTCAACACCAAATGTATGTTCTGTCATACTTAATACTAAAATATGAAAAAGATGAAATTAAAGGACACAGGTTTAAATGAACATATTTTTGAATGTAATTGAGATATTGGCTTGAAATTTTTTGTAAAGGGTCGAGAATTTCCATATCTAACTAAAAAATGATATTAAGGGATAAATATGGACTAAATTGTTGTAGCTATCTGCGATCCTATTAAAATTTTGATATAAATCATAGTTTTAGAAATTAAACAAATATGTAATATATGACAAAATCTTTATTTATGAACAAAACTCAATGAAATTTTCAACGCTTGTTAAATTTGTCATTTCAAATAAGAATATGCAAAAAAAAAATTGAAAAGGTCAAAGGGCATCCCGCAATTCCCAAAAATAGGAATGAAAATCCCAAAAATGGGATTTTTTACTTTTTTGCCCATAGGGTCCACATTTCTTTCAGGGCTGGGAAAATACTTTTGAAGTAAATAGAAAACATATTGAGGTTTCCAAAACTGCTTTCAGTTTTTTGATCCCAGCTTTGGGATTTTAGAACATGTCGCCCAAAGTTGAAGTTTTGATAAAAAATAGGTCATATTCGGAAAGACGCAGTGGCAACATTTTCAAAAAATAGGACAAGTTTTTTACGCCAAAGCGTTCTGCGTAAAGATACCTTTTAGAAAACTATAAAATTGTTATATGTTCTTAATAAAAATTTTATTTTATTAATAAAAGAGTTAAGACACATTTTTGGCAAAAAAACGCCAAAAATCTAAAATTTTTTGAATTTTTAAATTAAAAAACGTATATTTTTGGATCTGTAAACGATATTGATCTGAAATTTTTTGTATATTATTGGAAATTTTGTTGTCTAACTAACAAGAAAAAATTGAGTCCATTTGGTCCAAAATTACGCCCGGTATTCAAAAAAAGGCGGACCAAGGTATGGTAAATTTTGTATCACTAAATTTTTAAATGCCTATAACTCGGATATTATAAGAGATAAGTAGTATGTCCAAGCATGTTTTTTCAAGATCTCGTCGAGCGCTTTCACAAAATATTAAAATCTTTGTATTTGGGTGAAAAACAAAAAAATGGCACGAGTTTAAAAATTTTACATGTCGTAGGTACCCTACTTTGAGCCGCCACAGCGCCGTCCCTGGGGCATCTGCAGGGTTCATCTTCAAAACTTAAACTCGAATACTCCTTGGCTACGCTCACGCCAAATTTTATCCCGATCGGATCAGCCGTTTAGAAATGCCAGATTTATTTCCAAAAAATTTCCATTCTGCCCCACTGTGTAGTCCCCTTTTATAGATTCTCATTTAATAAGGGCTCTACATGCTTAATTTTATGTTTCTAGGTTAAATTTTATAGAAAACTCAAAAAGTACCTGTCGAAGGACGAAAAAGTACCAAAAAGTCCCCTTTTATAGATTCTCATTAACTAAGGCCTCCGCATGCTTAATTTCATGTTTCTAGGTTAAATTTTATAGAAAACTCAAAAAGTGCCAGTCGAAGGACGAAAAAGTACCAAAAAGTCCCCTTTTATAGATTCTCATTTACTCCGGGCTCTACATGCTTAATTTCATGTTTCTAGGTTAAATTTTATAGAAAACTCAAAAAGTACCAGTCGAAAGACGAAAAAGTACCAAGAAGTCCCCTTTTATAGATTCTCATTTACTCCGGGCTCTACATGCTTAATTTCATGTTTCTAGGTTAAATTTTATAGAAAACTCAAAAAGTACCAGTCGAAAGACGAAAAAGTACCAAGAAGTCCCCTTTTATAGATTCTCATTTACTAAGGGCTCTACATGCTTAATTTCATGTTTCTAGGTAAAATTTTATAGAAAACTCAAAAAGTACCAGTCGAAGGACGAAAAAGTACCAAAAAGTCCCCTTTTATAGATTCTCATTTACTAAGGGCTCTACATGCTTAATTTCATGTTTCTAGGTTAAATTTTATAGAAAACTCAAAAAGTACCAGTCGAAGGACGAAAAAGTACCAAAAAGTCCCCTTTTATAGATTCTCATTTACTCCGGGCTCTACATGCTTAATTTCATGTTTCTAGGTTAAATTTTATAGAAAACTCAAAAAGTACCAGTCGAAGGACGAAAAAGTACCAAAAAGTCCCCTTTTATAGATTCTCATTTACTCCGGTCTCTACATGTTTAATTTCATGTTTCTAGGTTCAATATTATAGAAAATTCAAAAAGTACCTTTTGAAGAATAAAAAAGTACCAAAAAGTCCCATTTTATAGATTCTCATTTACTCCGAGCTCTACATGCTTAATACCTGTGTAGAACGAAAAAGTAGCGAAAAGTCCCTTTATTATTAATTTCATGTTTCTATTTCGATATCATAGAAAACTCAAAAAGGACCAGTTGGAGAATGAAAAGTACCAAAAAATATCACTTGATACCGGGGTTCCAAATAACACCCCATTAGGATATTTAGTGTTTCTAAATTTAAAAATTTTATCTAAATTGGATCATTGTGGTTGAATAAAATCAAATTTCCCGTTTTTACCCCTTTTGGTACTATTTTCCTCCCCATTAACGAAATAAAAATTCTATTCCAAAAAGTTGCAACATCGTAGTGGGAGCCCGTTATTATGTATTCATATGTATAAGTTAATAAACCAAAAACAATGTTTTATGAAAAATGTACCAAAAATAGGTACAATTTTAACCCCTTGAACGTCCGAATATCCAAAAAGTACTAAATTCATATTTTTATTTTTTCGTTAAGTTATGAAGGAGTCAAAAATATTTTTTGAATGTGCACTGGTTTAAAAGATACATGGGGTGCGAAAAAAGTACCAAAATACAGTTTTTACCCGTTTATTCCCTAAAGGGGCCGAATTTTAAAAAAGTACCAGACACCTGTCCGTTTATTTTTTAAATGAACGGCGATAAGCTTTAAACTGTTTTTGTATCTTTTCTAGTTTAGGAGATATAAGGTTACCGAATTTACCCGTTTTTACCCTTTTTTACCCCCTAAACATTCGAATTTCCAAAAATCCCGTCTTAGTGGATCTATTTGGCGGGAGACCAACCTCCTGTCCAAATTTCCGCTCTTTAGCTTCAACCGTTTAGGCTGTGCGATGATGAATCAGTCAGTGAATCAGTCAGTCAGTCAGTCAGTCAGTAACGTTAGAATTTTATATATATAGATAGATAGATATACAACTTTTAAGTAACCTGGAGACATATGTTATTTTAGTTTTGCACCGTTGTCCAAGTTTGGAGATGTTTTTTGAAAGTATTTTATATAGGAACCATACTATTTATTAAATGAATAGAAACCCATGTCTATTCATAAGAAACACGCAACTTTGTTTTTAAAAATCCGTTAGCAATTGACAACGTTATTGATCTTTTTCTTAATACAAAATTTTTCCTAAACTGATATTCCGAAAGATGCTTTATATACAATTTGGTGAAAATATTTAGATTTATATAAAAGTTATTTATGCTGAATTTCATCGTGATATTGATGTATTTAAGAGAATTATGGAATTCAAGTCATTTTCTGAAGGAGGATTTGCATGGGGACTAGGGTCAAATATGGTCAAAACAATACAAAAATCGTTATAAATGAGTTTGCTGTAATCTTTAGTGATACTGCTGATTCTTTAGACAATACGGATTATTAGTCCCCATACAAACCCTCCTTCAGAAAATGACATCAATTCCATAATTCTCCTCTTAATATTAATGAAATATTAATGATGAAATTCAGCATAAATAACTTTTATAGAACCATAAATCCTTACACCAAATTTTTCGATGATCGGCCCATATTTAACCCTATCCCCCATATAAAGCATTCATCAGAAAATCAGTTTATGAACAATTTTGTATTAAGAAAAAATCAATAACGTCATCAATTGCTAACGGATTTTTAAAAACAAAGTTGGGTTTTTCTCATGAATAGACATGGGTTTCTAATCAATTAATAAATAGTACGGTTCCTATATAAAATACTTTCAAAAAACAGGTTATTAAACGATATATATGTCATTATAAAGGCCTTAGCTTCTGCTTTCTAAATCTGTGAAACTTAAAATCGGTTCAGATTTAACTAAGTTACTGACTTATAAGTGCCTAAAGGTACGAAAACCCGGTTTTTTACCTGTAACTCAAGATTTTGGAGGTATTTGGCAAATTTCAAAAACATATTCGAACGATTAACCGTAAATTTTTGTCGATTATTAGCTCGAATAAATGAAAATAGTCAAATTTAAAATAAGAGTAAACCGATAATCACTAGTTCATTAGAACGTAGAAATTCTGGAACTAGTTGAAAAAATTTCAAAAACAAAATTAATTAGCTTAATTTATTTATATAGAAAACGATTTTAGATGAAAATAAATAATTTCTAATATTAACATAACTTTATTAAAAAACTGTCATAAAAGTGAAAAGGTGGAAAATTATAAGAAAAATATTGTAAACAAGTAAAAGTGACTGTTCAAGTTCGATTTATGGTTTACACTTGTTTTGATAACATAAGCAAATACTATTTTTTGCAACGATCGAATCTTATTAAGCTCCGCTTTATTTGCAACTTTGTTGGAAGATTCTAACGAGTAAACCGTTAACGGTACCTAAATATTGTTTGCCACCAATTTACGTTTTGTAAATTAAATACACTTCTTTTCTGATCGTCAACATAGGCACTACCTACGTGCTCTTGGCGTTATTACTTCTACGATGTAAAATATAAATAAATAAATGCAGAGAGATCTACTATCTATTTTCATACAATCTTGGAAAATTGTTGTGGAGCTGAACAGTGACTATACACATGGCCGACAGTGTTATATCCTACACCATTGAGTATGATAAAAATGTAGATTATTTTTAATAATATCCCAGCAAAAACGTACTAAATGCATGGGTTCATCTGATAATGAACTGTTTAATGCATGATTTTAACATTAAAGTGTCATTGGCGAGCATGGGTTCGTATTTTGAAAAATAGTTCGACATTACAATGAGTGCTTATCATACATGGGAGAAGTTAATTATATCGACTAATTAATTGACGATTTCATTACCATTAAATTGAAAAAAATTATAATTATTTTTTTTTCATTAGCATTATTTTCTCTAATGGTAATGCTTTTTAATGAAACGATTTCATTAGTAATTATTTAAAAATAAATTTTCATTACCATTATTCAATGGATTTTAAAAATTTTCGAACATTAGTTCGAATTTCGAAATTAATTTCGAATATCCGAACATTATAATGTATTTTCATTAGGTGAAATCATGTATGCCAAATTTCAGCACATTCAGACTAGAAGAACTAGTTTTAACAGCTTTAAAAATTTTTCGAACACAAGTTCGAATTTTCGAAATTTTTTTTTTAGGTTTTATGACACAGAGATTAATTTAAAAACATAAAAAAATTTTCGAAAATAACTTCGAATTTTCGAACTTAATTTCGAATATTCGAACATATTATTGTATTGTCATCAGATGTACTTATGACTGCAAAATTTCAGCCAATTTGGGCCACGGGAACTGGTTTTAAAAGCTTTCAAACCTCGAATCTTCGAAAAATTTTCCTTAATATATTTTTCGACAATTATAAATACTAATTAAATTCGTTTTTGAAAATTCATTATCAAATTCATTACCATTATCAAAAAAAGTTATAATGAAAAAAATATAATTTTCATCAAATGGTACTTAAAATATTTTTCATTACAATTTTTTCTATAAATGGTAATGAAATTTTAATGCTTAATGAAAAATTCCCATGTATGGTGCTTATAACCAATGAACATTTGATGATTGAAGGTACTATGAATTTATTTCTAATTGAATAATTTCTTTTGCGTGATATTCCCAGCAAAAAATAATTGATGTCATACTTTACAAACTACATCTTAATCACATCTTAAGATGCGATCACATATTTTTCACTTTTATAAACCAAATATTTCCTTACAAATGAAACCCCAGTTAAAAGTGAGGAAAGAGATGTGGAAAAGTCATTACAAATAACATATTTGAAGTACATCAAGATTTGGTGAGAGTTGTGAAATTTACATAAGCGTGTCATTAAGAGAATGTGTTTTATTTTTGACATCCAAATATCGGATTTTTACTGCTTCTAAAAATAAGATCAGATGTAGTTCAAAGTTGCCAAAAATGAACAACATCCCTCCAATGACACGCAAATGTAAAATTCATAGGTTTTACACCCGAATTTGAAGCACTTCGGGTTACTAGTTGTGATGAAAATTCTACATCTTTTTCTACACTTTTTTTGCTGGGTTGTTAATACCCAGCAAAAAATAATTGATGTCATACTTTACAAACGACATCTTAATCTCATCTAAAAATGCGATTGCATACTTTTTGCGTTTATAAACCAAACATATACTTACAAATTAAAACACAGTTAAAAATGAGAAAAGAGATGTAGAAAAGTCACTACAAACAACATATTCGAAGTACTTCAAATTTTGATGAAAAACCAATGAAATTTACATAAGCGTTTCATTGAAAGAATGTGGTTTATTTTTGACATACAAATATCGGATTTTTACAGCTTCTAAAGATAAGATTAGATGTAGTTCAAAGTTGTCAAAAATGAATAACATCCCTCCAATGACACGCTAATGTAAAATTCATAGGTTTTTCACCTGAATTTGAAGCACTTCGGGTTACTAGTTGTGATGAAAATTCTACATCTTTTTCCAGACTTTTTTTGCTGGGTATGAAAACAAAATAAGACATTTATAACGGAGAACCGTAAAATTTGTAAAATTTTTTTAATAAAACAGAAAAATTCTCAACAGTTATCATGTCACTTTAAAAAGTTAGACGCATTCAAAGTTGCAACATGTAAAAAGTGCCGCATTTTTTAGCTTTTTTTCCAAAAACTCCATATATTCTTTTTTCAATAGAAACAAATTTTCTTCAGGACTTTATACAAGTTTTAAATTATCCGGAAGGTAGAAGCGTGTACTGCCCCCACCAGCCCTATTTAAACTTGATAAATTAAAAAAAATATTTTGATTTGAATAAAAAATTTTAAAAACGCAAAGCTCCGATACTTCCCAGCAAAAAAAGTGTGGAAAAAGATGTAGAATTTTCATCACAACTAGTAACCCGAAGTGCTTCAAATTCGGGTGTAAAACCTATGAATTTTACATTAGCGTGTCATTGGAGGGATGTTGTTCATTTTTGGCAACTTTGAACTACATCTGATCTTATTTTTAGAAGCAGTAAAAGTCCGATATTTGGATGTCAAAAATAAAAACATTCTCTTAATGACACGCTTATGCAAATTTCACTACTTTTTCACCAAATCTTGATGTACTTCAAATATGTTATTTGTAATGACTTTTCCACATCTCTTTCCTCACTTTTAACTGGGGTTTCATTTGTAAGGAAATATTTGGTTTATAAAAGTGAAAAATATGTAATCGCATTTTAAGATGTGATTAAGATGTAGTTTGTAAAGTATGACATCAATTATTTTTTGCTGGGTTATAGCAGGTCCATATTTATATAGACATATATGTTCATTAAATACATATATACAAAGTATTTTTACTATCACCCGGTAAATAACGTCACAATGGGCACTTTTATAAAAAAAACTCGTTTTTTGGAACACATTTTTTTTGCTTTAGGAATTTTGGTATTTCTGTATAAAAAAAAATAAGATTACTGGTAACGGTAACTTTTATATATTTGTGATTTAAAATAATTTCTATAATATGATTTTTGAACTTTTTCGTAAATGCTGTTCTAATAAAAGATCCGTTATATTATATATCTTTTAAAATTTAATCCCTAAATCATTAAGTTTTCAATGATACCAAATACTTGTATAAAAACTGTAAACTTAATCACCAGAAATTTCCCAAACTTTTACTCCTTTTGATATTTTTAATGCTTTTTTATGATTTTCAAGCTATTTTCGTTTATTAGTCCTGCCATAGAAAAGAAAAATTGTCTTTGGTGAGCCTATTTTTTTCCATTGGATCTAAAATAAACTGGTGATAAATTTTAACCCATTAGGATAATGAAAATTCGTGTAAGAATTGATTAAAATTTACAACTTTTTTCATCATAATTAGTAACCCGAAGTGCTTCAAATTCCGGTCAACAACCTATGAATTTTATACTAACGTGTCATTGGAGGGATGTTGTTAATTTTTGACAACTTTGAACTACATGTAATTTTATTTTTAGAAGCAATAAAATGCGATATTTAGATGTCAAAAACAAACCACATTCTTTCAATAACACGTTTATGTAAATTTCATTGGTTTTTCATTAAAATTTTAAGTACTTCGAATATGTTATTTGTACATACATATTTTATACATTCCTTCCGCCACATTTAACTGGCGGTTTCATTAGTAAGAAAATGTTTGGTTTCCCAGCAAAAAATAATTGATGTCATACTTTACAAACGACATCTTAATCACATCCAAAAATGCGATTGCATACTTTTCGCTTTTATAAACCAAACATATACTTACAAATTAAAACACAGTTAAAAATGAGAAAAGAGATGTAGAAAAGTCACTACAAACAACATATTCGAAGTACTTCAAATTTTGATGAAAAACCAATGAAATTTACATAAGCGTTTCATTGAAAGAATGTGGTTTCTTTTTGAAATACAAATATCGGATTTTTACAGCTTCTAAAGATAAGATTAGATGTAGTTCAAAGTTGTCAAAAATTAACAACATCCCTCCAATGACACGCTAATGTAAAATTCATAGGTTTTTCACCTGAATTTGAAGCACTTCGGGTTACTAGTTCCCAGCAAAAAATAATTGATGTCATCCCAGCAAAAAAAGTGTAGAAAAAGATGTAGAATTTTCATCACAACTAGTAACCCGAAGTGCTTCAAATTCGGGTGTAAAACCTATGAATTTTACATTAGCGTGTCATTGGAGGGATGTTGTTCATTTTTGGCAACTTTGAACTACATCTGATCTTATTTTTAGAAGCAGTAAAAATCCGATATTTGGATGTCAAAAATAAAACACATTCTCTTAATGATAGGCTTATGTAAATTTCACTACTCTTTCACCAAATCTTGATGTACTTCAAATATGTTATTTGTAATGACTTTTCCACATCTCTTTCCTCACTTTTAACTGGGGTTTCATTTGTAAGGAAATATTTGGTTTATAAAAGTGAAAAATATGTGATCGCATTTTAAGATGTGATTAAGATGTAGTTTGTAAAGTATGACATCAATTATTTTTTGCTGGGATACTTTACAAACTACATCTTAATCACATCTTAAAATGCGATTACATATTTTTCACTTTTATAAACCAAATATTTCCTTACAAATGAAACCCCAGTTAAAAGTGAGGAAAGAGATGTGGAAAAGTCATTGCAAATAACATATGTGAAGTACATCAAGATTTGGTGAAAGAGTAGTGAAATTTACATAAGCGTCCCAGCAAAAAATAATTGATGTCATACTTTACAAACGACATCTTAATCACATCTAAAAATGCGATTGCATACTTTTCGCTTTTATAAACCAAACATTTACTTACAAATTAAAAAACAGTTAAAAATGAGAAAAGAGTTGTAGAAAAGTCACTACAAACAACATATTCGAAGTACTTCAAATTTTGATGAAAAACCAATGAAATTTACATAAGCGTTTCATTGAAAGAATGTGGTTTCTTTTTGACATACAAATATCGGATTTTTACAGCTTCTAAAGACAAGATTAGATGTAGTTCAAAGTTGTCAAAAATGAACAACATCCCTCCAATGACATGTAAAATTCATAGGTTTTTCACCTGAATTTGAATCACTTCGGGTTACTAGTTGTGATGAAAATTCTACATTTTTTTCCACACTTTTTTTGCTGGGGTGTCATTAAGAGAATGTGTTTTATTTTTGACATCCAAATATCGGATTTTTACTGCTTCTAAAAATAAGATTAGATGTAGTTCAAAGTTGCCAAAAATGAACAACATCCCTCCAATGACACGCAAATGTAAAATTCATAGGTTTTACACCCGAATTTGAAGCACTTCGGGTTACTAGTTGTGATGAAAATTCTACATCTTTTTCCACACTTTTTTTGCTGGGTTGTGATGAAAATTCTACATCTTTTTCCACACTTTTTTTGTTGGGTTATAAAAGCGAAAAGTATGTAATCGGATTTTTAGATGTGATTAAGATGTCGTTTGTAAAGTATGACATCAAATATTTTTTGCTGGGATTTAATATAATCCAACCCACTTCAATCTTCGTTGCGTATGAGTAAAAATTTTGTGCGTTTTTTCCCACATGAGTAAAAAACGAATAACATCAATGTTTTTGTTTAATATATGGTCTGAAAAATCGCGAATAACATTGTTATATCTGTTTCGATTTTAGTGTTTTATATCTGTCTTATTTTTTGAAGATAAAATTCCGCAAAATATGAAAATTTTTTACGTTTTTAAAAACTATTTCTTATATGTAAAAATTTTGGTTCAAACGGAAAAAAGTTGTAAATTTTAACCAATTCAGTGATAATTAATCAAATTCTTCCACGAATTTTGGGTTATAAATTATCACCAGTTTATTTTAGATCCAATGGAATAAAATTTGACTCACCAAAGACAATATTTCTTTTCTGTGGCAGGACTAATAAGCGAAAATAGCAAATCATAAAAAAGCAATATAAATATCAAAAGGAGTAAAAGTTTGGGAAATTTCTGGATATTAAGTTTATAGTTTTTATACAACGCAGCAAAAAATAATTGATGTCATACTTTACAAACGACATCTTAATCACATCCAAAAGTGCGATTACGTATTTCTCGCTTTTATAAACCAAGTATTTACTTACAAATAAAAACCCAGTTAAAAATTTGGAAGGAGATGTAAAAAAATTACTACAAATAACATATTCGAAGTACATCAAAATTTGATGAAAAACCAATGAAATTTACATAAGCTTCCCAGCAAAAAATAATTGATGTCATACTTTACAAACGACATCTTAATCACATTCAAAAATGCGATTACATATTTTTCGCTTTTATAAACCAAATATTTCCTTACAAATGAAAACCCAATTAAAAGTGAGGAAAGGGATGTAGAAAAGTCACTACAAATAATATATTCGAAGTGCATCAAAATTTGGTGAAAAACCAATGAAATTTATGTAATCATGTCATTGAAAGAATGTGGTTTATTTTTGGCATCCAAATATCGTATTTTTACTGCTTCTAAAAATAAGATTAGATGTATGTAGTTCAAAGTTGTCAAAATTGAACAACATCAAATCTTGTGGTAAAAAATTCTACTTCTTTTTCCTCATTTTTTTGCTGGGTTGTCGTTGAAAGAATGTTGTTTATTTTTGACATCCACATATCGGATTTTTACTGCGTCTAAAAATAAGATTAGGTGTAGTTCGAAGTTGTCAAAAATGAACAACTTCCAACTCCGTTAGATGGTGGTTCGGGTGGCCCCTCCGATGACATCCCAGTAGGAACTGCTTTGACAGCATGATGTTATCCTGTCTGTTCTGTAAACCGAATCCGAGTAAAATAAATTAAATAATTGTTTTTTGGGTTTTTTAATATAATTGTAACTTAATATAAATGCTATGGGCATTTTAAACTCTTTTTCATTTAAAATATGATTGTTTTTCTGAATTTTACGTTCAAATAAAAATTCGATTTGCAGAACACCAAATTCAGTTTTAAAAGTTTCTCGGTTTTGAAACCTAATCGATTTACCGAACAGAAAGGTATGTTCCATAACTGAAAGCATCTTAGTTTTGTCATGCAGGTGTTCTTTAGACGTCATTTGAATGCAGCCTGTTACCGTTCTAAGGGCTGCATTTTGACAGCTTTGGAGCTTCTTCCCATGTGTGTCGATAACTCTAGGTGTCCACACTGGCGCTGCGTAGTTTATCACTGACCGGCCAATCGTTTGATAGGTAGTTAACAAGGTCATATTATCCATTCCCCAAGTGCTGCGGCTAGAGACTTGAGTACCTTGTTGCAGATTGCAGTGGTGTGCGCGGAGGACATAAGGAGGCTATCGAATGTGACACCAAGTATTTTGGGGTGATTTACCTTCGGGATTTTTTCGCCATCGAATGGTCCAACCTGTTCCAGCCCTACTTCCTTAGTCCAAGGTAAAGAGAGTTGCTGATGATTTTGTTGGCGATATTTTTAAATTCCTCGAATGGAAGAAGCTGGTAAGATCTCAAAGATCACTGTTTATCAAACCGCAAAGGTCATCAATACTTTGCCCGTGGCCAATATCGAGCAGTCATCGGCGTAAGATATTATTTGGACGCCGTCCGGGGTGTTGGGAGTTTAGACTCCACGAAAGCCAATAGCTTTGCATCTCTGATGACCTTCGTAACCTCGCTCGTAGTAAAATCAGTGGTTGGTAAACTCTGAAGCTTATCCAGTCGATTTTTTTATTTTTATAAGTTCGGCGTTCAGAGACAATAAAGTTCGTCGGTTTGTCAAGCTTAATAATTATAGGTAGATGGTCTGATAATAGTGAAACTATAGGTTGCCAGGAAGTATAGTTTCAGAGACCAGCACTACAAATTGCTATGTCTGGCGAGCTCGTGCAGTTACCCATAATTCTGATGGGAGCATCGTCATTCACTGTGCAAAACGTGGAGTTGTCAATCTGTTCCGCAAATACTATACCCCTCTGGTCATCTCCTAAATTCGAGTGGCAGTGCTCGTGATGAGCATTGACACGGTTATCACCTTCCAGGAGAAATTTGATGTCAGGGTGATAGCCTGCAGGTAAGCTGTTGACTGGCGGAATGTACACGTTGTACAGCTCAATTTCGACAGCACCTGACTTAACCGCAATCCCCTGATATTCGATGTATGGATCTGGGTTATTGAGGTCAGGCGAAATGAGTCTGTACTGCACAGAGTTGTGTACGATGAATGCAATGCCTCCACCACCGCTCCTTACGCGATCCATTCGCAAGATGTTGTAATTATTACAACGTTGTAATTGGCAGCTGGACGTGAGTTTGGTTTCTTGGATCGCTGCGATATGGACTTTATAATGCTGCATAAAGTGAGTTTCGTCTGTAATCTTACGAAGGATGCCGTTGCAATTAAACTGCATTAATATCAACACCTCAGGTCTATGTGCAGCAATTTGAGGTGTTAGTGGCTGCGAGTGTATTTGTTGTTATGACTGTGGGTATTGTTGTGTCCTGTGTTGCTGTTGGGGAGGAGGAGGTGTAACCGTGCTCGATTGCGTCGATGGTAAGGACATTGTCTATTGGTGCATCACCGGGAAACGAAACCATCACTCCACTCCCCAAGATTATATAGACCGCTGCAGTTACGGTTGGCATCTTTCCTGAAGTAGACCCGAACTGATAGTCTGTTTTGACACACAAATATCAGATTTTTACAGCTTCTAAAGACAAGATTAGATGTAGATCAAAGTTGTCAAAAGTGAACAACATCCCTCCAATGACAAGCTAATGTAAAATTCATAGGTTTTTCAACTGAATTTGAAGCACTTTGGGTTACTAGTTGTGATGAAAATTCTACATTGAAAATAAAAAAAATTAAACCGAAATATCTCTTATTTTTCAGCACATTCAGATCATAAATGGATTTTTGGCAATTAAAAAAAAAAGAATACCCGAGGTGATCAACTTTGAAGGGCTACCCTCAATCACCTACAATTGCCAATCAACTCGAAAACACCTCAGCTCCAAACATATGAAATTTCATTGCGATATATCCAATAGTTTCAGAGATACCGAATTATTTCCAAAAATAAAAGTTTCTACACCACTGTGCAACAGATGAAAATATTTTGTAAAATATGTAAAAATAATAAAATTATATAATAATTAAATAACTCCATGTGATGGCCGCTGCTGACATTATGATTTGAAGTTTGTTTAGCCTCGTTTTTGCTTTATACACCTGGCGTACTAACTAATATTTGAATTTAATATCCATTTGTTTAAAAATGCGACTATTACACAAGTTTACAAATTACATAATACTTTTTGTTTGCTCATGGAATGAAACATATATTTTTGGAAAGGGCTATGTCCAGTGGTTAATTAACAATTTTTATTTTTTATTCCTATATGTCGAAATTTTGAGATAGTGGTTTTCATTTACCATCTTCCTTGTTAATGTGTTGTGAGGAAGACCAGTAAAATTATTTATATTAAAATTAACTACAACTCTAAATATTAAATTTTTTCCTCCTAATTAAACCCCTTTTATTTATTATTTTTTTTTATATTTTTTATTTATTTGTATTTGTATATATTTTTATCTTTGATTATATATTTTAACTTTATTATATTATTTTATTGCAGAGTATTAGTTATTGCATTATTCAGTAGAATTATTTAGCTATAAATGGTCTTTGGTGCTCGGTTATAACGTTCATCGAATCTTTCCCGAATGAGACCAAAGAGAAACGAAAATAGGCAATCAATAGACCAAATTTCCCAAAGGATTTTAAAAAGGTAGGTCGAATAGTTAATTTATATGCATTTTAAGCTTAGCTATCTATTTTCAGGGAAATTTTCTAATATGGGAAATTTCATGTCAAGTGACCCAACACATAAAATCGATTTTGGCGAAATTTGCACTAAAGTTATTACTATTGGATAGTAGGTCAGACACAAATTTTCAGCTCTATCGGTCAAGAACTGCCGGACTTAGGTCACAGTTGGACATTTTAGTCATACAGGGTTTTATTCCAATGAGTGTAACTTTTCAACTATTGGTACTAGCAAAAATTGTCCAAAGGAGTTCAGATAGATATTTCTTCATTCTTTCAAAAAAAATAAATTTTTTTTAATATATATTTTTTTTTAAATTTTTTAAATTTTTATTTGCTTAAAAAAAGCTTATACAATTTCCTTGAAGGGCTTTATAGTCCCATAATAGAATGAGAGTGGGATATCTATTAGAGCCCTGCATGAGTGACTTAAATAATAAATTAAAACATTTGATTTTTTTCAAACACTGTGTTTGACTCACTCATTGTTTTATAAATGAAATGAATAGTATGAGTGTGTGCCAATCGGTAACAATTTACTTTTACATTTGTGATTGTAGAAATTTTGGCACACAGTCTATATTTAAAAATAAGTAGTGTTAGACAATACTCCCCTGCCAGCAATTTTGTAGTCGACTACGAGAAAAATTCACTTCTAGTTTACTTTTACAGACTGACTATAAGCTAACTACAATGTAATTCAGAGCTGTCCCGAAATTTTGTATTTGGCAACGTAAAGAACCGACTTTTAAATACTAACTACATGCTAACTATAATGTAATGCAGAAGTGCCTCAAAATTATCTGGAGAGAATTAATTGTATTTCAACATGTTTTCTCTTGTTTCTCTATTATTATGATTTTATTTGTTAACTTTAGTAGAAAGTAAATGTTCCAAAATTTGGTATTTATTAACGTAAACAACCGACTTTTAAAGACTAGCTACAAGCTAACTATCATATAATGCGGGAGTACCCCAAAATTATCTGGAGAGCATTTTGTTTCGACATGTTTTCTCATGTTTCTTTATTAATTGGAATTTTGTTTTACATTTTTGTCATTTTCTTGTATACGTTGTGAAATTAGAGTCAGTAAATTGGAAAAATTAATTATAAAAGGTTAAATATTTCGGTCCCTAAATTCTAAATTCTGCTGATTAATACTGTAAATATAATACATTAACAGTTAACATTACACATAACATTTTAAAATTTATTTTAGATTTGGATCAATGGGAATCATGGAAATAATGAACAAATCATTCATAATTTTATGGATACCGGTGTTATTATTAGTTCCCCTGCAGAAAATTAAATCTATTAATTTTAACGAACTAATATCATAACTTGTATTAAAGCGAAATGTAATTTAGATAACTAGTAGTTAAATTTTAAATATATTTAATTAAAATTCAATTAATTAATACAGTAGGGAATACAAAAGAAAACTATTACTTGACTTTTCTGCAACTGACTTTAAGTTAGTTAATAAAGAGTTACCTTTAAGCTAATTTTTTAGTAACTAACTTTAAGCTAAAAGTCATGCAGAGTCCGACAATTGACTACTGCGTAGGACATCGCCATGTTAAAATAGTCAGTTGGCTCCATTAAAAATAATCCAAGAATCAACCATAACTAGTTGACGAAAAAGTCGGCTTTTAATGCATTTAAAGTTAGTTGAGTTGCTGGCAGGGTCATTTTAAACGATACAAGTAATGAGAGTGTTTGTGTGATTCAAGTCAAGTACTATACAGTGAGTGAATCGAGTGAAAGCAAAAAAAAATAAGTTCGACAAATTAACAGATTTTTTGAATATTACTTGAAATTTTCGAACTTAATTTCGAATAGTCGAAGATAATATAGGAGCGTCATCAACTGTACTTAACACTACAATTTCAGCCAATTTGGTCCACGGAAACTGGTTTTATCAGCTTTAAATTTTTTTCGAACATGTGTTCGAATTTTCGAAATTTTTTTTTAGCTTTTTGGACTCAAAGAATAATTTAGGTAGGTAGGTAGGTAGGTTGATAGGAGGATGTATACTACATCAAATCCGAAGAAATACACCTAGGCCACTATCGGGCCTGTTGTGCGCTCCAATTCAAGAAAAAAAAAAAAAAAAAAAAAAAAAAAAAAAATTGTTCACTGAATGTATTATTTTTCCATGTTCAGAAACTCAGTTTCCTGGACGTAATTCCTAAGAATCTTCCAATCGGTGTTGGTTAAGAATGTTATTTCTGGAATAACATCACTTCCAAGGTACTTGGATCTAACTTCGACGAATGCCTGACAATGGCAAAGAAAGTGCTCCAGAGTTTCACTGTCCTCTCCACATGCTCTACATTCGTCTGAATTCGCACGTCCAATTTTGTATAGATGTGCTCGTAATCCTGTGTGTCCACTGAGAATACGTACCATCATACTAACCTCAGACTTGCTCATTTTGAGAAGATTTCTCGTCTTGCTCTCATCAGGGTCACCCCATAGAATCTTTGTGGTTCTACCCACCGTTTCATTATTCCAAGAGGCCTTATGGGATTCTCTCATCCATATTTTTAATTCAGCTTTTGTTGCGTCGAATGGTTTTGCGTTTGTCAGGTTAACTACATCGAGCTCCCTTCCCTTTAAAGCTATTACATTCGCCCTTTCGTTGCCGACTACTCCCGAGTGGCCTGGTACCCATATGATGTGAACCTTACCTCTGGGAGAGTATTCAGTTAAAGCTTTCTTACAATCCAATACAGTCTTAGATTTAATTCTATCACCTGATATCGCACAAATTGCCTTCTGGCTGTCGGTAAATATATTAAGCCCTGTGGGCGCCATATTTATTCTAATCCAATTTACACATTCCGTTATTGCTCGTACTTCTGCCTGGAAGCTTGTGTTATGATTAGGTAAACGGTGGTATATTTCTGTTTCTGGGTCTTCAATATAGAACCCCAGACCCACTTTGTCCCCTAATTTAGAGCCATCCGTGTAGCAACGGATTCCTACTGGTATTTGCTCTAATGTTCCGCTTGACCAAGACATTCTATCTGGGATTAGCGTTTCAAAGTTTCCGACATATTCAGTGTCTGGTATGCGATCAGGCACGTCCGATGAATGTGTATAACCTTCCAATGTGTCCAGTATACATTGATGACGTGTCCTATAACCGTTTTTGGCCAGTTCGCCTAAAGTAAAGAGCCGTTCGGCTGTAAGCGCCGCCTCATATCTTATATATGTTTCAATGGGTGGAATATCTAGCAACGTTTCCAGAGCCTTGGTTGAAGTAGTACACATGGCACCACTTATACCCAAGCAGCATGTACGCTGAACTCCCTGCAGTAGTTTGATATTACACTTTTTGTCCAAAGCACTCCACCAAATTATTGAAGCATAAGCTAGAATTGGTCTAATTACACTTTTATAAAGCCAATTTGTCATAGTAGGACTAAGACCCCATTTCATGCCTATGGTTCTCCTACATATCGCCCAGCACCGATGTGCCTTGTTGATCCTATCCTCTATGTGGTGTCTCCATTTTAATTTCCGGTCAAGTATTACACCTAAGTACTTAACTTTGTCTGTCACCGGTATCTTCTTGCCCAAGAAGCAAGGTTCAGTATATGTAGAAATTTTTGTCTTTCTTGTGAAAAGACAGATTTCCGTCTTCGCCGGGTTAACATTGAGGCCTCTCGGTTGAGCCCAGCTCAAGGCCGTATTCAGAGCCTCCTCAGCTCTTCTACACAAGTAATTTGGATCCTTTCCCTTTAAAAGTATTACGACATCGTCTGCATAGCAGACAGGTCTAAGTCCTTTCTCGGTTAGGGTCCTTAGGAGGCTATTAATCGTGGTGACCCAGAGTAAAGGTGACAAAATGCCACCCTGTGGTATACCGCGAAATACCTGTTTCCTGATAGTTATATCGTACATCTCGCAGCTTATCCATCTGTTCCTTAGCATGTAGTTGATCCAGTTACGGAGCACCCGGTCAACATAAAACTGGTCTAGGGATTGGATAAGGGTATCAGTGTGCACGTTATTGAAAGCGCCTTCGATGTCAATGCATACTGCCAGTGTATACAGTTTGCTATCGAAAGATTCACTTATGTAGTGGACAACTTCATTTAAAGCGGTTTCCACCGATCGTCCCTTTACATAAGCATGCTGCTTATATTTAAGGTCATTGTATGGTATGCTGCTTTTAACCATGCTATCGACTATCCGTTCCAAGGTTTTAAGTAGGAAGGACGTAAGACTTATCGGTCGATAGGACTTAGGTGTCGCATAGCTAGGTTTCCCTGGTTTGGGTATAAATATTACCTTTGCACCCTGCCATTTAACTGGGGTATATGCCAATTTTAAGCATGCAGTGAATATCTGTGACAGATGTACGGAAACCAGTCCCGCCTCCATCTGCAAAAGTGCCGGGAAAATTCCATCCGGCCCTGCAGCTTTATAGGGAGCAAAGCTCTTGATTGCCCCTTTAACCATGTCAGTTGTAATAACTATTTCCGTGTTACCCTCCCCTTCCTCCAATATCGGTTCATCTATGTTATTCGATATACCGGGTGGGAAATGAGAATCCATTAGGAGTTTCATTGTCTCCTCCATATCCTCAAGCCTCCTGCCCGTGTCATCGATCATAGATTCCGGTTGGACATGAGTTTTGGATAGGAATTTTTTTATCTTCGATACGTCATTTACGCTATCTACCTGTTCACAGAAAAGTTTCCAGGAGTCTCGTTTGGCTTTTCGAACGATTTTCTTATATTCACCAAGTTTATTACGATACTCATCCCAGTATACTGCGGTCTTTTTACGCCGTGCCCGGTTAAATAGTTTGCGAAGAGTCTTCCCAAGGTTCCGGATCTCCCCAGTTACCCAGGGTTTTTCCTGGGCAGATCTCCGCTCTCGCAGAGGGCAGCTGTCCTCGAACGATTCAACCAGGGCACTTGTGAACGTTTCCACTTTGGCATCTATATCCTCTTTATTTCGACATTGAAAAGTATCCTGACCTAAACGGTTCTTTAGTAAGGCCCCGAACATTGTCCAATTAGTTTTAGACTTATTCCGAAACTTTATCGGCTTTGGTGGTGGCCTTAGTATTTTGAATCTTATGTACCGATGATCAGAAAAGGAGTGCTCGTCCGAAACTCTCCAATCCTGAATTTCGTTTATAAGCTCTTCTGAACATATAGTTATATCTAATACTTCTTCTCTGATTCTATTGACGAAGGTAGCTTTATTACCTAAGTTCAATGTTATCAAGTCTTTAGTATTAAAGAAATCCATGAGGGCTTGTCCCCTGCGATTGGTGTTTGTACTACCCCAAGCTACATGATGCGAGTTGGCATCACAACCTATTACAATTTTCTTATTTTTCCTTTGTGCCTCTTCAACCAGTTTCATCAGATCCGACGTTGGTGGTAGGGTCGGAGAATCGAAAGGCAGGTAAATAGATGCAAGGAATATGTTGCCTCGACCTTGCTTCAGCACCGTTGCATCCGATGTTGATAATCCTGTTGAGAGGAGAAAACATAAGTTCTTGTGACATAAGATACATGTTCTCGGGCGAGATCCTGTATCAGCGTAGAAAAGTTGGAAATTTACGTGATTTAATCCAGAAACCTTGTTGCGAATCGTCCAAGGTTCCTGGATTAAAGCTATATGTATTTTACCTGTGTTGATTTTAGCCATCAGAGCGTTGGTAGCTGTCTCGCTCCGATGGAGGTTTATTTGGATAACCTCAATCATGGTCATCCATTAAACTGTCTTCCAGCGAGTTGGTGGTCACCTCCTCGCTCTTTGGATTTGACTCCTCCGGATAGCCTGAAGTGGCTATTAATGCAGTGAGTACTGTTGATGGCACTGCGGTGTCCTTATCAGGCATAGGAATAGCAGTATTTTTAATAGACACATTCCCAATTCTGGAGAGCATTGCTGTTCTGTCTTCTGGCGGGTGAGTGATTTCCTCCTCGCTTTTAGGATTTGACTCCTCAACATTGCTAGTACTTGCTAATGATGCTTTGGGTACTGTCTTAGGTGTTTTAGTGTCCTTGTCGGGGCCGGTTTTGACAGCCCTTTCAATCGGCGCCTTCCCAATTTTGGAAAGGGCAACTACACTTTCTTCTGGCGAGTTAATGGTAAATTCCTCGATTTTAGGATTTGACTCCTCAACGTTATCAGTAGTGGATACTGTGGTCTTAGGTTTTTTAGTGTCCTTTTCGAGGCTTGTTGTAACAGCCCTTCCAATCGGCACCTTCCCAATTTTGAATATGACAGATTTAGAGGCGAAGTAAGCCCTACCTTTATTCTTGGCAAGACTAGCCATGGATTTCTGGTCGATACCTATTACAAATAAAGTTCCCTCAGGTTCTTCTTTCCTGTAAAAGACATCCCATTTTTCCACGGCCAGCTCAGCATTTTGACCTCCAAGAATTTCCAGTATACGTTCATTAGCCAGTTTACTGCCCCATCCTTTTATGTAGACAGTGGACTTTAGGAGCACCGGAAGCTCGCTCTTCTTTGCCAGTCCCAGCCTAGCGCCGTCCCAGGGAGGAGGGATACTTTCCACCAAGTTCTTTAGGGTGCTAACACATTGGTGAGATGCCAACCTCATCAACATCACGCCCATGCTGAACTCGCAGCTCTCGCTCTCTATTGGTTGTTTGCCCTTTGAAGCTATTGCATGGTCCACTATCTTATTGTTGACCAGGTCTTCTATTTTACTCTGTTGGTCTATTGGAATTTTGCCTGTCGGATTACCGGCATCGTAAACTGCATAGCAGAGATCGTCCCGGTGCCTACTTCTGGCAACTTTGGCGTAAGATGGCGGCTCTTTACCTTTTCCTCCGTCTAGCTTCTCCTTCCTCGTTTTTCGGGGCTTCTTTTGAGATTCCCTTACCTTCGAGGTTGATTTCGCCGACGTGTTCGTCTTCGGAATATCTGGCTTGGCGTTGTCACCCTTACTCGCAGGATTCTCACTTGAGATTCCTTTGAGTGAAGTATGGCTTGGCTTCGACTGTGTATTAGAAGACGGGGAGCTCTTTTTCTTCTTAGGCTTATTCTCAGTTGTCAACTCCTCGGGAGACCTGATCCTTTTTGCCTCAGATCTTGTGAGAGAGTCCGATTTTTCCTTTGGAGTGTCGTGGGATTGACTAACTATGATTTCCTGAAGCATCTTTTTCAACTTCCTCCTCTGTGCTCCAGAAAGTCTTTTCTTAGTAATAGGTAGTTTAGCTATGCTATCACTCACCTCTTTCACCATTTGCTCTACTTCATCCTTTTTGGGATTTGCTATAATGGTATTATTATTATTATCATCTGAGGATTCAGAGTCGGAACCCTCACCTATATTTAAAGGCTGAGGTAGCTTAGAGCTCTCTCCGAGTACATCCTTCTCTTTCACCCCTATATTTTTGCCAGCGGCATGCTGTACACTTGACGCATTGTCCGCCACGGAGGCCAAGGTACCCACCTCCGTAGTAGTATTCTGCTCACGATTGCAGGATGACGACGACACGTGACTCGCGAGTAGATCAACACTTGCCGCCGGTACTGGGTTATTTAGGCCCTGCACCGTAACTTTTATCTTTTTATTTTTATTTTCCATATTTGTTTTTTTTTTTTTTTTCCAGTTTTTTGGTCCGCGGGGAATATAATATTCCCAGGTGGTGGACAATCTGCCCTCCCTCAGCTTAAGTGAAATTAAAGCTGGGAGAGGACAGATGGTCCATCACCACCCCCTATCCGCCACCCGGGGACGCGCTCGGTAGGAAAAATCTGGAAACATAAAAAAATTTCGAACATAGCTTCGAATTTTCGAACTTAATTTCGAATATTCGAACATATTATGTTGTCATCAATTGTACTCAAGATTACCAAATTTCAGCGAATTCTGGCCACAGGAAGTAGTATTAACAGCATTCAAAATTTTCACCATTTATTCAAGAAAAAGTTTGTATCGATTCATTCGATTCAAACAATCTATTTTGTATTGTTTTAACATAAACAAATTGTTTACTCACTCGATTTGAATGTAGTTGCACATTCACTTGATAGTACTCACAACGTTTGAGTATAACAAAACTTTGTAAATACTATTCTAAACAAACAATGAGTTGAGTGCAAAACAATGAGTCACTCATTATGTGTAGCAAATGGAGTTACTCATGCAAGGATCTAATATCTATCAAAAATATTCTTTTTTAACTCAAGAATAAAATTCTTTTTCAATATTTATTAAAATATATAAATATTATTTTTAACTCAAGAATAAAATTGTTCAATATTTGGCACTTAAATTTTCCCTATTTTTTCAAAACTGACTTCTTTGTTGTATTTTTTGCTCAAAAGGAAGCTAAGACCATTGCCTTTAAGAGCTTTGTGATTGATTACTTACACCATAATATTCAGTAAAACGACATGTCAAAATTTTCAAATAAAATTAAAAATATTATAGTGTAGATACAAAATGTAATAAAACTTACTGAAAATACGAATGGAAAATTGAAAATCGTATGATTTTTTAAAATTTTTTGAAAAAATTTCAAAACGATAGGATTTTTTTTCGTTTTATTTCAGTTTTATATTTATTTAAACAAAGAAAAACATAAAAACTGAAACAAATTTCAAATAAAAACAGAAACAAAATGAAAATTTACGTTTTCTCTTTAAATTTTTTCAATTTGAAGTTTCATTTTATTTCAAATCTGATAGTGTAAAAACAAAATATATTTTCTATTTGATTTTTTTTGATAATCATACCAATTTTAATTTTATTTTGTTTTGGCAGTATGAAATAAAAATCTAACGACTTCTCTCATAGTGTGTAAGCAGCTTTAGTGGATTGTGAGTGGGATATATGTATATATAAAAAATAATTTAACTCCAAAAGCAAAGTTTTTGAGTTAAAATATTATTTTTTTTTTTTCACATATTGCACACTCAGTACAAAAGTGACACAACTCAAAATTTTTTTTAAGAAAAGGAAACAAATTTTTTACAAATTCTGAAAGATACAGAAATACATAACGTTTTTTCTTGAACAGTTAACAACAACAAAATACACTAATATTTTTGTAGAGTTAAACAAGTATATTGTGCATAGTTTAAGGCTTAAAGAATAATAAAACACAAAAATAAAATTTTGAGTTGTGTCACTTTTGTAATAGGTGTGCGATATGTCCCTTGTATCCCACTAAGTGACCACAAAGCTCTTAAAGGAAATTATCAAGCTTTCTTTTGAGTAAAAAAAATAAAACAAAAACGTCCATTTTGAAAAAATAAAAAAAAAATAAGTGCAAAATATCGGAAAAAAATTATTCTTGAGTTAAAAATTTTTTTGATAGATGTCCCACTTTTATCCCATTATGGGACTATAAAGCCCTTAAAGGAAATTGTATAAGCCCTCTATAAGCAAAAAAAGGCCCATTTTGAAAAAAAATAAATTTTTTTTAGAAAGAATGAAAAAATAGCTATCTGAAATTCTTTGGACAATTTTTGCTAGGAGCAATAGGTGAAAAGTTACACTCGTTTGAATAAAACCCTGTATGACCAAAATTTCCAACTTTGACCCCCTCTGACTCCGGCAGTTCTTTTTGCAAATTTCATCCAAATCTGAAGACATCGATTTTTAAAGTTGGGTCACTTGACACGAAATTCCCCATATACATATATTTTATAGGGTAATTAAAAAATTTAACCGAATTGACGAAATTCGGTACACACATTCTTTTTATACATACATTATCGTTACGGCTTGAATTTTATCGATGTTCAATGTTCATATTTTTTAAGAGTTTTTCCAAAAAGCATTAAATTTGATATCGTATATTTTTAAGATATTTATCCGATTTTAATCATTTTTATCTCCAATTAATCCCTATGGGTTGCATTTTGACAATACATATTTTATTTAACATATTATGGTTTTAAAATAAAATATAATATAAAAAATGTCCTTGAATCAAGGATCTCATAAAAACGGTAGGTATTTCCCATTTTTATTATTCCTACACTGAAATTACTTAATAGTATCCCAGCAAAAACTCAGTATTGGGTTGTATTCATTTCAATCACTATTTTTTATCACCTGCATTACCTTCAGGTAATCTTGTAATTACTTTCTTTTAATCTGATATAGAAGTACTTAATTTTCGACTTTGTCATTTTGTTTGCACATTTTATTTGATTGAAAGATAAGAATTGTGTTTTACCAAAAAGACAACAAAAATAAATTTGTATGTGAAAACCATTATTTGACGGGTAATAAAATAGTAAAGAAGTGGTGCAGTGAGTAGAACATTTGACTAACAAACCGAAGTCCGTAGTTCGTATGCTCGATGGCCGTTTTTATTATTAAAAACAAAAGAACTTAATCAACAACTTCTTATGGCTCAAATCTTCTATCGGATTGATATCTGAAAATTGTCTCAGATGTATTAAAACATAAGAAACATTGTATGGAAGTCTTATACGCACAATATGAGACGCATGATTTTAGTTATTATCGTCTTATAAGGAAAATGAGTCTGGTAAATGAACTATTCGCGACTTTGTGTAAGGTCTTCTTTTAGAATATTTACTTTCCGCCTTTTTCCCATGATAATCCGCAGAAGCGGACATAATCCACAATGTTTTGCTTTTTCAAAAAGTTTTTAATGAAAATCCCAGCAAAAAATAATTGATGTCATACTTTACAAACTTCATCTTAATCACATCTTAAAATGCGATTACATATTTTTCACTTTTATAAACCAAATATTTCCTTACAAATGAAACCCCAGTTAAAAGTGAGGAAAGAGATGTGGAAAAGTCATTACAAATAACATATTTGAAGTACATCAAGATTTGGTGAAAGAGTAGTGAAATTTACATAAGCGTGTCATTAAGAGAATGTGTTTTATTTTTGACATCCAAATATCGGATTTTTACTGCTTCTAAAAATAAGATCAGATGTAGTTCAAAGCTGCCAAAAATGAACAACATCCCTCCAATGACACGCTAATGTAAAATTCATAGGTTTTACACCCGAATTTGAAGCACTTCGGGTTACTAGTTGTGATGAAAATTCTACATCTTTTTCTACACTTTTTTTGCTGGGATACGGATGGAAAATTGAAAATCGTATGATTTTTTTAATTTTTTTGAAAAATTTTAAAACGATTGGATTTTTTCGTTTTATTTCAGTTTTATATTTATTTAAACAAAGAAAAACATAAAAACAGAAACTAATTTCAAAAAAAAAAAAAACATAAATAAAATGAATATTTACGTTTTTTCTTTGAATTTTTTTAAATTGAAGATTCATTTTATTTCAAATCTGATAGTGCAAAATCAAAATATATTTTCTATTTGATTTTTTTGATAATCATACCAATTTTCATTTTATTTTGGCAGTATGAAATAAAAATCTAACGACTTCTCTCATAGTGTGTAGGCAGCTTTATGACCAATTAAATGTTTTGCATTTTCAAATAAAACTGCTTTCTTGAAGCGCAGCATGACTCTCCGAAATATATATTGTATAAACTATATATAAGTTCAAACTGCCCTTTCTTAAACATCTACATATGTCTAGGTTATGCAAGATTCTGCAGATTCTCATTGTATTTACACATTTTTAAAAAATAAACTAATTCTATGAAAATGTTAGGCAAACTGACCATCCATTTCACTTTAACACGTGATAACAGTTCATTTTAATAGTAGAAATAATAGCGATTTCGCCAAAAAAATTTAGGACTACATATAAATTTTTAAGATAGTTGGTAAGTGTGCCAATAATTTTGTTCAGGAAAATTGGGTACTTTTTTGAATATCCTATGTTTAATAGCAAATATGATAAACATTTTGTAAGGCAGAACGGTGAATTTTGTGGAGAACTTATCAAAAAAACTTATCTAGTAAAAATTTCTCTTAATTAAAAGTCTATGCAATAATGTCATCAAATCAATCGTGCAGTTAAATGTGCCAATCATTTGGTTTACCAGTGTATATTTACTTTATGTGTTGTCAGCACCACAAAATTTTAGGGAATTTTGTATACATTACGATTTTGCTTTACCATTTTATAGCAAAATACCAAAAAACTCATATAATTGAACATAATTTTACGATAAGTTGAACCGAGAGAAAAACGTATTTTCGACCAACCTTAGTGATCATGTTAATTAAGCATTAACAAAATTTGACAAATATAATTCAAAATCATGTAGAAACAAGATACACTTCTAGTTAACTTTTACAGACTAACCACAATGCACAACTTTCTCAAAATTTAGTATTAGACAACATAAATAACACACTTTTGCAGTCTACCTACAAGCTAACTATCATTCAGTTTCGACATGTTTTTTCTAATGTAAAATTCATTGGTTTTTCTTCCAAATTTGAAGCACTAGTTGTAATGAATTCACATCATGATCTATTGCCTTTTTTCGGCAAAAATATTTACAAGCAATTATTAACGAGACTTACGGAAATATTATTAAAACTTGGTGTCAGCTGATATGCTATGAATGTTTTCATCCCTTTGAATTTTGATTCCTTTTTAGGGCTGGCAACAATAACAGAAAAGGATTGATAATTAGGTTGCCACTGGTAAAAATTATCCAAAGGCACAATTTGAACTTGTTCACTTTCCGGCAATTTGTCTTTATTTCCTAAGCCAAGAATGAATGAATCAGAGCTTTTTCCAAACATACTTGATTTTTTAAGGGTTGCCGTATTATTAGATGCAGTTGCAGCTGACGCTAACGAAATATCATCACCAGGAGTGGCAGGTAAGTATTTGTTATCGTAACTACTGGCCGAATGTGTCAGAGGATTTGTTTGTAACCTAGAACCATTGTTTGATGGACCGATTTCAGAATAAGTATCATTATCGTCATCCCAGTCGTCTTCCCAATCATCGCCTTCATTATTATAATCATCAGCAGTTGCATCATAACGTCCACCAGAGTTTTGATGATCAATTGAACTTTGTTGATGTTTAACTTCAGCAGCAGACATCACCTCAACATAGGCAGCAGGAAACAGGCCAATGTCTCCCTGGCTATTTTTTCCTTCCCACCAACCCTCACCAACATCAGTACGTGTCACTGACAGAATTTCTCCGACTTTGATAGAAATTTCTGATGAGTCAGGTTCACCAGAAAATTCATATAAAGCTCGTACATAAGACGACATTGTCCTGATATAATTGTCGAAACTAAAAATCTAATAAAAATAGGTGTTGTTGTTAAAGTACAAAGAAGAAATATCGGCGCCTACCAAAGTAAAGACAACGCCTGTCACTAAAATTTTTGTGGCGGCTTAAAAACGTTATTAAGTTGGTTAAGTTTAGAAACAAAACCGGTACCGTCACTGTTACCGCTCCGCAAAGTATACAGAGACGTCAAAAATATATATTTGCATTTTTCGCACGATACCATTCAACTGGTTTCGTTTTGGTCTTATATTTTGGTTTTCTTTTCAACTTTCTTATTAGAGTAAATAATTAGTAAACTGTTGTAAAATATATAAAAAATAAAACATCATAATATGTATGTATATATATATATTAATAAAACACATAATTTTTATACAATTAAAACTATTTAAAATTTAGCACGAACATTATTCTCAACACAACACGCGTTGTACGCGGCAGCGCGTTTTAGGCTTCTGTCAATAAAGTTGAAATACTGTATTTTTATTTAACAAGTTACACACTGTAGTTTTTAACGCGTCTGCCATGAAAAGTTCAGCAACTTTCAACTATTCGTCAATAGTTGAAAGTTGCTGGCAGCTGATCAGGGTTGTATTTTGTTTTGTGTAGAATAAGAATAAACTTAAATGAAATAAATTTCACCAATAATGAAAGAATAATATTAAAAATAAACAAAAACTTAAAAATTTGATTTTTAAAACAGTAATAGTCTTAAAAAACATTAAAAGAAATATCAAAATGACGCGTGGTGTGTAACTTGCAGCTTGTAAACCGCGAAAAGTTTGAAAAGCGTAAAACGCGTTGCCGCCTCAACGCGTGTTGTATACTTCCACCTTAAATGTAATGTCGCTTGCTATGATTGAATATTTTCGAAAAATCTGTTTTTTTTATAAGTAAAATAAATAACCATATTGTTTGTTTTTTCTTTGAATTGCTTCATTTTCGTTGATAACGCTTAACAACAGAGCTGTTTACTTTGTGCACAACGCCATCTGTTGGGGCAAAGCGAAAGCAATGAATTACTCCTATCGTTGAATTGACGTTTGCATTGATTTTTGTTTATGAAAATCTAACTTTATTTTGGGAATAGAAATGTTAGTTTTCGAAACCGCTAACTTACAGATGCTAACCAAGGCTTCATTGGCGCTTTAGAGTAGATTTTCTGCCATTTTTCTGGAGAATCGCCTGGAGTCACCATTAAAAAGTTTTTATAAAAAAGAAAAAAAGATTAAAATTAAAAGTTTTTTTAAATTAATATTTTTTAAATTCTTGGCAAATTAGCCAAAATTGTGAGTATTTCCTCAAAATTAATCAACGTTTTGTACATGTCTTTGTTTTTTTATTAAACAATAGCCATAAAACTATTGTTTGCTTTTTATTTTTTTTTTTTTAGTTTCTGAGAGAATCGAAAATATATATTTTTTCTTTGATAGGACAGAACTTGTCCAGATCGGAAGTATTCTTCAATTTGATGAAAATCAAAATTAGATGGTTGAGATTCTTATCCTGCGATTATTTTCCAAGCCTGGTTTTGTTTTTGTATTAAAGGTGTCAATTTTAAATGGTAATATCAATATAAACTTATAGCCTTATTCATAATAAAAAGTTGGCAGCAGTTTATACATCACAAACAACGAGCTGCTTGCTAGAATATTGATTAGGCTTAGAAGATTGTTAGCATGAAGTTTATTCATAATAAATTTTAAAATGTCAACTAAGTAGTTATATTACAACTCTGAAATTTTGCGATGCCATACTGAACTTAAAGAAATGGCAACATTATGTAAAAACAATCAACTCTGATTTTGACATTTACATTTGTGTTTTCCCCCATATTGCAAAAATATATTTAAAATAATTAAAAAAAAAATTTTTTTTAATGAAATAAAATGGACAAACAAACTACTAAAAGATCAGTGAATTGGGAACAAGAAGAAAAGGTAGGTTTAAATTATACCAGCACACATTAGTTTTTACACGGTGTATTTTTAGGATTTACTATCTAACCTTGTATTGGACAAGTTGGAAGTTATTGAAAATGCAAGGATCGATACTAACACCAATAAAATAAAAAGAGAGGCTTGGAATACTGTACACAATTTATTTAATAAAGTTTCAAAAAACAAAAGATCTATTGAGCAGATTCAGAACCAGTGGAGGAAAACAAAGTCCCTAGCAAAGACAAAAAATTCTGCCTATCTCCGGCAAACAAAGAAGATAGGTGGTGGTCCAGCTCCTGAGCCTCTAAATAGCGTCGAGGAAGAGCTAATTTGTCGATTACCTAAACATTTTGAAATCGACAAAAACATATATGATAGCAATTCAATAAATGTTGAAATACCCTTGAAAATTGATGAAATCAAATCTAATCCACAAGTGGAAATCAATTTCAGTAACGAAATTTTGGATTGCGAAGAAATTAATTTGGAAAATATAAAGCCAAAAAAAAAATACAAAAAGCGAAAAGTTCGATGAGAATTCCAAAAGAATAAAATTACTTGATGTCAGTATAAAACAAAAAGAATTGGAAATGAAATTTATGGAAGAAAACCATTTTATGCAAAAAAAGAAAAATGAAATAATAAACTTACAATTAATTGAGGAACATGGACTGAAGATGGAAAAATTGAAACTAGAAATTGGAAAGTTAAAGAAATTTCAATATCGAAGTATTTCAGACGACTTTTAAAAGTTCAACCACTTATTAAAAGATGCCAAATTTTATTAGATGCCAGTCACTACATTTTATTTTATATTTTTTTTTTTTTTTTTTTTTTGATTAAAGCACATGCCAAAAAAATGTTTAATCCAAAGATCAAAGTATATTTTTCCAAAGGATTGATGGAGAAAACTAACTTCATATGATGTAAATATTGTAAAGAGTCCGAGTCAAGATTAAGAGCCGCTTAATCAATCCTTTGGAAAGGTATACTTTGGTTTCTGGGATAAAGATTTTTTAAGATTTTATTGATCTTTGTAATTTTTTTATAATGAAAATTCGAATTAACGAGTAGTGTTCCGCTTTTCGAATATTTAACATGGATTTATATTATTTTTTATTAATCGTAAACAAATATTTCGTTTTAGAAAATATTATTTTCCACAAAGTACAAATTTATGAATTGTTGAATTAGTTTTAATTATTTGTTTTTAATAAAATTAAATTAATAAAATAAATTATTTTTGTATATCCATATTATTATAAAATTCAATACAACCAAGGAAGAATTTGTTCTAAAAAAGGAAGTTGTGTAACGGCTGCAAGTATAACCAGTTTTAGAACAGTTCTAAAGAAGGTTCATAACATCTCTAAAGCTTCCCTAGCACTAGTTCTGGGTGGGAAAATTCGAAACAAAATCAAAGATTTAAGAACTGTTCCTAATATAGAGTATCGAATCTATAACCCTTATTTAGAATCAGTTCCAAATGTGATAATTTCAAATAAAAATCATTTGTATTTTCTTTGTACATGTAATTTTAAAAATGCTGCTGAATATAAAGGGCTCTTGAAATGTTTTCATTTTCAACATCATTCTGATAAGTTTGATGATTTTCTTTTTCAGTATAAAAAGGTTCTTCAGTATCATCTATAAAATAAACATTTGAAAAAGTTTTTTATGTGTTTTGTAAACATATCAATAAAAATCTTACAAAAGTCTTGTTATTTGTACATAATCGACAAATTATGTAGGACTGCAAGGGCAACGATAAGAATTTTGCAATTTTTTCTAGACATTCGCATTTTTTCTAAAAGTATACGAAATCTGCTTTTCCACACTCCAAAAAGTCGTTCAACTACGTTTCTGGTTTTGATATGGACTTTATTAAACATGTCTTCTTTGGAGTCTTTCGGATTTTGTATAGGTGTAAACAAATAATTTGTGCATTTATATCCACCGTCTCCAATTAAGCGACCCAAAAATTCGTTCTTTTCAAAGCGCTCCTTTATTTTGCTCTCATTAAAAATTCTGGAGTCATGAGCGCTTCCTTTCCAACAGGCAACAATGTCAGTAATTTTCAATGACGCATCACAAACAGCCTTCAAAATAATTTATTAAAATATTGTTATGAATATTTCTTATTAACGAATGAACTTATAATTATAATACCTGTACGTTTAATGAAAAGTACCCTTTCCTATTAACATACAATTGTGCATCATCGCCACTTTCAGCTTGGATTCGGATATGTGTACAATCAATTGCACCCATAACATTTTCAAAACCAGCTATTTGTTTAAATTTCTCCATGACAAAAATTTGTTCTTCAACTGATGTAGCCATTTTAATAATTGTTGTAGCCTTTTTAGCTAAGGCCTTGGATACTTTTTCGCATATTGTGCTCATTGTAGACTGGCTGAAACCGTGAAAATCTGCACAATCATCTTGAACCGAATTGCGGCCCCAACATCTTATTGCTGCCAAAACTTGTATATGAGGTGGAATAGACCCACCTCTCCCTTTGCCATTGTTTTTTAGTTCACTTTCAACTAATTTTATCACTTTTTTGCATTTTCTTTAGAAAATCGATATTTTATACGAAATTCATCGTTGCTATACACTACAAATGGATCATTTCTTTTTTTATAAACTTTTGTAGCCCGATAACGTTTTTGTAAAAATTTTAAGGTGTCCAAATTATCAATTGTGTCCATTTTCATTAATAAACAAAAATTTTAATTTTTAATTTATTTTTTTGACACAAAACAGCTGTTTTCAATGAGTTAGAATGAGTTTAGAAACTCGTTAGCAAGAGTTTAACAACTATTTGGCAACCGTTTACTAACTTTATTATGAATAACCGACTTGCTAGGTTAGGTTAGGTTAGGTAGGCAGGTCGTCCTCGCGATGTCATCACTGGGGACACACTTGGGTCCAGAATTTTGATCCCTTTGTGATACCTGAAACGAGAGAGAACGGTCGGCGTATTAGTACACTTCAACCTAATCACTCTGGTTTCCACCGAACCAGTTTGTCGCACGAATATAGGAATCTATCTTTCGGATATCAACCTCCGATAGATCCGCTAAGTCATGCAGAAAATAGCTACCTAGCAGACCCATTCTGTGATCAGCTAGGGCAGGACAATGACAGAGGAAGTGAGTTATACTCTCTTCTTCCTCTTCATCCTGGAAGCTCCTGCAGAAGTCGCTACTGGGTAAGTTCAGTCTTCTTGCATGGAGTCCGAAAGGCCAGTGGCCAGTTACCACTGCCGTTAAGTTCCGTAGATTAACTCTCGGAATGTAGAAAAGGGCTTGGGATCTTTGTGTGTCGTAAGATGGCCACATGATCCTTGCCTGTCTACAGGTGGTTTCAGTCGACCATCTGCATTGCGCAAGCTCATATAGTTTTTCACGTATCGAGCGTTTGCAGGTTGAAAGCGGTATACCGACAAAAGGGTCGGTATGCTCTCCTGCAAGCGAGGAGCCTAACTTGGCAAGAGAGTCCGCGATGGTATTACCAGGAATTTGCTGATGTCCTGGAATCCAATACAGTCCTATTGTGGAATGTTTCGCCATCTCGTTAAGGGATGCCCGGCATTCTAGGACTAAGTTTGACGTCGTGTAGACACCACTTAGAACCTTAAGGGCTGCCTGGCTGTCGGTATAAATTCGAATATTAACATCGTATATTCGATAAAACCTGAGCCAGTTTGCAGCCCGTTTAATGGCTGATAGTTCAGCCTGAAGGACGCTACATTGGTCAGGAAGCTTGAATGATACTTCCGTTCCCGAATGTGCTATGTAAAAGCCACCGCCTACACCATGGTTTGATTTTGAGCCATCAGTGAAAACCTTATACGATCCGTCATGGAGGATTGTTTCCACCACATTTGGGTCGTCTCGGATATTCACCGAAAAGCTTCTATCAAAAGACGGTTTGGCGATGCAATAGTCGATATTGCCAGGAATCTCTCCTAGACAATTGAGAATGGTGGAGTGACCTGACTGAATCATATGCCACATACCAATTGTATTGAGTCTAATAGCCGCGTTGAGGGCAACCTCTTGGGCCATTAGATCAATAGGTAGCCATCCCATCATGACAAAGAGAGCCTTTGATGGGGTGGTGCGGAGAGCCCCCGTTATCAACAGAGCTGATGTACGAAGGATTCCCTCAAAACGTTTGCGGTGTGAGTCCTTTTGTACAGACTTCCACCATACAAGTGCACCGTACAATAGTATGGGCTTGACTACCATGTCGAAGAGCCATTTGGTATTCTTGGGGTTTATGCCCCATGATTTGCCAATTGCTCTCTTACACGAGTATAAGGCCGCAGCCGCTTTTGATACTCTAGATTGAGTGTTCAAATGCCATGATAGTTTTGAATCTAGGATTACTCCCAGATATTTAGCACTATCCGATAACTTCAATTCTATCCCATTCAGTCGTGGGAGAGTGAAGGTGGGTATCTTGTACTTCTTAGTGAAGAGAACAAGTTCCGTTTTCGATGGATTAACACCAAGGCCACTGACGTTGCTCCACGTACTGAGTGTCTTGAGTGCAATCTCCATCCTTTGCGATAAAGTATCCAGATATTTGCCAGATACTACTACAGACACATCGTCTGCATATGCTATTACCTTAAATCCCATAGATCTAAGATCCATAAGAAGTGGGTTCAACGCTAGGTTCAACGCTAGGTTCAACAGAAGGTTTTCCAAGATTTGCGCTTTGCATTTCTTACCAGGTTCTTGAAACGATTAACCGAGGTCTTGTAAGAAATCCAGTTTCCTGTTTTCTTTGCCTCGTTAAACAGTCTGCGCGTCTCTTTTCGAGATTTCGCAATGTCCGCAGACCACCATGGGGGCCTGCATCTGCCTTTGTGCATATTCTGTTTACAAGACAGTGAAGTCGCGTGTTTGAAAGCTTGATTTATGGTTTCAACCGCGTTTTCTATGTCCGATCGGTTTTCGATGATCGGTACATCCTGGAGTGAACGTGAGATTAGCCCCGTTTGCATTTCCCAATCTGTTCGTCTCCTGTTTATAAAGGGCTTTGGGGCCACTTTGTCAACTACGATTTCAAAATCGATGTACTGATGGTCAGAGAAAGAGCAGTCACTTGAGACTCTCCATCCCCTTATCCTATCATGATGCATAGAACTAACCAGCGTAATGTCAAGAACTTCCCTTCTGTTTGAAACAATAAAGGTCGGTTCGGATCCTGTATTTAAAATATCAAGATTATTGCTTAGAATGAAGTTAAAGATTGACTCACCTCTAGCGTTTATGTCCGAGCTTCCCCAGACAGTGTGATGGGCATTGGCATCAGCTCCCATGATGATCGGCATGCTTTTCGAGTTTGCCATTCGGAGGAGCAGTGCAGCCGAGGCTGCTTTGGAGTGGTGGAGATTAATTTGGGTTACTCTCACCATCTCCTTTTTTGTCTTTACGCAACACTGTGACGTTGGCGTCCTCCTTGTCAGAGGCAAGGAGATCGTCCTCGTCAACTGACTCTTCCCCCTCCTTAACCAACTTAGAAGTTGATTGACTCAGCGAAAGGTCAGTCTCGTCGCAAGACATATCCGCAGCGGATTGGTCAGGATCGGGATCATCCTGTTCCAATAGTCCCTTGTCATCGCCTCGGTAGACACGAAGGAAGATCGACTCGAAGCCGTAGTAGACCTTCCCTTGTTTCTCGCGAAGCGGCGCCAAAGACTCCTGGTTCAGGATCACAACAATCCTTCTGGAGCTTCCTACAGGTTGAGAAACCCTGACGACCTTCCAATCTTGAGTTGGAAGATCCGGATTGCCAACCTGTAGAAGCTCCAGTATCGCTGCCTTTTTATGTGGTTCCGCAGGAATTATGGCGGTGGATCTAGGCCTTCGTGGGATCTCGTCCACAGAGACCACTTCCAGCTTAGCACCTTCCCACGGATCCTTTATCAGCGACACAGCCTGCTTCAGGAGCAAAGCTGAGCGCTCGTTGGAACAGGCCATTAGCTTCACTCTGTTGTGAAACCAACCGCCGTCCTCACACTGTGGGGGGGGACCAGGGTTCTGTTTAAGAACTTCCCAGAACACCCCCATCAGCTTTTTTCGCACTATGTCCCATCTGGATGGAGACATAGCGCCATCTATGTCACCCCTGTCGATGACAGCACGCGTGAATTGGTTCTCAACCACTTCACCGGAGGTCCTGTCATGCGGCTTGGGGGGCAACGGTTTCGGACGTTTTGTCCCGGGCTGCTGGCCCTGAAGATTAGTCTCCTCCTCAGAACGTTGCCGTTTAGGCGCGTCCTTAGACGTGAGGGGGGGACTCTTCTCCAGAACGGCCAATTTTCCCTTAGCCCATTCTAGAGAGGACTTGTCCTCTTTACTTAGCGACTCAACTGGCTTGCCAGCTAAGCGCGCTAGAATTTTGGCGGCGGAGCGCCGTTGTAGGAAGGCCCTTCTTGCTGGTGTTACGTTCCTGGGGGTCTTACTATTCGCCGTGCTGGCATTGGGAGATGCCGTTTGAGAACCCGAAATCTTGTTCGCGGTTCCCTCGTGCATAACCGGCACTGGGGTTGCTACCTTGGTTTTGGTGGCCTTAGTAGTCCCCGAAACAGGGGGTTTTATCGGCATTTTGCCAATACGGACCTGAGCTGCCTTTGAGGTACTTGGGGTGACGTCCAGAGGTGCCTCGCTGCTTATTTTGCTGCATCCAGCTTTGGAGCCAGATGCTGTTATTGTTTTGCGACTGCAGGATCCAGGCTTCCCTAAATCCGCAGACGCTTTTGCTTTGGGTTTGGCGCCGGTAGCATTCAGACTAGCCCGACCCGGTGTCTCCGCCGGACTAACCTGGGTGGCAGTAGCACTCGACTCTCCACAGCCTGTCGCCTTCGCCGTGGGGGTAGGGTCTCCGGAGATTATTAGGCCCCTTACCGGATACGCGGGGCACGGTTTCTTGTCGGACATTGGACATTAGAACGGTGTGCATTTTATACTTGCTGCCAAGTATATGATTCTGCATATGATGTGCTTGCAGACCACCAAGCCGCCCAATGTGGGAACAGACGCTGGTGGATTTAGACGGACCGTCGTGGAGTTTTGGGATCTAAAGATCCCGAACGGACTGTACTGTCAAAAGATACACATCCGAAGGATGAGTAGAGATCTTTTGACAAGTACTTGGACTGGTAGCCGCCCCATCGGGGAGAAACAGACGCTACCAGTCGTGGGAAGGGTAGTTCTTAGTATGTGCTCGTCATGAGCCCCTCTGGCATGGGTAGCCCTACCAGCACGGCCTGCATATTAAATTTTTTATACCCACCATCAAAAAAGATGGGATAGGTAGGTAGGGTAGGTCGATAGGAGGATGTATACTACATCAAATCCGAAGAAATACACATAGGCCACTATCGGGCCTGTTGTGCGCTCCTTATCATGAAAAAAAATATTTTTCAGTGTTCAGAAACTCAGTTTCCTGAACGTAATTCCTAAGAATCTTCCAATCAGTGTTAGTCAGGAATGTTATTTCCGGAATAACATCACTTCCAAGATACTTGGATCTAACTTCGACGAATGCCTGGCAGTGGCAAAGAAAGTGCTCCAGAGTTTCACTGTCCTCTCCACATGCTCTACATTCGTCTGAATCCGCACGTCCAATTTTGCATAGATGTGCTCGTAGTCCTGTGTGTCCACTCAGAATACGTACCATCATACTAACTTCAGACTTGCTCATTTTGAGGAGATTTTTCGTCTTGCTCTCATCAGGGTCACCCCATAGGATCTTCGTGGTTCTACCCACTGTTTCATTATTTCAGTCCATAATAAGCTAATTGTCTATAAACAAATTCTAAAGCCAGTATGGAGCTATGGCATCCAGATATGGGGATGCGCTAAAAACGATGTTATTAAAATTATACAAAGATTTCAAAACAAAATCCTAAGGACCATCCTGAATGCCCCATGGTACGTTAGAAACTCTGATATCCATAGAGATCTCAACATGAACACAGTAACAGAGGAAATTATTATGAAAGCAGAACAACATAGGCGTAAACTTATACTCCACCCAAATGAAGAAATAGCGTCCTTATTAAGAACCACAAATGTAGTAAGACGACTAAACAGATGCCAACCTCATGACCTCATCAGGCGTTTCAACCAGCATAATGTTTTATAAAATATTTGAATTGCTGTTAATACTAAATTATATGTTTAAATAATTAGCCTCAAACTGCTAGTTAGTCTATTTTGACTAGTCGCAGTATTTTAAGAAAAATTGTATATGTCAATTTATACCGTTTTAAATAAAAAAAAAAAAAAAAAATTATTCCAAGAGGCCTTATAGGGTTCTCTCACCCATATTTTTAGTTCAGCTTTTGTTGCGTCGAATGGTTTTGCGTTTGTCAGGTTAACTGCCTCGAGCTCCCTTCCCTTTAAAGCTATTACATTCGCCCTTTCGTTACCGACTACTCCCGAGTGGGATGGTACCCATATGATGTGAACCTTACCCCTGGGAGAGTATTCAGCTAAAGCTTTCTTACAGTCCAATACGGTCTTAGATTTAGTTCTATCGCCTGATATCGCCCTAATTGCCTTCTGGCTGTCGGTAAATATATTAAGCGCTGTGTGCGCCATATTTATTCTAATCCAATTTACGCATTCCGTTATTGCTCGTACTTCTGCCTGGAAGCTTGTGTTATGATTTGGTAAACGATGGTATATTTCTGTTTCTGGGTCTTCAATATAGAAACCCAGCCCCATTTTGTCCCCCAATTTAGAGCCATCCGTGTAACAACGGATTCCTAATGGTATTTTCTCTAATGTTCCGCTTGACCAAGACATTCTATCTGGGATCAGCGTTTCAAAGTTAACGACATATTCTGTGTCTGGTATACGATCGGGCACGTCCGATGATTGTGCATAACCTTCCAATGTGTCCAGTATACATTGATGACGTGTCCTATAACCGCTTTTGGCCAGTTCGCCTAAAGTAAAGAGCCGTTCGGCTGTAAGCGTTGCCTCATATCTTAAACATGTTTCAATAAGTGGAATATCTAGCAACGTTTCCAGAGCCTTGGTTGAAGTAGTACACATGGCACCACTTATACCCATGCAGCATGTACGATGAACTCCCTGTAGTAGTTTGATATTGCACTTTTTGTCTAAAGCAGTCCACCAGATTATTGAAGCATAAGCTAGAATTGGTCTAATTACGCTTTTATAAAGCCAATTTGTCATAGTAGGACTAAGACCCCATTTCATGCCTATAGTTCTCCTACATATCGCCCAGCACCGATGTGCCTTGTTTATCCTATCCTCTATGTGGTGTCTCCATTTTAATTTTCGGTCGAGGATTACACCTAAGTACTTAACTTTGTCTGTCACCGGTATCTTCCAGAGTAAAGGTGAAAAAATGCCACCCTGTGGTATACCGCGAAATACCTTTTTCCTGATAGTTATATCGTACATCTCGCAGTTTATCCATCTGTTCCTTAGCATGTGGTTGATCCAGTTACGGAGCACCCGGTCAACATAAAACTGGTCTAGGGATTGGATAAGAGTATCAGTGTGCACGTTATTGAAGGCGCCTTCGATGTCAATGCATACCGCCAGTGTATACAGTTTGCTATCAAAGGATGCGCCTATGTAGTGGACAACTTCGTTTAAAGCGGTTTCCACCGATCGTCCCTTTACATAAGCATGCTGCTTAAATTTTTGGCCTTTGTCGGGTATACTGCTTTTAACTATACTATCAACTATCCGTTCCAAAGTTTTAAGTAGGAAGGACGTAAGACTTATCGGTCGATAAGACTTAGGTGTCGAATAGCTAGGTTTCCCTGGTTTAGGTATATATATTACCCTTGCATACTGCCATTTAATGGGGGTATATGTGAGTTTCAAGCATGCAGTGAATATTTGAGACAGATGTACGGAAACCAGTCCCGCCTCCCTCTGTAAGAGTGCCGGGAAAATGCCATCCGGCCCTGCAGCTTTATAGGGAGCGAAGCTCTTGATTGCCCCTTTAACCATATCAGATGTAATTACAATTTCCGTGTTAGCCTCCCCTTCCCCCAATATCGGTTCATCTATGTTTTTCGATATACCGGGTGGAAAATGAGAGTCCGTTAGGAGTTTCATTGTCTCCTCCATATCCTCCAACCTCCTGCCCGTATCATCGACCATAGATTCTGGTTGGACATGAGTTTTGGATAGGAATTTTTTTATCTTCGATACGTCATTTACGCTGTCTACCTGTTCACAGAAAAGTTTCCAGGAGTCTCGTTTGGCTTTACGAACAATTTTCTTATATTCACCAAGTTTACTACGATACTCATCCCAGTATACTGTGGTCTTTTTACGCCGTGCCCGGTTAAATAGTTTGCGAAGAGTCTTACCAAGGTTCCGAATCTCCCCGGTTACCCATGGTTTCTCCTGGGCAGATCTCCGCTGTCGCAGAGGGCAGCTGTCCTCGAACGATTCAACCAAGGCACTTGTGAGCATTTCTACTTTGGCGTCTATGTCCTCTTTATTTCGATAACCTCAATCATTGTCATCCATTTAAACCAGCGTTGCGCGTTCATATTGTTCAAATTACGAAGATTTTCGGCAATTCACACGTACACTACCCGATCGTAAACAAAACTCACAGCAAGAGCGTAAAAATACAAAAAATGATCTTCAGTTGCTTAACAGCATTCAACAATGTAGGTTGATGTCGCTTTGTTTCAAAAATTGCAAAAACAATTTGTAAAAACAACAAAACAATTTGTAAACAAGAGAATACTTGCAAAAAACTCGTACACTTCAAAAAAAATTTTACTAATGCATAAGAATGAAAACACATAAAAATAGTATTTCTAATACTTTTTACATATTTTAAATAAAAAACTTTAACTTTGTGAAGAAATATATATTTTTCTTTTCTTTGAATATGTTTTATCTGTAAAATTTACTATTTTACTTGTTATGAAATTTGATCACAACAACCGTAATTAGGCAATACTTTTTCTAAGTGTTTTTTAGTATTTTCTCACCACTGCAATAACAGTTTCTTAGCGTCTCTCTTTCTGCGCTTGGCTGATTTAAACTGTCTTCCAGCGAGCTAGTGATCACATCTCCGCTCGTTGGATTTGACTCCTCCGGGTAACCTGAAGTGGCTATTGATGCAGTGGGTACAATTGATGGCACTGCGGTGTCCTTATCAGGCATAGGAAGAGCAGTCTTTTTAATCGACACTTTCCCAATTTTGGACAGCACTGCTGTTCTGTCTTCTGGCGAGTGAGGGATTTCCTCCTCGCTTTTAGGATTTGACTTCTCAAAATAACCAGTACTTGCTAATGATGCTTTGGGTATCGTCTTAGGTGTTTTGGTGTCCTTATCGGGGCCGGTTTTGACATCCCTTTCAATCGGCACCTCCCCAATTTTGGAGAGGGCAGCTGCACCTTCTTTTGGCGAGTTAGTGGTATCTTCCTCGCTTTTAGGATTTGACACCTTAACGTTATCAATAGTTGCTACTGATGCTGTGGTCTTAGGTATTTTAGTGTCCTTTTCGAGGCTTGTTGTAACAGCCCTTCCAATCGGCACCTTCCCAATTTTGAATATGACAGCTTTACAGACGAAGTAAGCCCTACCTTTATTCTTGGCAAGACTAGCCATTGATTTCTGGTCGATACCTATTACAAATAAAGTTCCCTCAGGTTCTTCTTTCCTGTAAAAGACGTCCCATTTTTCCATGGCCAGCTCAGCGTTTTGACCACCAAGAATTTCCAGTATACGTTCATTAGCCAGTTTACTGCCCCATCCTTTTATGTAGACAGTGGACTTTAAGAGCACCGGAAGCTCGCTCTTCTTTGCCAGTCCTAGCTTAGCGCCGTCCCAGGGAGGAGGGATACTTTCCACCATGTTCTTTAGGGTGCTCACACATTGGTGAGATGCCAACCTCATCAACATCACACCCATTCTGAACTCGCAGCTCACGCTCTCTATTGGTTGTTGGCCCTTTGAAGCGATTGCGTGGTCCACTATCTTATTGTTCACCAGATCTTCTACCTTACTCTGTTGGTCTATTGTAATTTTGCCTGTCGGATTACCGGCATCGTAAACTGCATAACAGAGATCGTCCCGGTGTCTTCTTTTGGCAACTTTGGCGTAAGATGGCGGCTCTTTTCCTTTTCCACTTTTCGGGGTTTCTTTTGAGATACCCTTACCTTCGAGGTTGATTTCGCCGACGTGGTCGTCTTCGGGATATCTATCTTGGCGTTGTCACCCTTACTCTCAGGATTCTGACTTGAGGTTCCTTTGAGTGAAGTATGGCTTGGCTTCGACTGTGTATTAGAAGACGGGGAGCTCTTTTTCTTCTTAGGTTTATTCTCAGTTGTCAACTCTTCGGGAGACCTGATCCTCTCTGACTCAGATCTTGTGAGAGAGTCCGATTTTTCCTTTGGAGTGTCGTTGGATTGACTAACTATGATTTCCTGGAGCATCTTTTTCAGCTTCCTCCTCTGTGATCCAGATAGTCTTTTATTAGTAATAGGTAGTTTAGCTATACTATCACTCACCTGTTTCACCATTTGCCCTACTTCATCCTTTTTGGGATTTGCTATAATGGTGTTGTTTTTATCTTCTGAGGATTCAGAGTCGGAACCCTCATCTATATTTAAAGGCTGAGGTAGCTTAGAGCTCTCTCCGAGTACATCCTTCTCTTTCACCCCTATGCTTTTGCTAATGGAATGCTGTACACTTGACGCATTGTCCGCCACGGAGGCCAAGGTACCCACCTCCGTAGTATTATTTTGCTCACGATTGCAGGATGACGACGACACGTGACTCGCGAGTGGATCAACACTTGCCGCCGGTACTGGGTTATTTAGGCCCTGCACCGTAACTTTCATATTTTTATTTTCTATGTTGTTTTTTTCCAGTTTTTGGTCCGCGGGGAATATAATATTCCCAGGTGGTGGACAATCTGCCCTCCCTCAGCTTGATTCAAACTGATACTGGGGGAGGACAGATGGTCCATCACCACCCCCTATCCGCCACCCGGGGACACGCTCGGTAGGAAAAACGGGAAAACTCCCCCGATAAAGATGGGGGGTATATTGATTTTGTCATTCCGTTTGTAACACGTCGTGATATTGGTCATAGACCCACAAAAGTATATATATTCTGGGTCCTCATTAAAATCTAAGACGATTTAGCCATGTCTGTCCGTCCGTCTGTCTGTCTGTCTGATGAAAGCACGATAGAGTCCGAATAGAAAGAGCTAGAAGGTTGAAATTTCACATAAATATTTATTTTAGGTAAGGTTTGTTTGGTATTGAAAATGGGCAATATCGGTCCACGTTTTCGGATAGCCCCCATACAAGTGGCCCCTCCAAAAGTAGCATTAACAGCCATAACTTGTTTAAAAATACGAATATAGCTATAAAATTCGACATAAGTAAGTTTCTTATGATCCAAAATTACTATGCAAAATTTTATGAGGATCGGTCCATAATTGACCCTACCCCCCATATAAGGTTCCCTTCAGAAAATGACTTTAACACTCATTACTGTCTTAAAAATACTAGTATATAGATGAAATTCGACATAAGTAAGTTTCATACTAGTAAAAAACTATCTAAAAAATTTTATAAGGATCGGTCCATGATTGACCCTACCCCCCATATAAGGTCCCCTTCAGAAAATGACTGCAACGCTCATTAATGGTTTAAAAATACGAACCAAATTCTGTCTACCAAATTTTATGAGGATCGACCCATAATTGACCCTACCCCCCTATATAAGGTCCCCTTCAGAAAATTACTTTAACGCTTATAACCGGCCTAAATATACGAGTAAAGGAAAATATTTAAAAAAATTAAAAATAAAAAAGGACAAAATTCCTTGAGAAAAAAAGTTACAGAAAAATAATACAATAAGAAAAAATTACACTAACAAAATATATCCGAAACAAACAAGTTCAACACACGGTTTAACAAAATTCTAAAAAAATAAAGTAAATTTGAAACGGGGGAAAAAATATAAAAATTGAAAATTCACTTAGTTAAAAAAAGGATAAATAAGAAGTGACAGTTTTGTGTATCTAAAAAATGTATCTAAAAACATAGAAAAGAAAGATCATACTTCAGAATTTAAAATTAGGTAAGTCTTTAGTTTTTATACCCTGCACCACTTTAGTGGGGAGGGTATATTGGGTTTGTGCTGATGTTTGCAACATACAAAAATATTCGTATGCCAATTGGCTTAGAATCGTTTTCTGAGTCGAATTAGTGCGCAAGGTACAGGTCGCAATTTTCAAGATAATTGGATGAAATTTGGCACACACGCTTTTTTTGAAAAATCGGATCATTATTTCACCTAGCCCCATACAACAGAACCCCCCGAAAAGGGCTTCTGAGCTCTTAATTATGTTAAATATACCTGTATATCGTGTATTTATACAAGCCTTGACGACCTTGCCAAATTTCATAAAGATCGGGCCTCATTTGACCCTAACTCCCATACAAAGTCCCCTTCCGAAAATTACTTGAAAATTACATGTCCAAAATTAACTTATAAACACAAATATCGCGATGAAATTCAGCACAAATAAATATGTATTATATAAATATAAAAATATTCACAAAATTTTATGGGGCTTGGTCCATATTTGCCTCTAGCCCCCATATAAAGCCTCTTTCAGAATATTATTTTTTCATCCATAAATTGTTTAAATGTATCGGAATAAGGTAATATTGAAGATAAATGCTTTATTATGAAAAATAAATCACATTTAATATTCATAACTGGTGTAGGGTAGCATATGGTCGGTCACGCCCGACTATACTTTCTTACTTGTTATACCCTTCACCTTCGTGAGAAGGGTATATATAATTTTTTCATTCCGTTTGTAATTTCCAAAATATAATTTTCCGACCCTATAAAGTATATATATTCTGAATCCTTATAGATAGGGGAGTCGATTAAGCAATGTCCGTCTGTCTGTCTGTCCGTCTGTCTGTATGTTGAAATCAGTTTTCTGAAGACCCCAGATATCTTCGGGATCCAAATCTTCAATAATTCTATCAGACATGCTTTCGAGAAGTTTCCAATTTAAAATCAGCAAAATCCGTCCATAAACAACGGAGATATAAGCAAAAATCCGAGACAACCTCTGAAAATTTCCTAAAAAATAAGCAACAACAACACTGCTTATTCATTGCCTTGCGTATATTGTTTTTGTTTCTTGGTGTATTCGGTTCCGTATGTTTGGATGTTGGTTTCATTGCGTTGTGTATTTTTTTTTTTTTTGATTATTTCGTTTCGTATGTTTGGATGTCTACTGGTTTGCCTGCCTTGTGTATTTTGTTTTTTGTGTGTTTATTTCGTTTAGCGTTGTTGTTGTTCATTACGATTTGCTATTGCTATAATAATGATATAGTAGGGAAAATTAAATAAATTAAAATTTTATAAAATTGATATTTTTTAAATACACTATGGTGAAGGGTATATAAGATTCGGCACAGCCGAATATAGCACACTTACTTGTTTTTATTTACCGCCGGTCAGTATAAGAAAGAATTTCTTGTAATTTTAAAACGAATAAACAAGCTTACCTATAATGCAATTGCATTAACATTAATGCCTAAATCATACGCATGTACCCTTCAAACATTTAAAAGACAAAACTATTGCGCATCACCCCAGATGCCACGTCAGAAACACTTCTGGACGATTGTCAGACGAGAACGCACATTTTACAGAAACAAAATACATTGATTTCGAATTTTCGTCTTCTAGAAATATACTTTTAAGTTACTTCCGGATGATAGTTAGAAGAGTGCATCCATTTTGTTTAAACAAAAAACCATGTCTGTTGAATTTTTTTCATCTGGAAGTATACGTTTTAGTGACTTATGTATGAGAGTTGGGTGAGAACACACATTTTACAATAACAAAATACATTGTTTCCTAATTTGTATCTTCTTGATTTGTATGTTTATGTCACTTCTGGAAGACAGTTTGAAGAGTGTTCACATTAATGTTGTATTTTATTCATCTGGAAGTGTGGATTGTAGTCACTTCTGTACAATTGTCAGACGAGAGCACACATTTTACAAAAACAAAATACATTGATTTCTAGTTTTCGCAGTCTGGAAGTATACTTTTAGGTTACTTCCGGATGTTAGTAAGAAGAGTACAAAAACAAAAAAATATAAATACCCATTTTTTAGCGTGAACGTGAAAAAAAAATAAAAATAAATAATGCAGAAATTTTGCTAAGTTCAGTGATGTTTTGTGTTTTGTTCAGTCATGTTCAGTTTTAATTATTCATTTGTTCAATTCACAATCGATGTTGTAGCGTTGTATGCGTTGTATGTCAGCAGCTGCTACAATAGTCATAACAATGTTGTTGGTATTTTCTATGCAAAAGCACTATACAACTCCTACGACAATTTTTCATATGTTTTTCGAATGTTGTAAGAAAGTTTAGTGTTGCCAATTGTTTATTTCGACATATAAACAAAAAATTCAAACGATGTTAGCATAAAAAACGATAAAGTGGTAACACTGAAATCAAAAACAAACAGCTGTTTACCAAAACAAAAAAACTAAAATTTTATTAAAAACTGTTTATTTATTAGTTTAAAATGTGGAATAAATAATATAAAAGCATTGAAAATTCAAAGAAATTAATTTGGTTTATTTCGCATGTTTAATTAATTTAATATTTTTTTGATTTTTTTATCTTTTGACATTGTTATGTATATTTGTTTTGATTGTTTTTTTTTTTTTTCATTGAAAACATAAACTTATGACTTGCTGCAAAGATCTGTTCACAATCACTGTTACTACACTTTAGTAGGTACAATATACAACTTGATTGTGAATTGAACAATTGTAAAACTTAAATGAGTTATTGAATTTAATGTTCATAGAAAAATAGTGTAATTAAAATATTGTGAATCTTAAGTAATAAAAAACAATATGACAGTGTTGTGTTAAAAATCAACTGTTAATAAACATTTAAGAAGGTTTTCTTAATTGGCGAAGTTTATTAAATATATACCAACAAATATAAGGAAGGATTATATAAATAAAATTAAAAAGTAAGTTGTCATATTTTACATTAAAATATTATTTTAGGAATATGTTAACAACTCTAAACGGCTTCCATTTCCATTATTTTTAAAAAGTCTAATATGTTTAATTATAAACGTTTTTATATTAAATTTCGACTCTCTCTTAATTCGTTTAGGAGGTATAAGCATTTAAAGATTTTTTCAAGTTGTACATTTCGGCTTTCATTTGATGAACATTGCATTTTTAACCTATTTAGATTTATTTGAGTTAAATCTTAACTTTCAATATTTTTTAAACTATTTGCGCGTTTAGGTCTGGAATCATTATATTGAAATTAATACTACTGTATTATACATAAATTATTTTTTGACTTGCGTCACTCGACACGAAATTGACCATATAAGATATTTAATATTGAAATCAGATAGTTTTAAACCCACATTTTTTAAATAAATACAATTTCATTAATTTTCATATAGCTTTGGATTTAATTATTCTAATTATAGGTACTTTTTTAGTTATTAACACCAGGTCTTTCTATGACCTATCATATGATACTAATATTCTTAATATTGAGCATGCCGTTCCCAAGATATTGAACCTAAGTAGGTAGTTTTTGAACGTGTATAACTCCTTAATTAGAAGAGAGCAAACAAAAAATAGTATTGCAATATTAGTGTCAAAAGCAATATTCCGTTTAGGGTCGTTACGGTGTTTCTATCGTTAGTGACTGTAAATAATTTAAAAAATAATCCATGACTTAGTAATTTCAGATCTTTATAGACGGTTTAATTCCAAGTTATTGAAAAAATGTTCATGAAAGGTAATGTTTTTATTGATTCAAAACAATAAATAAATAAATTAATTAATTTTTAATTATTTTATTTTTTTTTTTAGAAAGCAGTAGCTAATATTGTACCCCCTATTAAAATACTTCTAACCGAATTAAAATATAAAACTGGGATCTGGTAAGTTATATATGTCTTATTTCATCACGTGGTTCCATTAAAAATGTCGATTATTTGCAGAAAATGTAAAAAATGGATCTGACCGTTTAAACTTTGGTGGTAAATGTATTGGACATAAGAGAATCCTATTTCTATTGCTTCCTAAAGTATAACAGGTAATTTCAATAAATACAAAAGTATGTATATTCAATATTAATTATAAGATTATTTTGGTTTATTTCGTTGAAGGATTAATGCGTTCCAAAATATAACTCTTACAATTTGATGGATTAATCATAAAATTGATGAAGAACTACAAAAATATTTTAGAGTCCAACGTTTTACAATTTTTGGAAGTATACCAGTCAGCAGTTGGAATATTAATACAGATTTCCTGAAAATTATTTTATTATAAGGTAATAATTCTAAATTTTTGATACATATGTACATTAGACCGACTCACTCTGTATGGAAAGCAAAAACGTGGCTTCAAAAAACCTTTCAAATGATACCACATACTACATGTATTGTTTAAGAAATGCTGTATAATTTAAAACAAAATAACTAAAAAGGGACTTTTTTGTAACCGGTTCAACTCACGAACGGCCATCGATAGACTAGAAATATTTTGGGAACCATTATAAAACATAACAAAGATTTTTTGAAGCTGGATAAAATATTGAATTTAACATGAAGAATCGTGTTCCCATACGATATTTTCTTTAAAACTGTCCAGCTCACGAATGGACAACACTTAACCGAAAATATTTTGGGTAACATCACATTACATAACAGCGAATATTATGAGGGGGGTAACTCAAGCACCATTTTTTGTGAGTCGGCCTAATGTACATATATTACTTTCTTTAGATTAGTTGTTAAATCAATTATATTTTCTACTATTTTAATTTCAATTAATTCAATAAAAACTATAAAATTTCATTTTATTTAGATTTATTTTTATAGATTTTATTTTGGTGAGTATACAATAGAAGAAGAGAAAACTCATCTTCTAGAAGATAAGATATGAACACTTCTAGATGATACTAAGTAGTCACTTCAAGAAGTGACTTCCTAGTCACATCTAGAAGAGTCTTTGGCAATACCTTACTTACAAGAGTCATCTAGAAGTTTCTTCTGCGGGCCTTCCAAGTTACTCTTAGACGTTCCCCAGCTCGGCATCAGTTCTTCCCGACTGGTGACAAGAATTCTTATACTTCCGCAACATCGCCGGCGAGCTTTTAGCACGTTTGGAACTTCCGCAATAGAAAATGTTTGTAGGGTAAATGTACGTGTTTTTTTTAATATGTGCTCTCAGCTTTTGTTTAACATTGTGTTTTGTCTGAGAGTTCTGTTACACAGAAAAAAATAATACATAACATGAATGAATTTTGTAATATATTGTATGAATCGAACATGACTTTTTTTCCCAAACCATTTTCACTCAGAATATTAAAAGTTCATAAAATGTATGAACTTGTACATGACAACAATTTTTTAAATTTTAACTTTCATGAAAAAGTGCAAAAAAAGTTCATTATCTACTAACACTATGCAACAAATTGAGGGTCATGGTCTGGGGGGTAAAAAATTCCCATGATAACTTAAAGTACTAGGTTAGAGTATTAAAGCCCCCAAACCGTTCGGCGTTGGTAGGTCAAACTTTTATGTTATCGGTCATTGAAAGTTGTGCTTTTTAACACTAAGTTTATTAAAACTTTACAAATACCTTCAGAATTCACTTCAAAAACATATGTTTTATTTAGCTATCTGCAGAACAACTTTGCAAGAAATATATCTTGCAGATTTCGGACCACAAATATTGATTTTTAATGGGTCATTCGAGTCCATTTTGTAAACACTTGTTATGCAAAGATATAAATGTTTATTGGAGTTGGGCGACAGTGGTATCATATAAAAGGTCTTTCGAAAGCGCATTAGTAAATGTAAAAATCTCCAATATTCATAACACAGCTTCCGTAAAATTATAAAATATTAATAAAAGATTTAATTTTTTCGAACAGTACCTATACGGATTATTTTGACAAATTAGTCAAATTTTATTTAATTTCTATGTGATTAAATGAATCTTGTATTTTATTATTTTTTATATTCGCGTTTTTGTCCATTCTTTTACAGTCTCAAAATTTATATCAAAAATATTTAATATAGGTATCAAATTTTTACATTTGTCATTTACATTTCTAAAACGTGCAATTATTTTCAAATTAAAATATTTTCCCCCACCTTTTTATACCAAATGTGCAAAAAATAAAAAATTGTATTTTTTAAAAAAATATTATAGTTTAAAGTTTTCAAAAAAACATGTTTTGAGTATTTAAATATATTCAAACTTTCCGCATTTAACTTATACACATTAAACAATGCATTTCGCAGAAAAATTTTTAATTTGGCCATTTAGTTAGCCGTTTAAATACCATTTTTTCGATTTTCCAAAAAAATATGCTTTTATTCGGAAACCGCAAAATTTCGAAATGAATGTTCTTGATTTACATATAATTCAATGGCACTTCGAAGGAGCTTTCATATGATACCCCATTCGTTAATAGTTTCTATTAATTAAAGTTAAAAATCCCGTTAACCCGCTATGAACTTTCAATTAGCGATAGCGTAAAAGTTTGACCTAGCAGCGAAAAATGCTTCGGGGGTTTGAATACACTAATGGCATACTTTCATTTTGTTAAGGAATTTTTCGACCCCCCCCACCCCAAAAAAAAAGTGTTGCATAGTGTAATCTGTTTCCATATTTAGTAGATAGTAATTCTTTATTAGCGAATTTTGAATAATAAAAAATATAAATTGAAATGCAGAAAAACAAAATGTTAAACCAGAAAACATCATCCAACATAGTTAAGCATCTATTCTTCATAAAATGCCGCCAAATACGTTCACATTTCATCGCTTTTAATTTAAAAATCATAAAGAAATACAAAATTTTCCAAAGAAAATTTCAAACATTTTTTTAACAAATAGAAAAATAAATTTGAAATATTTTAAGTCAAGGCTTCTAGATTATGTTTGAAAAAATAGAAATTATAAATTCATACAATTTAGGAACTTATTCTTAAATATGAAAGCAGTTCATAATATTTATGCTGAAACTTTTTTCTGTGTAAATACATAATTGTTTTCTTTTTTTTTATATGGGCATTTATGTTTGATTTATGTACATTAAAAATAATGCATGCAATTGGATTATATGTAATTTAATAAAATAATCATTAAACTAAAAATAGTAAATTAATGAATAATTTGATAAATTCTCAAAAAAAAAAGTTAAAGCTGTAATACATGCTGAACTCATCGAAAGATTTTTCGGCGTGGGAGCAACAGAACGTGAACTAATTAATGTAAGTCTCTTAATGTTTTTTTATTGGGCTAGTGATTGGGTCAATAACAACTGAGATTCAGTATATATTTTGTCTTTATCAGTTTTCTCTTAATATATTCAATTTTCTTGTTTTTCTTAAGCTCTCTTAATCATTTAGCATGCATAAGTTTAAAATTTTATAGTAGCGAGTTTTACACTAAGTGACAGGCAACGAACCTCCCCTCCAACGAGCGATAAGGCTGGATATAATGCATGCAACTGGCCTGAATCAACTTCCAAAGAATTTTTAGATATTTAGGCCGTTATATGCTACATAACTGAGCCTTTATATTGTGTTGTTTGTTTTAACGCACTGTCTGTATATTAAACCCAAAAATTTTTTTCTCTGTCTACTGAGACCATTTCAAAAAAGCTAATTTTAGTGTTTTTGAACTGTCAAATTTGACACCTCTGTATACTTTGTGACCGTTCTTTCAAAAAATAAATAAGATAATGACGGTAGAGGCATTGTATTTTTTTTAATTTTTCCTATTATTTTTATAAATAACTTGAACTTTATTACCTATAGTTTTAAATAAATAATTTTAAATTTTTTTAAGTAGTTTATTAATAATAGGCTTACCAGATCTAAAATCAACAAAAAACGTACATCGTAGTTAAAAAAGCAGTACCAAAGTAAATTAATAAAGTAGCGACACGAGTTGTTAGTTTGAGTTTTCGCAAACTTATTTAATTAAATCAGTTATGCACATATAGTCTATGCAGTTATACAAATACATTCAAAATAACTACGCTTAGAACAAAAGTTATCAATTTTATTTTAGAAAATTATAAACTTGTAAGGCTTAAGTGGAAAAAGTTTTTTGCTCAAATAAAGTATTAATATTTAAAATTTTATTTCTATAGAGCACCATGGTTAGTACTATGGGATAGTAGGCCAGACACACCAGCTCTATCGGTCAAGAACTGCCGGAGTCAGAGGGGATCAAAGTTGGACATTTTGGCCATACGTACAGTTAGTCACAAAAATAAGTATACTGAAATACTGACAATTGGTTTTATTTAAAAAAGGATATTTGTTTTTCAAAAAACAAAAAAAGGAATACATTGATTTGCTAAAAACAATTATAATAATTATTATTCATAATTTTTTTTCTGGATATTTCAGTTCTCATTTAAATTTAAGTTAAATAGGTGCAAAATTTCCGTCACAAAAGTAAGTATATGTTGCAAGTCTTAAGAAATCGGAGTAAAATTTCGGATTATAAGAACGTACGTATGGCCGAATCCAAGCATATCACATTAATATCAAAATAACAACTATTTTCAAAAGTTAAAAATTCAACTTCTAATGTGTGATTTGGAAGACCGTCAGATCCAAAATCCGGGGTCTAAAGTGGGAAAAATTTCGTAGAAATGAGAAAAACAGTTCTATTTATTTCCGAAGCCAATCGACCAAAATTTCATGACTTCGGATCTAAAAGTGGATTTTTTCCAAGTTATTGTGTAAAAAATATTTCATTATAAAGTAATTATATTCAAATTGGTAAATTTTCCATAAATTTGATTCAATTTTTGAAAAAATAATATCTGTTTTTAAATAAAACCAATTATCAGCATTTCTGTATACTTATTTTTGTGATTAACTGTACGTACAGGGTTTTATTCAAATGCGTGTTACTTTTCACCTATTGGTCCTAGCAAAAATTGCCCAAAGGAGTCCATGAAAGCTATTTCTTCATTATTTCCAAAACCATTTTTTTAAATTTTTTTTCAAAATGGGCCTTTTTTTGCTTATAAGAAATCTTATACAATTTCCTTGAAGGGCTTTATAGCCCCATAATGGGATGCGAGTAAGATATCTATCAAAAAAATTATTTTTTAACTCAATAATATTTTTTTTCAATATTTTCACCTATTTTCTCAAAATTGACGTTGTAATATTTTTACTCAAAAGAAAGCTGAGAGTGAGATGCAAGTGTCATATGTCAAAAAAATATATATTTTAACTCAAAAACATTGCTTTTAGAGTTAACATATTTTTTATATATACAGTGTCTCTCATAATTATTCGAATTTGGGTAAACTATAAAAAGAAACCAAATTTAATAATATATTTTGTGTGCAAAATAAATAAATTAATTTGTTATATTGTCTAAATAGTCCTTATGTTTGATATCACGCTTTTTAAAACTTGAAAAATTTGCATTGACTTAAATTAATTGTGCTTTTTTAAAAAAAGTCCATGAAATTGCCTCACAAAAGTATACGAATTTTTCCTGTATTTCATATTTGATATACTATACGCAACATAAATTTTAGAATCAAATGGTTTTTATGCGTAATATTGTTTTAAGGGGTTACTATCCACGGAAAGGATATATTTTTGGCCCATTTGGTCCACAATTTTGGGGAATTTGTACCCTGTTTTCATGTAATATCATTAAAATGGCGATTTTTAGCCATAATTGCAAATTTTTCTCCTTTTTTCCAGAGATAAAACAAAAATTTGATATTGGGACTTAAAAGACCCCTTGGGGTATCTAAAAATAATATTTTTTGTTACAAGAATCTGTATTTAAACGTTCCAAGATAAATTATTCGGATCATTTTTCTGTCGCTAATTCAATATATTGGAACTTAAGTCCATTTTTATAATACTAGGATCAACTATTTTCCGGGAAAGTTTTCTGGTATATATTCTTTTAGATATCAGCTTTTATACATTTTAAGTTTTCAATGTGTTGTGGAAGTGTACAACTCCAAAACATGCCTCGAAGAAGCACCATTCAAAATAGTAAAATCATTATTTTTATATACCAATGGCCTCCATGCTGCATGGCACGATATCATTATGATCACATCAAAAATGTTGATATGTGTTTAAATATTATTTACTATGATCAAATTAAAACCAAAATTTAGGACTTACAGTGTTATTGTAACGGGCAACATAAGCGTGAAAGTTACGAGTAGTAAAAACTGAAATCTACTATATAGGATGACGTTTTGTTAAGGCATGTTTTGGGGTTGTATACCGCTATAATATATTGAAAATTTAAAATACATTAGTGCCAATATGTACATCAATATACACTAGACAACTTTGTCGGAAAATATCGTCCCTAGAGGTACGAAAAGGGACTTATGATCCAGAAAATTCAATTAGAAACTGAAAAACGATACCAAAAATACATCTTGGAACTTTTAAGTACAGATCCTTATAACAAAAAATATTATTTTTAGATACCCTATGGGTTCTATTAAATTCCAATATTAAATTTTGGTTTTATCTCTGGAAAAAGGGTGAAAACATTACAAATATAGCCAAAAATCGCCATTTTAATGATATTACATGAAAAGAGGGTACAAATCCCCCAAAATTGTGGGCCAAATGGGCCAAAAATATATCCATGCGGTTGATAGTAACCCCTTAAAACAATATTAAGCATAAAACCATGCGATTCTAAAATTTTTGTATCGTATAATATGATCAAATATGAAATACAGGAAAAATTCGCATACTTTTGTGAAGTAGTTTCATGGACTATTTTTAAAAAAAGCACAACTAATATAAGTAAATGTAAAGTTTTCAAGTTTTAAGGGGCGTGATATCAAAACTAAGGACTATCTAGACAATATAACAAATTAATTTATTTATTTTCCACACAAAATATATTATTAAATTTGGTTTCTTTTCATAGTTTACCTAAATTCGAATACTTATGAGAGACACTGTATATCCCACTCGCATCCCACTAAGTAATCTCAAAGCTCTTAAAGGCAATGGTCTAACCTTTGTTTTTTATTTATTTATTTGCCTATGGAAAAGTTCGTTACAGGCAGTTTTAAAAAATAATATAAAAATTGTTTACAAAGTTATTTTTAATAACATGTGAAGACAATGAGCAATCAATATACAAATAATATTTATTAAATTCATGAGACATCCTTCTTAATGGATCTGCACTTGCATAGTTAGCTCTAAAAAATTGTATTGATATCGGAGAAAAATATCGGGACGTACGTCGAGGAACATTAAACGCGATGTTGTTAACATACATCGCCAGTAATAATTTTGAAAATGAACGAAATATTTAACATTGTTTTGCGGCTTTTGAGTGTTGGAAGTTTAATTAAAGCAAGTCTAGCGGAATACGAAGGCAAATTTATTGGATTAAAATTTAGTCCACGGAGACAAAAAAGCAGGAATTGCTTTTGGACAGATTCAATGGCGTCAGAATATTTTTTGTACAAGGGGTCCCATATAATGGATCCATACTCTAGAATAGGCCTTACTAATGATGTATAAAGTGTTTTTGTAACATAAGGATCATTGAATTCCTTTGACCACCTTTTTATGAAACCAAGTACACCTCTGGCTTTATTAACTGTCATCGTTATATGGGGAATAAAGTTTAGTTTGGAATCAAGTAAAACTCCAAGATCAAGGAAATTATCAACAAGTTTGAGCTCATATCCATCGAAGACATACTTAGCAGAGATAGGACTTTTTCTTGCAAATCGCATGTATTTAAATTTTTTTAGGTTTAGTTCCATTAGATTTATGTTACACCACGTAAGAAACGAATTAAGGTCATCTTGAAGATATTTCTGATCACACAATATACATCAGGATATTGGAATATCGAATAATTTGAGGCAAGTCATTTATAAACAGCGAAAATAGAAGAGGTCCAAGATGACTTCCTTGTGGAATACCGGAAAGAACATCAATTCTTCTGGAACGGGAGTTTTTAAATATTACGATCTGTTTTCTGTTGGTTAAATATGAATATATACATTTTATACTCAGATCAGAGAACCCAATTAAATAAAGTTTATTTTTCAAAAGTACATGGTTAACTTTATCAAATGCTTTACTGAAATCAGTATAGAATGCATCAGTCTGCTGCTGTTGAAGAAATCCACGATAAATAACGGTTGAAAGATGAAGAAGATTTGTGGTAGTGGAACACTTCTTTTGAAACCCATACTGATAAGGGGATATTAAACTTGAAACTTGGAAAAATAAGTGGTCGGTAACAATTTTCTCAAATAATTTTGGTATTATACTAAGTTTTGCAATACCACGATAATTTGGAACATCTGATTTATTTCCAGATTTATACAAAGGAATTAGGAACGAATCCTTCCAAACATTGGAAAAGAGCCACTTTTAATTGAAGTATTAAATAAATATGCTAGTGGAGTAGCAATAGCATCTGCACAATTAATTAAAATACTGCTTGGAATATTGTCTGGGCCAAAGTTGTCGGAAAACTTGAGTTTTTTTATTTCCATAGAAAATGTACAAATATCAATTAAAGGTAATGATACTACTTGATTTGCAGTTATTTTAAAAGGATAGTCTGATGAATCATTATAAGTTGCATCAGAATATATAGTTGAAAAGAAGTTAGCAAATAAAGTACTAATATAAGCCTCATCGCTGGATTCACATTGTTGAAATTTCATGGATAAAGGAAAACAAGTAGTTTTCTTCTTAGAATTATCAAATTTGAACAAGTAAGAGTGTTATATTCGGCTATGCCGAATCTTATATACCCACCATCAAACCTCGTTTGACTCGAATGAAACTTACTTATGTCGAATTTCATCTATATACTCGTATATTTAGGCCAGTTATAAGCGTTAAAGTAATTTTCTGAAGGGGTCAATTATGGGTCGATTCTCATAAAATTTGGTAGACAGAATTTGGTTCGTATTAAATTTATTTGTGTCGAATTTCATCGCTACACTCGTATTTTTAAACCATTAATGAGCGTTGCAGTCATTTTCTGAAGGGGACCTTATATGGGGGGTAGGGTCAATCATGGACCGATCCTCATAAAATTTTTTAGATAGTTTTTTACTAGTATGAAACTTACTTATGTCGAATTTCATCTATGTACTAGTATTTTTAAGCCAGTAATGAGTGTTAAAGTCATTTTCTGAAGGGGACCTGTAACGATTCTTTGAAGAGTTGTTCTTATATTTGGGAAATTTAGCTACCTTTAATAACGGCTGTGCTCGTTGGAGGGGTGGATTAATAAATGAAAATCCCAAAGAAATCATTGAACCGATTACAGTAGATTTAAAATTAGGTAGCAAATTAAATTAAAAAAAAAAACTAAAAGAGAACGATCAATATATATAAAACAGAAGGTGAATTAGACTTGAATAAGTGAGGGTTATAGCTTGGGATGGAATTCGCTACAACATTTCTATACCCTCCCACAATGCTGACAGAGAATTAAGGTCTATAGTCAGCCCTTAAATAAACACGAAATAAATATTGTCTTACTACCCCATACCAAATACTTCACTTTTCGTAATTAATAATAAACTAATCTAAGCCATTATTTTCAATTCAAAACATAAATTCTATCATATTTATTAAAAGTAGAAATCAAAACAAAATTAAATATTAATTATATGTTAAATTTACAAGCGATAAATTTCAGAAGTATAGGTCATAATTAATATTAAAAAACAAAGTTAATCAATATAATATTTTATGATTCTGTTATTCTGATTTAAATATAGAATACTTAAAAAAAATATAAAGAAGAACAAAACATGTATGTAGTATGTAGGGCATAGACTACTCGTAGACTGGAATCAGCTGATTTTAGCAATATGGCGGAAGCAAACAAAAAAAATTTTACGAAAAATCAACAAAAGAAAATGTAAAATGAACCACGGGAGATTTAAAAGAGGGACAAATATATAAAGATATATTTCCATCTCTCTTCACCTTACACTTAATTTTTTTTCAAATATAAAAAACAAATTGCATTACAGTCAAACCCATTTATAACTTTTTCTTGCTCTTTACGAACTCATCTTAATTACCGGAATTTTGATAACTATTTTGATACAAAAACATATTTTATAAAGAATTCTTGGTTAAAACGAATTACTATTTAGTCCCATGAATAATATTTTATCCTTTTTTATATCGAACTTCAAAAAATATGCGTTGAAATCAAATAAACGGGTTTTACTGTACATGCAAGTCAAAAAATTTGTTTGTGGTGTTGATAGTGTATTGAAAAGTGTTTTATAATGAAAGAACATTAAGGAATAATTAAAAAACAAATCCAGTACACTTTTAATTAGAATCTAAGCAAATATTTAATAAAATAATTGTTTTCTGTTTAATCTTATGTTTTTGCAATTCTTCTTCACATACAATTTCTTCGATGTTTAAATTTTTTGCTATTTTTTTTCAAACGAGCGATGAAAACAATCATACAGCTCATCTCACACACTCATCGATTTTTTAATACATTTTATTTTTTCTTTTGCTCTAAAATTTTACCTAATGGTGGAACTCAAAAATGGTAAAAAAATGTAAACAAAACCATACGGTTCGAATTTACTTTTTTGACAGCTGTCAATGGATTCTTATCTGGTTATCTGTGATGTAGGGTATTATTATGAGGATGGCTCAAATGTAACATAATTTTAAATTAAATTTAAGTAATAAGTTTTATTTTGGAAAAGTTAAATATAAAATTAATATCAAATATTAAATATTTAAATAATTATGTTACATTTTCTTTGAAAGTCTTAGTGTTATATATATGTATAATGAAATAAATTGGTGAATTAATAATAAAGAAACATTTTTAACTCACGGTATATAAGTCCATCGTTGTCAGCAGGCGCCCGATGACTGATGATTTGCTTAATTTGATGAGCTTTGATTCAATCAAGATACAAATGTAGGGTTTTAAATCTTTGGGTGCGTATAAGGATTATATTACCTAAGTAATATAATCCATACGCGGAGTTGTATTGTTTTCTTTCTTAAGTGTATAGTGTCATTTAAATGTAAGTTTATGATAATAATTTCATATTTATAAGTCTTCTATATTAGTTTTCAGAAATTCAGATTATGAGGTGACCATACGAAGAAATTTAGTTAGTTAATTTTAAACAATGAGAATAAAGAATATTTAAGAAATAATAATAAAATTAAATTAAGTAATTTACGTTAGTTTATAAATTTAATGTTAAAAAAAAATTTTGAAATTTAATAACTTAAAAAATTCTTTACTGCGGATTTAATGAAAGCAATCAGATGGAAAGACCAAAATCGTAATTAGATATTAATTAGTTCATCAAAATGTACAATTTATCGACTGATTTGTCTATTAGTTTGATTTATTTAGGAAGAATGACCACCAACGAATTGTGGACAATAAAATTAAATTCTCATATGCACCATATAAGTAAAAAAAAATATGTATCTGGTTACCCTGATTCGACCAGAAATGTGTGATGATGTAACACTCTTGTCGTTCTTAAGAATTTCAAAATTTTATGCTTTCTTTATGATTCTGACGAGTAGTATATCGTTTTCAGCGTATTATGTTCGTTCTTTATATTCATTAATCGGTTTTTGGTTCGAATTCGCCAATAAATTATATGAAAGCCATCAATCACATTCAGAACAAACGTTAGATCGTTTTCAATGACTAGTTTTACAAATTTCCTATAACAGAACCAAATCTAGTTAATTTTAAATTCCAAAAGAAATCCAAAATAATGCTCACCGTTCAAAATGTTCCTTAATATTTCCTTTTCCTCCTATATTATTCAAACTATATTCTGGTTTTATTTTTCTGTCTTTAAAAATCAACCGTCTCAACCAAAATTTATTTTATAAATGAAAATGTTTGAAAACGTCGTGAAAATTATCTAAAGCAATGTCAAGGCTAACTTTGTAAATTTTGACACAAACTTCGAATTGTAATAAAGAAACAAAAATAATACACCTAAAGAAAATATTAATGAACTATTAAAATATTCTATCCAATTTTCAAATTAAAACACAATTCAAATAAAATTGTCGCTACCACAGACCTTATATGGGGGGTAGGGTCAATTATGGACCGATCCTCATAAAATTTTGCATAGTAATTTTGGATCATAAGAAACTTACTTATGTCGAATTTCATCGCTATATTCGTATTTTTAAACAAGTTATGGCTGTTAATGCTACTTTTGGAGGGGCCACTTGTATGGGGGCTATCCGAAAACGTGGACCGATATTGCCCATTTTCAACACCAAACAAACCTTACCTATAAGAAATATTTATGTGAAATTTCAACCCTCTAGCTCAGGGGTCGGCAAACTTTTGAGTCGGAAGAGCCAAAACTTACAGTTTACAAAACATGTGTTTTAAAAGAGCCACAAAATATTTGTTTATTAAAACATTACAAATGAATTTTTGTGGGTCACTCGAATGCGTTTTTAACACTTGTTATATAAAGATATAAAAGTTTATTAGAGTGGGGCGACAGTGATATCATTTAAAAGGCATTTGCCACAATACAGTGTCATAGTTATGTATATTAATTAGGCAGCGAGATAAAATTTTGCACAAGTTTTTTTATGTGATATATTGCGGACATCGAACCATAATTGACCAACCCCAATATAAGGCCCTTTTAAAAAAATATTCTAACGATCATTATTGACTTAACAGTAGCACTATAGCGACGAAATTCGAGATAAACAAGTTGTATGAGAACAAGTTGTATAAGAACAAAAATCTATCTTCCAAATTTTAATTTAACAATCAGAACTGGCTTAATAATAGCAGTATTATGATGAAATTCAACACAAACAGGAATAAAAATCACTTTACCAAATTTGGTGATGATCGGCTCATAATTGATCCTATCCCCATATTAGATCCCCACGCTTTAACGCTCAAAACAGGCAATATTAGCATAGTGGTGAAATTCGTCAGAAACAAGTTTATTAGAACAAAAATACATACAACAGTCTAAAATACAAGTATAGTGATGAAAATCATCACAATCAAGTTTCATAGGATCCAAAATCTCATTACCAGATTTTGTAAGGATGGGTCCATAATACGTTTTCTGGTCCCTTATTTATTTATAGCCAAAAATTTTATGCAAAAAATATATCAATCTTTCATAGATCACTGTCATTAAAACGTGCAATATTTAAACATTTTTAATTTTTTGGCATCTTTTTATAGAAAGCGTTCAAAAAATATAAAATTCTTTAAAAAAATATTAAAGTTTAAAGTTTTCAAAGAAGTTTTTAGTATTTAACTGTATCCAAACTCTCCACATAAATTAGTTACTATATTTTAAATTTCCAAAAAATATCTTTTAATTCGAAAAACACGAAAATTTCGGAATGTATGATAGGGTGGGTCGAAAAAAAAAAGTTGAGTCAGTCACCCCCTACGATTAAAGATATGTTATTAACATTTCCAAAAATATAAAAAATATTTTTTTGCCACGCCTAGAAATACCGCCCTTTTAGTTTTTTATATATTACGTCGCCATTTTAAGTCCGATCGTAACATATAATATATCAATATTTATGGCTTGATTGTAGCTATATTTTACTCTTAAACAATTTTTTAATTCGACATCATATTCTATGCGCGACTTCTGATATCTCGGATCCTTCCCCAAAATCTAAAAATGTGGCTATACTGGAATAAAGTATATTTAATTATATGAGCTATTATATTTTAAAATGCTCAGTTTTATGCATAAACAGCTATTTTACAGGTATTTAAAAATACCTGTATAGTTTTAACTACAAACAATTAATTTGCTAGGGATATGGTTGAAAACTATTTTTTCAAATTAATTTACAATACAAAAATTTCACTCTGCTCCCTACCTTAACACAAAAAAGATAATTTTATTCAGCATTTAATTTTATTAATTAATAACAAAATCACGTAGGTACATAAAAACTAAACATTTTATTTTATAAAAATTGATGAAAAATTAAAGAGTTCTGCTTTATAAAAATATTTCATGTTTTTACCATACAATTACTTGCATGTTTCTTCGTTTTTTTAACAATTTTCAAAAATGTTTATGCTAATTTTTATAAAATGCAATAAATTTATTTAATGATATCTTAACTTTTCTTAAATAGTTATATATTTTTAAAAGAAGTTCTTGAAATAAAAACTAATAAAAAAATATTAGTCGGGAATGGCCGACCATATGATACCAGTTATGAGTATATATAAAATGTGATTTCTTTTTTAATAAAGCACTTATATTGAAATTTGTCCATTACTTTTTAAGCAATTTATTGATGAAAAACTGATTTTCTGAAAGAGCCCACACAGAAAAAATTATCGGTAGTTTATCTTCAATTAACATGTTTTTCTCTTTCTTTAATTTTAATTTAAACAATTTTTTATTTGTCTTGATTATCTCATTGTTTAAAACCTAAGTTTACAAATTTGATTAAATTTTTAATTGATTCAATTACTTTTTTAATTGATTGAAAAAAATTTTCTGGCCAACTTTTCTATTTTAGCTTTTTTTAAATATTTTATTTTGATTTCTTATGCTAACAATGTTTATAATTCTTAAATAGTCAATAAGATTTTAGGCATATAATATTCAAGTTTCTTGACAATTTATAAAACACTTTATATGTTCAAATTTGATAATAAAGTGATATTTTTTGTAAATGCTCAACGCATTGTTTAAGGGTAAAGTATTCCCTTAACATTGTGAGTAATCAATTAATAATTTGATTGTTTTAATCATCAACTTAATTGGTTTTTCATAAATTTTCTACCAAACAAACTAATTCATTTGATTAATAAATTAATAAAAAATTAGATATTATTTTTATTAAATATTTAATTTATACAATTAATTAATTAATCAATTTTAAATTTTGTCTCAATTATCGATATTAATTGTTCTGATTAATTCGTTATTTGAAAAAAAAGTATGTTTTTTTAATTTTTTTACAAATTTGATAATTGATATCATCATTTTGGTGATAGGTGCAAAACTTGCTTGATACAATTATTTTGATAATTGAAACATATTTTCAGTTTTTTCTGTGTATATATGGGAGCTAGGATCAATTATAGACCGATCCTATCAAAATTTGGTGGAGGGATTTATGTTCATATAGGAGTTAGATATGCAAAATTTCATCATAATGGTAGTGTTAAAGACGGAAATAACTTCAAGCCAAACGGACAAGCTCCGATTTAATTCATTTTCAAACAACTTCGTCCATTGGTAAAATGAAATATTTGAGCCTATTTTCATCAAATTATCTGGAAAATTGCGACTTGTAGTTTGATTACAGTCGGACGGACATATCTAAACCACTATATTGCTGTAGGATATACATAGTTAACTTTCTTCTATTTTGAAAGGAAGTAGGATATGAAATGGCTTGTAACTGAAAAAATAAAAGAGAGAACGGTTGATAAATACTTGAACATTTTTAAATATCTATAAAATAGGTGTTTATGCATAAAAGTGAGAATTTTAAAAGCTAATAGTTCATATAATTCAATGTACTTTATTCCAGTATAGCCACAATTTTAGATTTTGGGGAAGGATCCGAGATATCAGAAATCGTTTATAGAATATGACGTCGAATTAAAAATTTTTCTAAGAGTGAAATATAGCCACAGTCAAGCCATAAATATTGATATATGACATGTTTCGATCGGACTTAAAATGGCGGCGTAATATATAAAAAACAAAAAGGGCGGTATTTCTAGGCGTGGCAAAAAAATATTTTTTTTTTTGGAAATGTTATTAACATATCTTTAACACAACTTTTTTTTTGTCCATAGAGACCGACCCACTCTAATGTATGATCATGTTCTACATCTTATTTAATTGCACTTCGTAAGAGTTTGTTTTTTTTGTTTTCAATTAACACTTTAAAGAATTAAAAATTTTCTTTCAATATAACTTGTACATGGAACAAATTCAATGGGAGTTATAGGTTTGTATGGCTTTAGAAAGATTGGATCATAACTTGTTGTTTAAAGTTTCAAAAATTACTCTAAATTTTCATTTATTAGTTGGATTTTTACCTAACTTTTCCAACTTGCGTTTAAACTTAGCATTTCTAGAGATCAAATACCAATTCCAAATGATTCAATGAGGATTTATTCTCAAATGTACGATTGTAAAAGCAAGGATATGAGCGAAAAGCTAATTGTTTTGTTTTCCTTCTTTCTCACTCAAAAAGTATATGTTTTTGTTTCGTTCATGTACAGAACGATTAAGCAAAGTTAAAAAGTTGTGTATGTATATTGTAGAAACTTTTGCGAATTGTTTTGTTAGTATTAAAACACTGCTCGTTAATCGATTCCGAAAGATTTTAAAATATATAAATATTTTTTTATAAAATAAATAAAATGTGTGTATGAAACTAAAGAGCCCCAGCTCCACATCCAAAGAGCCGCATTTGGCTCGCGAGCCATAGTTTGCCGACCCCTGCTCTAGCTCTTTCCATTCGGACTCTATCGTGCTTTCAACAGACATACAGAAGGACGGACAGACATGGCTAGATCGTCTTAGAATTTAATGAGGACCCAGAATATATATACTTTTGTGGGTCTATGACCAATATTTCGACGTGTTACAAACGGAATGGCAAAATCAATATACCCCCCATCTCTTTTGATGGTGGGTATTAGGGTGATCGACTCGATTTTTCAACCGGTTTTAAAACCGGTTTTTTCTGCTTTACCAGTATCGGTTTTTTCTAAATGTTGATTTTTCGAATATCGAATAACCCGGTTTTTTTCACTTTTTAAAAACCGGTTTCGAATACTTTTATTTGCTTTGTATTCAAAGATTATTTAAATGAAATTTTGAAGTAAATAATACAGCCCGTTTAAATTTTAAAAATATTCGAGTCCAGGAACTAGGATACATTTTTCTAAAGCACCATTGGTTAAACTTTTTTGATTTTCCTAACTAATTAAAACATTTTATTTGTAAAATTGATAACTGTTTAATAAAATTTTATTAATCTTAAGATTATATTCCAATTACAATAATTAATTTACCGCTGCAATATTATGGAAGTGTTGGAATGCCTATGAAAATTTCCTAAAAGGGCTTTAGAATAAGCTAGGATTACATAGTACCTTATATTTAACAGAAGTGTCCACTTTTTTCCTAATTTTTTTTATATTAAAGAAATAATGTAAATCAGACGACTAGATCTAAAGTTATAATCTGTTAAACTGTTAATAATCATTTCGGGCCATGTTTTATTAATCAAATTTAAACATAAACATTAATTTCTTCAAATTAACATATATTTTTTATTTATTATGAAAAACCGGTTAACCGGTTTTTTCTGAATTTGAAAAATATCAACCGGTTTTTTTGAAATGTCAACTATTCGAACTATTCGAAAACCGGTTTTTGAAAAATGTCGAATAATCGATCACCCTAGTGGGTATACAAATGATTTTGGATTTCGTTTAAAGTTGATCTTTATTGTGTTAAGGTAATTATTATAACATGATTTATTAAGGATATTGTATTCAGCACGGGTAATAGAGTATCTCATATAATCAATGTAAGAACCGGACTGTCTAAATTTTTTATACCATTTATTCTTCCTATTTTTTGCGTAAGCCAGTTGTTTATTGTTCCATGGTGGACCGGATAGATTTTCAGATTTTCGCATGGGAACACATAAATTGAGGAAATTATTAAGCTTCATATAAAAGGCTTTTAAGTTATCATCAACATTTGTATGACAAGAAAATAAGTATTGCCAATTTGTATCGAATAGTAGTTCATTTAACTTATTATAGTTGGCATGTTTAAATGAAAAAACTTTTTCATTTTTACTGGACGAAGGCGTTGAAAAATTTAGTGAAATGGATGTTCTTAATTCAATTGTTGGATGATAACGATCTTCTTGACATGAAATAGGAGATGAGCGTTTAATAAAACTATTTGACACATCATTTACGAATATTAAGTCCAATATTTTTGAATATCCGTTACGAATGCCATTAATTTGGAATAGATCATATAGGATATTAAAGAAATCATCGAAATTAGAATTCTGCCTAGTCTGAATGAGATATCCATCATCTGGTAAGAATTTCCACTCAGTTGAGGGCAGATTGAAGTCTCCAAAGATAACAAGATCTGATAGCTTCAGCATGCTTACAAGAAGATACTGAAACTATTATTAATGTTTGGAATTATAATTAGGACAACCATATAAAATACTTCCCTTTGGAGATAATAATATGATTCTTGTAGGTTGTCATAAGTTAACATATTATTGTTCCTATAACAATTATAATATGATTCCTACAATACCATAATTTGTTCTTTAATTTACCATTATATTATCCCCATTAATAACATCAAATATTTAAGGGAATCATTTTATTACCAACAAAAAATAATATTAATTAAAATAACAATAAATCAAAATTACAATTTTCCATCAGCCAGTATAAATTGAAGAATATCCTAGAAAAATCAATATGATTTTAATTACGTAATTTATACGTACATTATTACTTACATATATTGATGGAAGATCTGCTAACATTTGTAATGTCGATATACCTATTCCTAGTTAAGTGGTACTTCTGCTAAAAACTGATTAAAGGTGATCAAACGGTGTAGAGTCTGGTATACGATTCTTTTGTTCTGCGGACACGAAAAATACATCCAAATTAGAATTACTCGTTGACGATGGATATTAAAAAAAAAATAATTTTGTGACATTTTACAAAAAAGATATGTTTACAACAATTAAAAAGAAAAATTATAAAATATGTAAAAATAGAAAATTTCTTATACTTTATGAATTAAATAATCACTTTTTATATTTTACACTCACATAGTTTTATAATAAAATGTATTTTTTTTTTTAATTCAATTAGTTTTTTATTTTAATTTCAATTACTTGTTTCTTACACTTCTTTAATCTTAAAGTTCTTATTATCAAATGACGCTCTGTGGCGTTTTAGAGAGAAAAATGGCATATTCAACAATGATGTTGTACCTTCAAAAATTAAATGATTCGTATAAATATTGAAAGTTTAATATTGAAAATACATAGAAACAGTAAGCAATACATGTTTGAACTTAAACTTTTTTTGTTTTAACAATGACGTCACAGTAAAAATGTCAATTAAACTCAAATATACATCTAATTTTTTTTTTCTTCAAATAAGAAAAGGTGCCCTTTTAAGTATATTTAACTAAACAAATGAAAGGAAAAGGAAACGCAATTGCTATTCTAAATTCACATTTATACTTACCTTTAATAACATATATTTTGTTTTTATTTAATTTTTATTTTTAATATTAAATTAATTTGAGAACACACACACTGTTTACTCTTTAAAAGAGTAAATTTTAATTAAAATATGTTTACAAATTTGACAAATAAATTTATTTTTGTAGGAATAATTTCAAATGTTTGGTAGCAAAATAAAATAAATTTCATAATTGAGGATCATGTAATTTTATAATATGATATGTTAAATGGTTATATAAATTAAGGTTTTATTGTAATAGTCATATGAGACATTTAGGAAAATATTTTGATCGCAATGAAAATGTACAACCATGTTTTTTCTTTGCGTGTATAAAGATTGATGAGAGGAAGGAGGAATATACGAACAAGAAATAAATAATTGATAACCATTAATTTTAATAGAAACGGATATAAATTCAATGTCATCATGAGGAGATTCCATGACTACGAGTTCAGATGATAAATTACATGAAACAGCAATTAGGACGCCACCTCCTGTAGTATTGTTACCACGATCACATCGGTAGATATTAAATTTATTGCAAAGAATTTCAGTATTCAGAAAATTTTCATTTAGCCATGTTTCCGTAAATATTAATATTTGTTGATCAAAATTGAAATTATTCATAAACAACGTTGTTAACTTTGTTCTTAATCCTCGATCATTTTGATAGACGATGGACAAGTAATCATTAATTAGTTTTTTGGAATATAAGATTCACGCTGTGGAAGAGCAGCAATGGTTTGAGGTCTGGACCTGTAAATATATTCCCGGACTAGAGTATTTATTGGCCAGAAATTCGGATCAAGCTATCTTTATAAGAGATTCATAGAAACTGTAATCTTAAAAGACGATATTGATCTCGGTTGAAAAGAATTAAATTTTTGTATTGATATATCAGCATCATTACCAATTTTATTTTTTATGTAGAAATCAACTGAATCGGAAGTAGTATCGCTTGCTTAGAGTATTTAAAAAACCGGTCTGTTTCAAAAACCGGTTTTCGAATAATTCGAAAAATTGCGTTTCAAAAAAACCGGTTTCGAATACGGTTTTAAGTGTAAAAACCGGTTAACCGGTTTTTTAATTCATTGTAATTTTTTCTGCAAAAATTATGTATAAATTTTCCGAAAATAATACGTATTTGTAGAAAGATCAATTTGCTTACACATTTGAAATTATAATTCCAAAACAATATTTAAGACATCTTATGAAAATAGTTTAATTTACGTTATCGAAAAAGCGTTAGATCAACTTCTTAACAAAGATATACTATATATGGGAAATTCTTTTTTTGTTTTAGATTTTAAGAAATCAATTTTATGCATTAAATATTTCTTTCGTTTAATACTTTGAAAATTAAGTGATGGCGAATTTTTATTCACAAGACTTGAAGGAGAACGAGAAATAAACACTCAAAGTTAAAATTTCTCAAAAATGTGATTGAAACCAAGTAATTTTTTTTTACAACTTTTTGATATTATGAGGGCGGCTTACAACTTAGAAAGTCAATTTTACTAATGTAAGCTGTATACACTTGTTGAATGACTATAGTCTATATTTAATTGTTGTGCGATTTATAAGTAAGGAATTATGTGGTCGCAATGTTTTGAAACGAAATTTATACAATTGTACAAAATTTGCAGTTTTTTGGATAGAATATTTGCGGCTCTTAGGTTATGCAAAATGTACAAATAAGAAAAAGTAGACATTGCAATTACGCGTCGTTTGATGTATATCTCCAAAATGTGCTCTATAATGTATCTCTAAGGGAGAAGCTTAAATATTGGAAAAATAAACATGAATGTTTCGAAAAAAAGGGCTTTTTCGCGAAGCACACTAACAGCGTAACTTCAATATACCCAAAATATCGCGTGATCGAAATACTTTTAATTTTTACATGTTGAAATCATAAAGTTTTTGCATTAAAAAAGTGTAAAAAAGTTCATTCATATTAACACAAAATGTATGTAAAAGTTGTTATTTTTTCTAAAATTTAAAGAATATTTCATCCATAAAAAACCGGTTAACCGACACAAAAAAACCGGCCAGTCGAATAATTCGAATATATGAACTATTCGAAACCGGTCGGTTTTCAAACAAGGAAAAAACCGGTTTCCGGTTTTTGTATGCTCTACGCTTGCTAGACTAGAAATTAATATTGTCTTTTTTGGAGGAATTACTCGGAGAGGAATAATTTCAGTATTTATCAATTGCGGAGGATTATCAACAATCGGATTAATCACATTAGTAGTTACATTGGCAGAACATAAAACTGCGTCAGCATAACTAAGATGTAAATTATTACTACTTAATTCAGTAATATTGGATAAAGGAACAGTTGGATCAGATGCAGTGTTACACGAAGGTACAGGAACAGAAATATTAGTTAATGGAACGTTTAGATCATATGCAGTGTTACACGGAGGTGCAGACACAGTTGGTTGATCATCACGTTTTTCTTTGGTTAAGTTTCTTACCGATTTACGTCGTTTGGGAGAAGATTGCGGAGGAGATTTTAAATTATCCAGAGATTTAAAATCATCGAACAATTTTCCGTATGCGGAAATGCGTTCATTTAATTTAACGGCTTCATCTTGAATTCCGGCGATTTTCTTTTTAGTCTCTTGGAAAAATCGATAATAGTTTACACCAAATTTTCTACAACTTTCACAGCACCAATGTTAACCTTTATTTTTAGAAAAAGCTTCTGCTACTAGCCCTGAAAGTCCACTGCATTTAAAGTGACAACATTCATGGCACAGCCAACAGACCACCATTCTTTCATCTTCGCCTTTAATATTACAATGTTTTAATAAACAAGCCATTTTTAAAAAAATTAGTATATATTATTTTGCAGAGTGTAGAAACAAGATAAATCAGATGGCAACTTTATCATTCAATTTGACAAGCAAACAAAAGAGATGATCAATGTTTGTTGTTGTAGTAAAGAAAAACAAAACAGAAAGGAATAAGAGAATGGTACTTATCTTTGTATTATGTTGTTGTTATAAACGTGTAGATGAGTACAAGGAATGGAATTGATGATCAATTATTTATCTCTGTTGTTTTAAGCTTTTTCTTTATATTTCTTTTATGTTTTATTAAATGTTTTCGGATCAAAATTTTATTTTTTATTTAAACAGATTTAAACAGAATTAATTGCAGCTTTACACTTTACAAACTTGAATGTCTTGAGCAAAAAATACAACAAAAACGTCAATTTTGAAAAAATAGGGGATAGTAGGCCAGACACAAATTTTCAGCTCTATCGGTAAGAACTGCCGGAGTCAGAGGGGGTGAAAGTTGGGCATTTTGGTCATACAGTGTTTTATTCAAATGCGTGTAACTTTTCACCTATTGGTCCCAGCAAAAATTTTGCAAAAGAGTTCAGAAAGCTATTTCTTCATTCTGTCCAAAAACATTTTTTAAATTTTTTTTTTTTTAATTTTTTTTCAAAATGGGCCCTTTTTCTTATAAGAAAGCTAATACAATTTCCTTGAAGGCCTTTATAGTCCCATAATGGGATGCGAGTGGGATATCTATCAAAAAATGATTTTTTAACTCAAGAATAATTTTTCTTCACTATTTGGCACTTAATTTTCACCAATTTTTTCAAAATGTACGTTTTTGTTGTAATTTGTTTACTCAAAGTAAAGCTTAGACCATTTCCTTTCAGAACTTTGTGGTCACTTAGTGGGATGCAAGCGACATATGTGAAAAATTATATTTTAGCTTTGTTTTTGGAGTTAAAAAATAGGTGAAAAGTTACACTCATTTCAATAAAATCCTGTATGGCCAAAACGTCCAACTTTGACCCCCTCTTGACCGATAGAGTTGAAAATTAATATAGCCTATTGACGTATCTAGATCTATCTACGTTCCAAATTTCAATCGGTCCAGCCGTTTAGGCGTGATTGACGCACAAACAAATAAATAAACTTACAAAGAGATATATGTATAATCTATATATATAAAAGAGTAGCGTTACTGACTGACTGATTCATCATCGCACAGCCCAAACGGCTGAACCTAGAATCATGAAATTTTAACAGTAGATGTGTTTTTGGTTATGTAGATCCACTAAGGAGGGATTTTTGGAAATATGTACATTTACGGGTAAAAAGGGGAAAAAACGGGTAAAACATGTTTTCTTAAATATCTTACACAATATTAGTGATACAAGAAAAATTTTAAATGCACATGTATCTACTCTTAAAATGAGCAGATGGGTGTCCGGTACTTTTTTGAAATTCGTAGTTTTAAGGGGTAAAAATGTGTAACAAGAGTGATTTTGGTACCTTTTTTGGCTCTTTATAACGTTTGAACTAATTAACATAATCAAATTTTTATAAATATTTTGGATACATCTCCCAAAATTATGAGACACCTGTTTCGTACTTTTTTTTAAATTCAGTCCTTTTTGGGTGTAAAAGGGAGAAAACTGCATTTATGGTACTTTTTTTAGCACATTAAGAAAACTTTTTCGGTTTATTGAATTATTCCTATTAAATTACGGACTAAGTCTGTAATATTTATTGTAATAATATTTTTGCTATTTCACTGGGGAAAAAAGTACCAAAAAGGGGAAAAACGGGAAATTCATTGAGCCAATTTTTATAAAATTTGAAAAAGTAGTTTATTTACTCACACAATATAAACTGTTGGTATATTATTTTGGAATTCGAGTACTAAGGCCTATATAGAACCAAATTCGAGTAAATTGTTTGGTACTTTTTGAAAGCACTACTTTTCTGGAACAAATGAATGCAGATTTGAATCGTTTGAGTTTTATCTGTGATATATAGATTTAAATACGGAACATTTTGTGAACTAAATTCTCGAAAAAGTATATTTCTAAGCGAAAAGGGAAAAATTGTACTCTTTTTATTAGTACTTTCCACTTAGGTAAAATTTATTCCACTTTTGGTACTTTTTCTTCCTTCAAATGATACACCCAATTTACACGATGATTTTTTTTCATGT